>NC_138379.1:87466297-87479020 GCF_054177405.1 Leptonychotes weddellii | reverse complement strand
GGGTGGCTCAGTTGGTTAAGCGACTGCCTTCAGCTCAGGTCATGATCCCAGGGTCCTGGGATCGAGTCCCACATCGGGCTCCCTGCTCTGCGGGAAGCCTGCTTCTCCCTCTCCCACTCCCCCTGCTTGTGTTCCCTCTCTCGCTGTGTCTCTCTCTGTCAAATAAATAAATAAAATCTTTAAAAAAAAAAAAAAAAAAAAGTCAGTCTTTGGTATTTACTGAATGGACTCACCCATTATAAGTTAGCTGACAATCATAAAATACTCTGCTTTAAAAAGTACTTCTACCATGTGCTATGGTGAGCGCTGTGAATTATGTACAACTGATGAATCACAGACCTGTACCTCTGAAACAAGTAGTACATTATATGTTAATTAAAAAATAAAATAAAATTTTTTTAAAAAGTACTTTTACCTCTATTATTTTTATTTGGTATCCAAAAAATCCCAATCTAACACACCACAACAGGTCTAACCAAAATAGCTGCAGGACAGAAGAGTGATCAAGGCATAATATAATCTGATGGGTACTCCCAAATTTGTTCACCCATCTATTCATCATGACAAATCTTTATTGGAGGACCTAGAATACACAAAGAACACTTACTTCTAAGATGGAAGAAGTATCTTCTCTGCAGAAGGAGTTAATTACTCTTTAAAAGAATGGAAATCAACCCCACCCCAAAATTGTCAAATTCAAAGATGATCTAAAAGCACAAAAATTCTACCATCAAGGAACAACCCCCTCAAGTCTGACTGACTATAGCACTGCATCAGTCCTGTTGACGCCCAGTAAGACAATGCATTCTGTTCCAACAGAGCTTTTTCCATCACTAGGAAAGTGATCAGTTCCTGTACATTCAAAATAGCAAAATCTGCACTGAAGTCACCCCAGGTTCATCAAAGCAGGCAGAACAGAGCTCCGGGCACTCCTCCCAGGCAAGCACTGGCCAAAATGAATGGCAGATGCCAACATCCAAGGAAAGACTGGCCACTTCTCTGCTGAATCCCAAAACAAAGATCCCCCACCCAGCTGCTGTTAAACCAGAAACATAAACAAGAATTTATTCTTTCTTTTCTACTCTCCTGGCGAACCTGTAAATTACTAGATTTATAAGTCTCATCTATCTCAGCAACTGCTTTCATATAGTATCAAAGTTTTATAAATAAGCAATCAAAACGTCATTATGTAATAACCTGTTTAAAAGGTAATGCCAGTTTCCCAAAATTAAATTGAAATTAACGTAATTTATTCACCCATATATAATGGATATTATGTTTCCAATAGATTTCAGTAAATCAATTTCTAATGTGCAATCTGGGTCTAAGAGGGGAGTCTTCCTGCTATTGAACCAAAAAAAATTTTACAAGGCAACTAAAACAACGGGCAATTAAAAACCTACAAACTCTCTCTAGCTAAAGGGAGACATCTAGAGGCAAAAGCTTAAAATTGCAGCTTTTTCTCACATCCTTGGGGATCTTGGAGTCAGTCCTAAAGGGGTCTTTTATTTCTTTTTTATTAAGTTCAGTTAACCAAAATATAGTACATCATTAGTTTTTGATGTAATGTTCAATGATTCATTAGTTGTATATAACATCTTTTAAAATTCCTTCACTTAGGGAGCTCCTGGCTGACTCAGTCAGAGTGTGTGACTCCTGATGTTGGGGTTGTGAGGTGGACCCCCATGTGGAGTATAGAGATTACTTAAACTTTAAAAAGAATTAAAATTCCTTCACTTAGCAATTATTCTCTAAACAAGGCAGTTTGTGAATTCAAGTCAACTGAACAAAACATGATTTTGACCTATTACCTACTGCCCTCTAAAATGACAATATTCCACAAATCCCAACAGGCCCAGTTAAATCTCACTCATATGCTTACTTTAAATCTCCTCATCCAATCTGTTGGTTCTGTTGGCAAAGTAGCAAAGAAAATGATGGGCATGGCTTAAACTGATAAGACATAGACGTCTTATCAACCTGCTTCACAGTAGAGCCCCAAGATGATCACAAACACAAAATGCTTCAAGACCTTCAGAAAATTAATGCAAAAGAAACTGCATTTATTTTAATGAAAAAAGTCTCATAAAATGGCAGATCTGACCAGGAAGATCTCTAGGTCATCCCTCTATAACTGTCACTAACTCAAATGCCCCAGGGGGCCAAATAAAACAGGTTCAGGGCTAGCTGAGGATAAGGCGTTGGGGGGGCGGAGGGAGGAGGAGAATGCCTTCCCCAGACTAAAGGCATCCCACTTTTTTCCTCTCAACCCTAAACTGGCCAAACTACCCCCCTCTCATGCTGACTCTACCATTTGCTCTGCTTTGTCTACACATTTTCCAAACTTTCTCTCCTAATGCCTGATACCGAATGCAAATTTTAAAAAGAACAAGTAATACCAAATGTGTCCATGTCCAGAAAACCTCTGGAAGAATATACTCCAAGCCCTTAACAACAGCCATCTGGAGATAATAGAATTGTGAGTGTTTCTGTTTTCCTATTTCTGTTGTCATATTGGTTTTCTAATGAGAACAGAAAAAAGTAACTTTTAATTTAAAAAAGTAGCATCAAGAGCCATGGCATGCTGAGAATGACAGCAAGACTAACAGAAATCACATTAATCAAAGGGTGCCTGGGTGGCTCAGTCGGTTAAGCGTCCAACTCTCAGTTTCAGCTCAGGTCATGATCTCAGGGTCTTGAGATCAAGCCCCGCATTGGGCTCTGCGCTCAGCGAGAAGTCTGCTGAGGTTTTTCTCTCCCTCTCCTTCTGCCCCTCCCCACACTCATCTGTGCGCTCTCTCTCTCAAATAAATCTTGAAAGGAAGGAATCACATTAATCAAGAAGAAATATTTACTGGCTACTTACCATCACTGTGCTATATGCAAATGTCATTTACTTTTAATTAAGATTACCAGCAAAGAAATGCTGTATTTGAGGAAATGAAGCAACTGAGCTGAAATTTCAAAGCTCCGGCAAATGAAGCTATCTCCTACTCTTCCCCAGACTCCCTAAGGCCTTACCATAAAGATCAGGTCCATGAGGAGTAAAGACATTGTACAAGACGATGTTCAGTGGTGCAACAACCAGCTTCCCATAGTAGTAGCTGTCAATGACCACCACAGGCACCTAAGACAGAGCAGAAAATAGATACCAGTTGCAGGGTTTTGTTCTGGAAACATTCTCCCAATGCTAACAGAATAAACTTCAAAATGAAAAACAGAATGAATTCCTCATATTCTCTTTCCTACATCAACATGCTTTCATTACAACTTTAAAACAAAACAAAGAAAAAATAAAACTCACCAGAAAGAGTATTAGGGCCACCAGAAACCAATGAAAGAAACTCTTCCACCGGTGTTTCACGACCAGCAAATCAAAGGCAATGGGTAAACTATTTAACAGAGAAACAAAACAGGGAATTAAACACTTAGAATATAGACTCAAACAAGTCAGATTCACACATACCTCATGCTGAACAGGGGGAAAAAACGTCTCTAGCAGTTAATAGCGAGGAAAGAAAGCTGATATAGGAGAGGATGTCTTCTCAACAATATAGTGTTCTCTTCATAGAGCCCAAGAGAGTACTTTGCACCCCATAATACACAAGAAATATTAATACTGAACTTATGGAAAGAGCTCCATTTTATACATATTTATGTGTAACAGACATTCAAAATATATGAATTTTAAGTGAATGTGCCCTGTGGCCCTACACCCACCCGGCCAAATAAATACTCATCTCTTCCATGATTTATAAAGATTTTAATAAAATTATAAACTTTGATATGTCAGTTCTGATATATTTCCTTCCAGCACCATTTGCTCTTCTCCCTTTCACTTAAATTCTTCAAGCAAGTGGTGTATGTATGTTGCCTTCACTACTTTGTCCTGAAGGCCTGGCTTCAAGTTCATGAGACGGATGTAAGGTCAACAGGAACCTCCTCTCGGCCAGACCCAGTAACTCTTCACGAGCTTCACCTCCTTTGGTCTTTCTGCAGCACTTGACACAAGCATCTCTTCCTTCCTCTTTAGGCTTGCTCGCTCCTGTTCTTTCCTGGCCTCTTCCCAAGTGCTCCTTTCTAGATGTCTTTTTTGTGCCCTACCATGGTCCTAGGTCCCAGAAGCAAACTTCTACCCTTCTTTCTCTACACTCATTTTCTCAGTAGGTACTCCCTCTCTTGCATGAACAATCACCTCCATATCCATGGCCTCCAAATCTAGAACACTAGTCAGAATCCTTAGCCATGCTCCAGTCACAAGGAATTCCCTCCCCACACCAGTCTGTTTCTACAGAACTTACCCAAATGTCCACTACAGGCTCTGCTCTCGACTCCTCTGCAGAACCACCTCTGCAGAACCAATTTCTCCTGCCTCTGAATTCACATGGCATTACCATCTCTGTCGTTTATTTAGCAATGCCATGTGCTATCACAAGGTATTTCTTCTGTGATATGAACTTCCACATTCTATTATCTAAATTTTGCATTAACATTTGTGTTTTCATTTTTTTCTGCCCAACTAGTTATATTTCCATGGCATCTCTACTTCTCCTTTGGTAAGTAATCATACTTTTAGTTACTTGTTCAATGTCTGTTTTTCCTACTAAAATGTAAGCTCCAGAAGAGCAAGAACCCTAACTTTCTTCTTTAACAAAGTATCAGCAGCACCTAAGACAAAATATTCAATAAATGACGGTAAACTGCGAACTGACAGCAATCCTGAAATCCCTTATCTCGGCTAAAGGCAGACCAATCAAAACGTGCCACCCAGAAGTATTTGAAGAACTCACAAAGTTCAATGTCAATGGTGCAGAGTAAAAGGAACAGAGGAACTGACAAAAACGGTTGGAGAGGTAAAAAGGAGGGAAGATCAGGACTTTGTGGGTCATGTTAGAATCTGGACACCACAGAGCAGGGGGTGGCAAGCTTTTTATTTAAAGGACCTAACAGTATGTATTTTAGGCTTTACAGGCCATATATGGTCTCTGTTGCATATTCTGTGTGTGTCTGTCAGTAGTGAGTGTGTGTTGTTAACAACCCTTTATAATGTGACAACTTCTTAGTTCTTGGGCTATACAAGAGATGACCAGCTAGACTGGGCCCACAGGTCACAGGTTACCAGCCTCTGTGACAGAGAAATGGGGAAGCTATTATAGAGTTTAAAACAAAACAGGGAGTGATATAATCATATTTGCATTTTAGGACGGTAACTCTATAGTTTGATTGTGGAGAGCAGATTTACAGAGATCAAGCCTAGAGATGGGAAGATCATTTAGGAGGCTATATGGTAACCCAGAAGCAGAGGTGAAGAAGAGTAGTCAGATTCAAGATATTCAGGAGGTACAATAAATAGGACATAGGAAAGAGAAAAGAGTCACAGAAATTTTGAGGTTCCTGGTTCAGCACTGAGTAGATGGTGGTACCATTTATTGAGTTAGAAACATAGGTAAAAGAACAGATATGGAGAGAAGATAATGACCTCGGTTTTGTAAATGTTTAGCTATAGAAAAGGAGATATCTAATAGGCAACCAGGAATATATGAGACAACTGGACCAGATTTAAGATATGAGAATCATCAAGATGGTTGAAAGATAGGAGAAAAGACAGAAGACGGCCTCACACAAAATCTTTAATATTTTGATGATATGCAAAATAGAAGACTGGAGGTGGAGAAAACAGCCTTTAAAACACAATTAAGAAAATTTAGAATACCTATCCTCTAGAATACCTTTAACTCTCCTTCTAAAAATTTACCCCACAAATTTCCATGAATGTATAGACATATGTACAAAAATGCTCACTGAATCACTGTACATCATAGCAAAAAACTGAAAACTACGTATCTACCAATAAGGCAATGGCTAAATTATGGTCAGATAATAGAATGCTATGTAATCCACACAAAGAACGATCTAAGTCTACATACCTAGAAGATATATATAGTTAGAGGATTATTCTAAGAATTTATGGTATGTATGCACATGTGTGTATTTACACACGTAAGGACAATTTCTGGAAAGATATGTACAAAAGTATTAGTGACCACCTTTGAAGATTAGACTAGGGGAAAAGAGAATTAAGAATTCTTTTTACCTCAGACAAACTGGAACTTTTTTAATAATAAAAATATACTACTACAGTTGACTTTTGAACATGGGTTTAAACTGTGTGGGTCCACATATATATGGGGTTTTTTAATAAACATAGTACAGTACTGTAAATATATTTCTCTTCTTTATTTTCATAGTAACATTTTCTTCTCTCTAGCTTACTTTATTATAAGAATATATAATACATGCAACATACAAAATACACGTTAATTAAGTTATCGGTAAGGCTTCTGTCAACAATAGGCTATTGTAAAGTTTCTGGGGAGTCAAAAGTGACATTCAGGTTTTCAACAGTGCAAGGGGTCAGCGCCCCTGACCTTGTTAGGGTCAACTGTACTATAATAACCTTAACATCAAAGTGCGGTATTTTTCTAAATTACTAGCAGTGCAGGTAAGAAGTGAAGGCAGCACAGACTAGAGCAGAGGTGGTGGGAACAAGGAATACATGAGAAGTGAGAAATACTATGAGCCTTGAGGAAAAAAGCTGCTGAGGCAAGAACTGAAGACTGCAGGGAAAGTCCGGTTTCAGGCCTGGTGAGTGGGAAATGCACAGCACAGAGTGGTGCGGTGTGGAAAACACATCAGCGGCAGGCTCAAGGCAGCCTGGGTCCAAAAGCAAACAATTTTTTTTTTTTTAAGACTTTATTTATTTAGAGAGAGAGAGAGAGCAGGGAGAGGGACAAGGGAGAGAGTATCTCAAGCAGAGTCTACGCTGAGCACAGAATCCAAAGCGGGGCTTGATCTCACAACCCTGAAATCACGACCTGAGTCAAAATCAAGTGTCAGTGCTTAACCAACTGAGCCACCCAGGTACCCCAGCAAACATAATCTTAAAAGCAAATTACCCTTTGGACCCTATTTTCTCATTTATAAAGCACTAATGACTGGGGCACCCAGATGGCTCAGTCGGTTAAGCGACTGACCCCCGATTTTGGCTCAGGTAGTGATCCAAGGTCCCGGGATCAAGCCCAGTGCAGAGTCTGCTTGGCCCTCTTCCTCTGCTCCTCCCCCAACTCATGCGCATGCTCTCTCTCAAATAAAATATTTAAAAAATAAAAAATTAAAAAATAAAGCACTAATGATTGTATTTCTCCTCCAAAGCTGTTGTAAGGCTTTAGGAATAAAGTTTCTAAGGGGTTTAGCAGCAGCTAACATACAACAGAGACTTAATAGTTACTATTCTTATTAGAATCAATCAACAATATGCACCAAGAGAAATATTCTTCCATTTCCCATAATCTCTATAAGTCCAATTCATTCCTGTAACTTTAGGTCATAACCAGAGAACAAGGAGATTTACTATGTGCCCAGGGATACAAGGAAGATGAACTGTGTTAGTCCCTTACCCAAGAGCGGCACTGAATGGCCAGCCTAAGATAGCCCCAGCGGCTACTCCAAGCACAGCAACGGAAGTCTTGTCCATATACCAGCCAGTCATGGCTACCAACGTGGTATACATACAGAAGCTGCTAGGAAGGAATGCTGGAAGAGTAAAGAAATGGGGAACACAGAGGGAGGGGGGAGGGACAAGAGTTTGAGGTTTATTAGGTGTTATTAAAAATTTACCCACATTGCACGATGTCAATAACCAGGAACATATTTTGAGGAATATATTAGAATTGTGCAGTAAAGTGATACTCCTTAAAAAAAAAAAAAAAAATGAAGTTCAATAATTTTTCTTATTTTCTCAGTCTTGTTTTTTTAAGGTACCAACACACGCCTAGTTATACAATGCCAAGCACGCCATTCCTCTCCTGGTCGGTACCCCAAATCCAAAACTTAGAGAATTCCAGGTTATATTTCCAGGCAGGGAATATGCTGCAAGAAACTTAGAACCATTGCTGACTATTTCTGAAGCAGTTTATCTTCTGATAGGCTTCTGAGACTGTCCTGTCACTAACCATTACCCCCTAGGAATTCTGGGAAGCCTTCTCAAGGGCCACATATTGGATGGCAACCCTGCTTTGCATCCTGCATCGACGGACATAGATAGTTTGGCCTGTAGCCGTCCCCTAGTTACTTCCATTTAGCACTACTTTGTTGTAGTAAACAGCAGAGGAGCTGAGTACTTTCAGGGTCTCTGCGGTCTCTGCAACAGTAACATTTGATCAGCGTTTCTAACAATTTTACACAAAAATGCAGATCTGCCTCTCCAGACTGTATAGGCCTGCTTCACCTAGCACTAGGGAAGAAACATCAGCATGAAGCAAGGACCACAAATAGGCCATATGATCTCCCAAACTCAGTAAAGGGTTTACAGGCTGTGTATCAAAGGATCCCTTGAACTTCTCTGTGCCTTCTCATTCTCAGCTGAGATGACAAAGCTAAGGGTACTCCTGAGTATCTCCCTCTCCTAAGAATCAACTTTAGGAGTAGCAAAGTAACCAAACATGAGGTACAAGCTTCACAGATAAATGCTAAATAATATTGATGCTATTTGAAGTTGTCAGTTCCAGCTGCCAATGCAGAGGACAAAGGAGCAGAGGAATCGGAGGTCTTTGCCGGCCTGGGGGGGAGAGCACACTCTCACTGAGGACAATGACTCTCATAAGGTCTCTGCACAACCACATAGATTTTGACACAGTCAACGAAGTTCAATATACACCTTTGTGCTGAACACTATTTTTATGTATATTTCGTGTGTATACTAGATTCTGGTACACACAAACAGAAATTAGAATTGAGATTATTTTATCTAGTAGTTTAATTTTTCCAGAAAAGTGGAAACAGGCTACCTTTTGGCAGCAGGCCACCATGGCTCAGAGAATAGAATTATTCAATGGCAGCCCAACTTGCAAGCCACCACTCTAAGGTTATAGTCTAATTCTCTTTAAGTGTACTGTTTAAAAAAAAAAAAAAAAAAAGCCCAACAGAGGATACATACCTTTACAGAATACATTGCAAATAATGGGCAGAAAGCAGAACCATGAACACAGGTTTTTAGACACAAACAAGAGCAAGATAACGAAATTATTTCTCTTCCCCTAACAGCAAGGAAAGGCAGAGGGTGCTGGGGTTTTTCAGCCTTATGGTAATAAAAATATATATATATACAATAATGTAATAGAAAGCAACATGGAATAGAAAGCTCTGCCATTTATGAGTTGACTCCCAGTAAGTCATTTCACTTTTCTCAATTTCCGTATCCTCATCTGCAAAAATGAGAAAATGTTTCTTACCCCTAACACAAAATTGCTGTAAGGGTTTATGAAGATCATGTAGGTAACAGTGCTCTGCTAATTACTGATATGCTATCCAAACATAACCTATGCCTACACAAGTTCTCCCTTTCAATGCAACTATGAAAGTTCAGTGCACCTGTTATGCCCTCACCTGCCCTTTTACTTACCTGATGAGGAGCAAAACATGCCAGTGCTAAGAACCAAGAAGGCTAGCATCATTCGACTCACATGCAGCCCAAACTTCTTGCACACAGCCCTAGGAGAAAGGCAAAGACCATCAGCATAGCCAATCTTAAGGACAGACATTTCAAATCAAAGGAAAAACACATGCCTGCATCGCAGAGAACACTGAAGATCTAAAGTCAAACCAGAGCTGCCTGGACAGGTTAGCAATTTTGTGTGCAAAACAAACCCAAATATTCTTACTCTTTAAGCAGAAGAGAAGCTCTCTGCCTAGGAGGAAATGTAGCTTTTCCATGCTAAGATCATGTATACTAATCAAGAGGAAAACAGCATGATGTAGTGGAAGAGTACTGCCTCAGATTCAGATGGGCACAGGTTCAAATTTGGGCTCCGCTACTTACGAGCAGCGGTACCCTGGTCTGGTGACAAAATCCCTCTGTCAGATTCCTCACCTGTCAAGTGAGGATAATGAGAATGCCTACTTTGTCAGACTCCTGTGAGGACAAAGCATGGAAAAGCGCTCAGAAGAGTGCCTGGAACAGAGTTGCTCGATAAATGATAGTTATCAGACAAAATGGACACACAAAGCATTAATAAGCAGTTGTCTAAGGCCACGTTTCTCAACCCCGAGCAATTTCACACTTCCTTTACCTCCTTCTTGGAGGTTTTTAACCCCGTAAACATTCTTTTTTTTTTTTAAAGATTTTATTTATTTATTTATTTGAGAGAGAGAGAATGAGAGAGAGCACATGAGAGGGGGGAGGGCCAGAGGGAGAAGCAGACTCCCCGCCGAGCAGGGAGCCCGATGCGGAACTCCATCCAGGGACTCCAGGATCATGACCTGAGCCGAAGGCAGTCGCTTAACCAACTGAGCCACCCAGGCGCCCACCCCGTAAACATTCTTAGGAATGACTACCGCTTCATTTAGTCCACATTTGTGCAGATATACCCGTGTTAACTGTCTCCAGGCTCCGGTTCCTTAAGTGCATCTCAGAGCTGCTTTCTGAAATAATTTTGCTTCTTCCTAAGTATATCCTTTGTAAGTTCCTTTAGTGAGGATCTGTTAATGGCAAATTCCCCCCTTTTTGTTTGCTTTTTTTTTTTGGTCTGAAAATCCTTACTAAGCCCTTGGTCTTAAAAGATGACTTAGCTGAGTACACAATTTTAGGATGACAATCGTTTCCTCTGAGCACTTTGAAGATTTTTTTTATCTTCTGGCTTTTGAGAAGGCTTCTGTTGATTTAACTAACATTCCTTTGTAGGTAATTCTATTAGTTCTGTCAACTTTTAAGATCCTCTTTGCCCTTGGTGTTCTACGTGGTTTCACAAATTCCTTATTAATCTAGCTCAGGATATGTTAGGCTCCCTGAATCTATGAATTAGCATCTTTTTTTTCATCAATTGTGGAAATTCTTAACTATTACTTCCCGCAATACTGCCTCTCCCCATTCTATCATCTCCTAGAATCTGACTGAATCTGTCAACACATGTTTAACATCTTTATATTTCCCTTACATTTCCCTCATATTTCCCTTTTGTCACTCTGTACTTCATTCTGACTTGAGATCAATATTCTGGTTTGCATGTTAGTGTCTAGCTGTTCAAATTAACCACTGCATTTTTTTTTTTAAGTTTATTTGAGATAGAGTGTGAGAGAGAGCAGAAGCGGGGGGGTGGGGAGGTAAGGGAAGGTGGGGACAGAAGGAGAGGGAGAAGCAGACTCCCCGTTGAGCAGGGAACCCGAAGTGGGGCTCCATCCCAGGACCCTGGGTTCATGACCTGAACCCAAGGCAAATGCTTAACCGACTGAGCTACGCAGGCACCTCTAACCACTGCATTTTAAGTATCAATTCCACTACTTTCATTTCTAGTTCTATTTGGTTCTTTCTCAGATCTGCTGGGTTATCTTCATAGTCTCACTCCTTTTTTCCTTTTATCTTCTTTATTGTATTGTGGTAAGAACAGGTAATCGGGGGTCTATCTTCTTAACAGATATTTAAGCATACAATACAGGACTGTTAACTATCCACACAATGTTGTGCAGTAGCTCTCTAGAACTTACTCATCTAGCACAACTGAAAATTTAGACCCATTGATTAGCAACTTCCCATTTCCCCCTCCGCCCAGCCCCTGGCAACCACCAACCTATGCTTTGCTTCCATGAGTTTGACTTTTTTTTTTTTTTTTAAAGATTTATTTATTTGACAGAGACACAGCGAGAGAGGAAACACAAGCAGGGGGAGTGGGAGAGGGAGAAGCAGGCTTCCCGCTGAGCAGGGAGTCCGATGAGGGGCTCGATCCCAGCACCCTGGGATCATGACCTGAGCCGAAGGCAGACACTTAACGACTGAGCCACCCAGGTGCCCCGAGTCTGACTATTTTAGAATCCCATAAGTAGAATCATGCAGTGTTTGTCCATCTATATAACTGGTTAGCTTACTTAGCACAACATCCTCAAGGTTCATGCATGTTGTCACACACTGCAGGATCCTTCTTTTTCAAGATTGAATATTCCATTCTATGTATATATACCACATTTTCCTCCATTTATCGGTCAAAGGACACTTGACTTGTTTCCAATCTTGGCTATTGTGAATAGTACTACAAAGAACATTAAAGTGCAGATACCTCTTCAAGATCCTGTTTCAAAATGGTGTTGGGAAAATTGGATGGCCACATGCAGAAGAATGAAACTGGACCATTTCCTTACACCACACACAAAAATAGACTCAAAATGGATCAAAGACCTAAATGTGAAACAGGAATCCATCAAAATCCTAGAGGAGAACACAGGCAGCAACTTCTTCGACCTCAGCCGCAGCAACTTCTTCCTAGAAACATCGCCAAAGGCAAGGGAAGCAACTATTGGGACTTCATCAAGATAAAAAGCTTCTACACAGCAAAGGAAACAGTCAACAAAACCAAAAGATAACCAACAGAATGGGAAAAGATATTTGCAAATGACATATCAGATAAACGGCTAGTATCCAAAATCTATAAAGAACTCATCAAACTCAACACCCAAAGAACAAATAATCCCATCAAGAAATGGGCAGAAGACATGAACAGACATTTTTCCAAAGAAGACATCCAAATGGCCAACAGACACATGAAAAAGTGCTCAATATCGCTCGGGATCAGGGAAATGCAAATCAAAACCTCAATGAGATACCACCTCACACCAGTCAGAATGGCTAAAATTAACAAGTCAGGAAACGACAGATGTTCGTGGGGATGTGGAGAAGGG
>NC_138379.1:87395034-87465797 GCF_054177405.1 Leptonychotes weddellii | reverse complement strand
GACGTGGATGGAACTAGAGGGTATTATGCTAAATGAAATAAGTCAATCAGAGAAAGACATGTATCATATGACCTCACTAATATGAGGAATTCTTAATCTCAGGAAACAAACTGAGGGTTGCTGGAGTGGTGGGGGGTGGGAAGGATGGGGTGGCTGGGTGATAGGACATTGGGGAGGGTATGTGCTATGGTGAGTGCTGTGAATTGTGTAAGACTGTTGAATCACAGACCTGTACCTCTGAAACAAATAAGATATGTTTAAAAAAAAAAAAAAGTAGGAAGGGAAAAGTGAAGGGGGGGAAATCGGAGGGGGAGACGAACCACGAGAGACTATGGACTCTGAGAAACAAACTTAGAGGGGAGGGTGTTGGGCGGATGGGTTAGCCCAGTGATGGGTATTAAAGAGTGCACGTATTGCATGGAGCGCTGGGTGTTATACGCAAACAACGAATCATGGAACACTACATAAAAGAAAAAATTTAAAAAAAAAATCCGGTTTCAATTCTTTTAGATAAATACCCAGAAGTTTGATTGCTGGATCATATGGTAGTTCTATTTTTTTTGAGGAACTTCCACACAGTTTTGCACAGTGGCTATACCATTTTGCATTCCCATCAACAGGGCACAAAGGTTCCAATCCTACATCCTTGCCAACACCTATTTTTGTTTTTTGGATTTTTTTTGATAATAGCCATTCTAACAAATAGGAAGTTATAGTTCACTGTGGTTTTGATTTGCATTTCCCTGATTATCTGTGACACTGTATACCTTTTCATATTCCTGCTGGCTAAGTGTGTATCTTCTTTAAAAAATGTCTATTGAAGTTCTTAGTCCATTTTTAGTCAGATTAATAGAGTTTTTCTTGGGGGCGCCTGGGCGGCTCAGTCGTTAAATGTCTGCCTTCGGCTCAGGTCATGATCCCAGGGTCCTGGGACCAAGCCCCGCATTGGGCTCCCTGCTCAGCGGGAAGCCTGCTTCTCCCTCTCCCACTCCCCCTGATTGTGTTCCCTCTCTCGCTGTGTCTCTTGTCAAATAAATAAAATCTTTACCAAAAAAATAGGGTGTTTTTTTTTTTTTTTTTTTTTTTTGCTATTGAGTTGTAGGAGTTCCTTATATATTTTGGAATTGAACCTCTTTTCCGATTATGGTTTGCAAATATTTCCTCCCATTCTCTAAATTCCCTCTCACTCTATGGATTATTGAGGCTCCTGTTTCTTATTCATGTTTTCAATTCCTTCTTTTTTATTTTTTTAGAAATATCAAATATATTTTATGTTCTTACTTTAGTAATTCCTAGTAAGTGAAGTTTTGCATGTCAGCTGTTATTTCTGCTGGTTCTCATGTACAACGTCTTGTTCTCTTTTGTGCTTTGTGATTTATTTTTATTATAATTTCTTGTTCACTAGAACTTTATTTGTAGTAATTCTTTGACACCTGTGTTAAAGATCCAGCTCTCTGGAGAAAAGTTCCGTTTGTTTTTGCAAGTTGCCTACGGGTACTACCAATCCAGAACAATTTAAAATAAATTCTCAACTTGGGATTTGGGGGGGGGCGGGGCGGGGACCATGTAAGGTGATGTGAATTCAGTCCTGAACCAATAATGAAGACCAATGTATGGTTACAATCCTCAAAGCCGGCAACACTTGCTTCCTTCTCCTCTGCACAACCCAGAGTCAAGGCCAAAGAATTTCTGTATCTGAAGTTTTTAGTTGTTTTCCAGTGGAGTCATTTTTAATAATGATTATTAAGTCTAAATACTTTTTAAAGCATTCTTAAAATGTTAGGTTGCATCTAAAAAAAAAAGTGGCTATTTTTATTACTGCAACACTTAAATGCTCAATACTTTCACTAATATTCAACCAACCAATAGGCACTTGGTGAAAGACAATGTACTGGGTGCAAGTAAAAGCAATGAGTCCCACAATGGGAATAATTTCCTATCATCTGAGCTCAAAGGGAAGAGGTAAATCATGATTCTGTATCTTGCAATCAAAAATAAGGCTCTACTAAATCCTACCAAATAAAACACCAGTTACTCATGTATTAACCTAACTTTATATGAAGATATGGAATTTAAGAGCTTCAGGAAGGAAAGTGATAATTAGAAGTATTCCCCCCAACAGTTTGTTTCAAAACAAGAAGTCCCACTTCTTTCCTCAAAAAATTAAAAATAGAATTACCATATGATCCAGCAATCCCACTTCAGGTTATACATCCAAAGGACATGAAATCACTATCTCAAAGGGATTATCTGTACCCCCATGTTTACTGCAGTACTATTCACAACAGCCAAGACATAGAAACAACCTTAATGTCCATCTATGAATGAACGGATAAAGAAAATGTGGTATACATGTACAACGGAATATTATTCAGTCATAAATTTAAAAAGGAAACCCTACCACTTCCAACACATGGATGGACCTTGAGGGCATTATGCTAAGTGAAATGTCAGAGAGTAAAAGACAAATACTGTATGATCTCACATGTAGAATCTAAAAAAAAAGCCAGCCTTGTAAAACAGAATAGAATGGTGGTTTCTAGGAGCTGGGGAAGCATGGGGTAGAGGGGAGACAGAAGCTTAGGAGATGGTGGCCAAAAGGTACAAACTTCCAGTTAGAAGATGAATAAATTCTGGGGGATCCAGTATACAGCATGGATACTGTACATTACTAACATTGAAACATAATGAAACATAACTTGAAAGTTGCTAATACAGTAAATCTTAAATGTTCTTGCCACGAAGTGTGAAGTGATGGATATGTTAACTAACCTTACTGTGGTACTTCATGACATATACATTTATCAAATAATCATGTTGTACATCTTAAATTGACACAATGTTCTATTTCAATTATATGTCAATAAAGCGAGAAAAAAAATTTTAAGTCCTCCTTCAAATATAGTATTAGGAGCTAGGAGGAAGTCTATTTTTCTATAGTAAACACTGCTTATGATCAGAAAAAAAATCTTACGCTATATTGGGCTTCCATCATAGCACTTTTAGAAGCAAAGCTTTTATACTCACTTGTAGAAGTAAAGTTCACAGATACAGCTCACAAAAGCCAGGAGACATCGTAAAAAGTAGAAGACAAGAATCTGAAAGAAATCCAGGACAGAAGTCACAGAAACAAGAAAACTCTTAAAGATGAAACCACTTTCATTTGTCATTAGTAACAATGAACTGGCATAATCCTTTTGAAAAGCAGTATGTATCAAGGACCATACATATATTCCTACCCCTAGACCCAGTACACCTATTTCTAGGAGTCCAGCTTGCAGAAGTAACTCGAACTAAGCAGGGAAGGTTAGTTCTATTCATGAAAATGGTAAGTGCATCACTATTACGTTAGAAAAAAACTGCTTAAAAAAAACTACACGATGGGGGCGCCTGGGTGGCTCAGTGGTTAAGCGTCTGCCTTCGGCTCAGGTCATGATCCCAGGGTCCTGGGATCGAGCCCCACATCGGGCTCCCTGCTCCGTGGGAAGCCTGCTTCTCCCTCTCCCACTCCCCCTGCTTGTGTTGCCCTCTCTCGCTGTGTCTCTCTGTGTCAAATAAATAAATTTAAAAAAATAAACTACACGATGTCCGATGATGGGGAAATGGTTTAATCAATTATGCACATATATTTCATGGACTATTACACAGATCTTAAAATTTATAGTTACAGCAACAGTGGAAAAATTCATATGCTATAAAACTCATGCATTCAACATTACCTAAACAATCATAATATATTGATAATTACAGATAATTATTCAATACCAGGTAAAAATATACAATATGATATTATTCACACATCAGAATTACAGCTTTGGAAATCAGAAGCATATGAAATGACTGAAAATAAATGTAGTAAAATGGTAAAGGTGGCTGTATCAGGCTGCTGGGACTTAGGTGTATACTTTCCCTATCTTCCAAACACCTATAATGGGATTTTATTAATTTCATAACTAAGAACATCAATTTAAAAAATAAACGTAATAGGGGTTATATTTAATACCTTCCATACTATAGTGCACTGGTCTACTTAAGAGCATTGAATACTTCAGAAGATAAGCACTACTTAAATATATATCATTATTAATATTACTGCATGTAACTTAGAAATACATCCCATTTTCAGCACTATAACCAAAAAATTCCTAACAGTTCAATAAAGCAATCCAATAAATGCCAGATTAATAAAAACATACTGAAAACCTAGTAAACACTGAGCACTATTCTCAATGCTGCTAGGACTTCAGATGTAGTGAACCAGATTTTTCAGTACCATCTGCTAAATAATCCATCCTTTCTCTTCTGATTTGTAATACTGTATCTATCATATACCTTATTCCAGCATGTATGGGTCTGTTTCTGGCCTCCTTATTCTAGATCATTGGTCAAATTCTTAGTACCATATTGTTTTTATTATTATGGCTTTGTAGTGTGTGTTAGTATCTGGTTGATAAATTTCTCACTTTGTCCATTTTAAAATTTGTATTTTAAAAATCATTTCAGTTTGCCTCTCCCCCAAATTCTGTTGTGTTTTTTTTTTTTTAAAGATTTTATTTATTTATTTGAGAGAGAGAGAGAGAGCATGAGAGGGGAGAGGGTCAGAGGGAGAAGTAGACTCCCCACTGAGCGGGGAGCCCAATGTGGGACTCGATCCTGGGACTCCAGGATCACGACCTGAGCTGAAGGCAGCTGCTTAACCAACTGAGCCACCCAGAAGCCCCCTGTTGGGTTTTGATTGGAGTTGCATTGAATTATATATTAATATAAGAATCAGTATTTTTATAGGTTTGTCATTCCATCCTTAAGATGATATATTTATCCATTTAGTCAGGTTTTCTGTATCCGCTAATAAAATTCTTAAATGTACCCATTTCAGTCTTACCAAGTCTTGGGGAGCTTAATTCCTACATTCTTCATACTTTTTGTTGCTGTTATGAAAGGAATCTTGTTTTGTTTTTTTTTTTCCTGGTGGTAATTGCTGATACCGAGGAATACAACTGATTTTTGTTTTTTAACCTTAATCTAAATCTTGCTGAATTTCCTTATTAGTGTCACTGGTTTATCAGATGTATCTCTTGGATTCTCTTCCATCTGTGGTACTGAAAAATTCAGTTTACTACATCACAAAAAAAATTAAGCTTGATCTTCCTACAATTTATAAAAAATAATATTCAAACTGGAGTGACTGCCTGGCTCAGTGGAGCATGCGACTCTTGATCTTGGGGTTTGGACTGGGTGTAGAGATTACTTAAAAATCTTTTTAAAAGGGCGCCTGGGTGGCTCAGTTGGTTAAGCGACTGCCTTCGGCTCAGGTCATGATCCTGGAGTCCCAGGATCGAGTCTTGCATCGGGCTCCCTGCTCGGCAGGGAGTCTGCTTCTCCCTCTGACCCTCCTCCCTCTCATACTCTCTCTCATTCTCTCGGTCTCAAATAAATAAATAAAATCTTTAAAAATATATATATATTTTTAAAAAAATATTCAAATGTATTAAAGCCTTTTATGTGACAGGTAAAATTATAAGCTAAGAAAATATGTAAGGATATCTTTGTGAATTGTGGTGAAGGATTTCTTTTAGAAAGACCCAAAACCCACCAACTTTTAAGTGAAAAACTAATTGGCTTAACTGTATCAAAATTAAAGATTTCTGCTCAACACAAGGTCCGCAGACAAAATAGAGTGACAGCCTAAAAGATTTCCAGTATCTAAAACCTACAAGGGGTGACCATGGAGAACTTCTACAAATCAAGAGAGAAAACCAGAAAACCCAACTGCAAAACAGCCAAAGGACAGGAATACATAATTCACAGAAAAGGAAATATGAATGACAAATGAAATGTTGCACCTCACAAGTAATCAAAGAAATGCAATTAGAACGAGAAACATTTCACATACATGAGAAGGGCAAAAATTAACAAGTCAGAAATATCAAGTGCTCAGGAGATGTGAGGTGGCTGAAACATGGAACACTGTTGCAGAAGTGTAAAGTTGCACAGTCACGCTGGGGGCAATCTGGCAATACTCCATGAAATTAAGTAGCCCATATATATATGGGCTCCCACTGCTGAGTACGTAGTTCAGAGAAACTGACACCCAGATCCATAGGGAGACAAAACAGGTATTCTTGTTTAGGGTGGCAAGAATTTGGAAAGGTAACCATCACTAGGGGTGCCAATTATTACCAGATTGCCTTTCAGCAACAATCCACCCTCTTGGCTGTGCAAGATGCTGCTGGGGCTGGGGCTCTATAAGCTCTAATTCCTCCTTGTCAAGTGGTCCCCTATTGGCTTCCATTGGCAGAACCTAACAGAAAGGAGATTATAAGGAAGAACAAGAAGGGAAATCTTCATTCCAGTTCTGCTTCCTGCTCAGGTCATTGAAATAAGAGGAAGAGTGCTAGGAGGTGAAGGATTCTGTTAAACAGGTCAAATTGGAAGTGACAGTGGATACCCAAGAGGACACAGAAGCCTTAAGCATTGCATATTGTTATTTCTCTACTAAGACCTCATCCTGTACACCTTTCCTCTGCTAAGTTCAAAAAAAAAAACAGAAAGGAACTACTACTTAGGGAAGGGAAGGAGGACAGAGTTCTGTCACTTTCTAAGGTGCTACCTTTCTGATCAGTCTAAAATGCAAATGCAATCATGTCTAGCCTCTATCTAAAACCTCTGGACGGCTTCAGAACGCCCTTGGGGCGGGTGGGGGATAAAAGTCTAACTGCTTACTAGAGCTTACCAGGTGTCGTATAAATCTGGCCTCCTCCTACCTTTCAGTATCACAAAGCCCACTCCACCACTGTCTCTTCCAAGCATCAAGCCTATTTATAAAAGAAGACCATGCTGGCCCTCCTCCCAGCCTCATGGCTTTCTTCCCTCATCCCCATTCTTCCTTTACCTAGATGATTCCTAGTAACCCTCTAGTTCTGTCATCAGAGACTTCTGCTTCATGGAAGATGGATCAGCCATACTTTTCCCTTTTCCTCCTGCTATGTAAAACCAAAAACTCTGGACATTATAAGTAAAGTAAACCTACCACAACTCAAGGTAGAGAGAAAGTAGTAGACTGCCTAGGGGCTTTAAGACCAGAGGAAAAACATAATGGTAAGTTCCCTGGGTTTTCTTTCACCTTCTATATCCTAGACTTAGAACTAAAGAAGTTGGCAGCTAGAAATGCCAAAGAGCATAAACACCAACCAAAGCCTGGTCAATCTCACCAAAAGGCCAAGAAAGGGGTAGCCTAACAAGACAGAAAACCTTTAGACAATAACCATGCTACTCCAGCAAAGCACTCCAGGGGAAAAAAAAAAAAAAAAAAATGTAGCTCAACTCCCACCCATGCCATCAAAAGCCCAGTAGGAAGCCAGGACTTTCAACCTCACTGGTGGTAACAAGCTCCCTCTCTGGTCACACTGTCAGTGGAGACCACGTAGATAAATCTGGACTTCACCTCCCCACCCCACCCTAGCAGTAATGAAGTACCCCTACCCCAGTGAGGAACCTCAACTTCTACCCCCACCTGGCAATAACAAAGGTGGAGAACACCCTCCTTTCTCCTGCTAGAGTGGTATCAAGAGCAGCAGACAAAACAGAAGGCTTCAATAAGACCCAAAGATGCAGAGGAAGCATGCCGGGCCCATGAATAAGATCCAGAGTCTCATAGTCCCCCAAATGTCCACATTTCAACTGAAAATTACTTGGAAAATCTCAGACTGAATTAAAATAATCAACAGATACCAACAAGATGAAATAAAAGTTAGCATTATCTGACAAAATTGTAAAGGAGCCGTTGTAAAAATGCTTCAATGCGCAATTAAGAACACACTGGAAACATGAAATAGAAAGTGGCAGTAAAGCAACAGAATATATAAAGAAAAACCAAATGGAAATTTTAAAACTAAAAAAGTATAATAATCAAAATAGAAGCTCAACAGATAGGCTCAAGAGCAGAATGGAGGGGACAGAGGAAACAATCAGTGAACTGGAAGATTAGAAATTGCTCAATCAACACAGAGAAAATAGACTTGAAAAAAAATGAATAGGGCCTCAGAGACCTGTGGGACTATAATTAAACATCTAACATTGATATCATTGGACTCTCAGGAAAGGAAAAACAGGGCAGGGCTGACAAAAGTACTCAGAAAAATAACAGCTAAAATCTTCCCAAATTTGGCAAAAGACATAAGCCTAAAAATTCAAGGTTAGTAAATTCCAAACAGGATAAACCCAAAAATATCCATGCCAAGACCCATCACAGTTAAATTTCTGAAAGGTAATCAGGTTAGATCTCCATTAACTCCTAATTATCCTTCAGCACTGTTTAAATTAGGCTCTCCTAATATGCTATCCCATTGTACACTGTACTTTTCCTCCATAAGGCCCACTGCATTTATAATTACTTGTTCAATATTCATCCATCCTCCCCACTAACCTATAAATTCCTTGAGGGCAGGGATTTGGCCACTGTTACATACACAGCACTTAAAGTGCCTACCAGACAAAATGTGGTCCATTAGTTAGTATCCAAAACATATAAAAAACTTCTACAACTCAACACAAAGGAAAAAACAAATAATCCAATTTTAAAAATGGGCAAGGTCGGGGCACCTGGGTGGCTCAGTTGGTTAAGCAGCCAACTCTTGATTTCAGCTCAGGTTATGATTTCAGGGTCCTGGGATCAAGCCCTGTGTTGGGCTCCCAGCTCAGCAGGGAGTCTGCTACAGGATTCTCTCTCCCCCTCTCCCTCTGCCCCTCGCCCTGTGCACGCTCTCTAAATCTTTAAAAACAAATGGACAGAAGGGGCACCTAGGTGGCTCAGTCGTTAGGTGTCTGCCTTCGGCTCGGATCATGATCCCGGGGTCCTGGGATCGAGCCCCGCATCGGGCTCCCTGCTCAGTGGGAGGCCTGCTTCTCCCTCTCTCACTCCCCCTGCTTGTGTTCCCTCTCTCGCTGTCAAATAAATAAATAAAATCTTTAAAAAAAACAAACAAACGGACAGAAGACATGAATAGACGTATCTCCAAAGAAGACATACATATGGCCAACAGACACATGAAAAGATGCTCAACATCACTCATCACAAATCAAAACCACAATGAGATATCACCTCATATCTGTCAGAATGGTCAAAATCACAAGAAATAAGTGTTAGAATGTGGAGTAAAAGGAACTCATGTGTACTTGTTGGTGGGAATGCAAGCTGTGCAGCCACTGAGGAAAACAATATGGAGGTACCTCAAAAAATTAAAAAATAGAACTACCACAGGATCCAGTAATTGCACTACTGGGTATTTACCCAAAGAAAATGAAAACACTAAACTGAAAGGATATATGCACCTGAAAGGATATATGCATATATATGTGTTTACTGCAGCATTATTTACAATAGCCAAATTATGGAAGCAGCCCAAGGGTCCACTGATAGATGAATAAAGAGGTGGTATATACATACAATGGATTATTTGGCTATAAAAAAGAATGAAATCTTGCCATTTGCAAACATGTAAATACCATAGGATTTCACTCATATATGGAATTTAAGAAACAAAAATGAAGAAAAAAGACAAACCAAAAAAAAAAAAAAACAGACTCAACTACAGAAAACAAACTGATGGTTACCAAAGGGAAGGGGGTGCAATGAGGGATGAAATAGGTGATGGGAATTAAAAATACACTTATCTTGATGAGCTCCTAGTAATACACAGCATTGTTGAATCACTATATTATACACCTGAAACTAATATAACACTGTATGTTAACTATCCCGGAATTAAAATAAAAAATTTTTACAAAGTTGTTCCATTAATGTTTGCTGAATGAATAAATGATTACTCTTCAAAAAAAAAAAAGCCCTCTCCTACCTACCAGTCTCTTTTGTCCTTTTCTGAAAACTGTTCCAGAGACTCATCTCTTGATCAGGTGTAATTACTCCCAGGCTGGCCTGCCCTTACCTTATTAGTTTGTAGAATTCTTGCGTGAAATGCAGCTGGCCAGGCATGAAGCAACAGGTAAGCATAGGAACGAATTGCATAAACTGGGGAATATTCCCAAGTCTGAAACCCCTTCCCATAGATGAGGTAGTGTGTCTGAAAGTACAAAACAGATTTAGGGTTAAATTGGCCAAAAATCCAAGTTTCCAAGCAAAATATTAATAACACAAAGGTACACAGAAATGCTGAAGTTCTCAACAAGATTTGAAACTGGTAAGAATCAAAATGACCCAATACTGAAAAGTATTAGGACATTATAATTTCTACAAGATTATTGTTTGGTCAATGTCGAAAGCTTGAATTTTACACTCTACTTATTTTGTTAAAATACTCATTAGCCAAAGGGTGTCTGGGTGGCTCAGCCAGTTAAATGGCTATCTTTGGCTCAGGTCATAATCTGCCAGTCCTGGGACCGAGTCCCGCATCAGCTTCCTGCTCAACAGGGAGTCTGCTTCTCTCCCCCTACACGAAGCATTTTTTAATGCAAAATGGGATCAGAAAATTTCACCTCTGAATTTTCTAAGAAGTCAGAAGACTTACATATGTATAAATCATGAAATAGCAGTATAAGCATACTATTGAATAACATTTTTCTATTTTTAGCACATTTCATAAAAAATAACCAAAAAAGTTGAAAGTTGTCACCTCTAGGGACTAGGATTTGGCTATGAGAAGTGGAACAGAGAGCTACTGTTTTCCCTTTAAGTTCTGTAGTAGTTGTTAACTTTAAAAATTATCTCAAGGGGCGCCTGGGTGGCTCAGCCGGTTAAGCTGGGTCCTGGGATCCAGTGCCACCTCCAGCTCCCTGCTCAGCGGGGAGTCTGCTTCTCCCTCTGCCTCTGCCTCTCTGTCTCTCATGAATAAATAAAATCTTTTAAAAAAAATAAAATAAAAATTTTCTCAAAGTATTATTTTGATTTAAAATAAATTTTTAAGAAAGTTACGAATTACATCTTTTTGTAAAAAGCCCCATTTTCCTGTGGCCTTCAACAACAGGTAAATCATCAGCTTAAAATACAAAAGTGAAAATGAAGTTGCTGGGCGCCTGGGTGGCTCAGTCGTTAGGCGTCTGCCTTCGGCTCAGGTCATGATCCCAGGGTCCTGGGATCCAGTCCCGCGTCCGGCTTCCTGCTCAGCGGGAGGCCTGCTTCTCCCTCTCCCACTCCCCCTGCTTGTGCTCCTGCTCTCGCTATCTCTCTCTGTCAAATAAATAAATACAATCTTTAAAAAAAAAAAAAAGTTGCTTTACTACCAGTCACACTTGTATATTATTTGTATATTGATTGGCAACAAGGTCCCAAGCAATGAAATCAAGAATAACAACAAAAAAGAAAACTAAAGAAATCACCTACTGGTTCCCAGTAGTTGAATGTTTCATCACAGTCAGAGATGTTGCTCAGGAGAGCAGCACATAACCTTGCGGAGAGCAGACACTTGAAAGCAGTAGATCCTTCAGGTGCCCAGACTTGTCCTGCTTTGTTCCCAGATAACCTGCTCAGAAGCAAAGGGAGGATGTGTCAGGAAGACCTACTAACTAGAAAGGCTGAAACTAGACAGAAACGACAAGAATGGCAAGGACATCAAAGCACACTTAAGTAATTCACCTAAGAAGTTGGTTGTTCTAAGTAGAATACAGAAGGGACGAAGACCTTAACTGATCTTACTCTTTCCACTTCCTGCTTTTAATGCGTAAGCTCATTCATACACTTTAATTCATTGCCTCGATGTCACTCCTTGAAGGCCACAAAGCTCTCGTTCTCCTTTTCTTTCTTCTCTTAACAAGGTCATTATTATGCATCTTTATTCATTTCCCCACTTGTTCAAATGCACAGAGGCCTAATTTGTGCAAAGCACGTAACCTCCTCCAGTTCCATATGTTGACCGCTCCTTCAATGCGGTCCTAACCCGCAGTGCCCCGGGCTTGGGGAGACAGACGGCTGCAGGTGCCGGAGGTTGTGGGGCCCACACTGAAGAGTAAGGGGTTAGGACTTTGCGGGCAATGAAGGAAACAGAGAGACAGCCGAAAAAGGTCTGCTCTTTGCCCTTGCCACTGAGGCTCGGCCAACTCAAACACCATGACGCCAGCCCGCTCTGGGCCTGGGCCAGCAGCCTCGGAGCCTCCCTCCAGGCTTTCTTCCCGAGAAACACGGGACCCAGGATGGGGGGCCCAGGGTGGGGCGAAGGCCGGACGTGACCCGTCCAGGAAGGGCAGAAGAACCCGGGGGAAAAGGCGGCCTGGCTGGACCCGCGCCGCCCCGAGAGACCCTCCGGCGCTACCCCGCGCCGCGCCGCCCGGCCGCCACGCCCCCGCCGCGCCCGCACACCTACTCGGTCCGGGGCTCCGCGCCGCTCGCCTCACGGCTGCACAGCAGCTCCCGCAGCTTGTCCGCGGCCGAGACTGTGTCCCCGCCGCTGCCCCCGCTCCCCTTCAGGCGCTGACGAGCCCCTCGGCTCGCCATGGCACGCGTGGAAAAAAGGTACAATTCGGCACCCTACGAAGGCGGCAAGCGCGGAGACATAGCTTTGGCTGGCAACGGTGTCCGCCGAGGGACAAAAGACCTTGACATGCGCAGACAAGACTAAATTATAAAGTTATTGGGCCAATTGGGGCAAATCCCGAAGTAGAAAAGAAATGAGACCTGAGACTTGACTTTCGCCACCATAGCTATCCCTTCCACATATTTGTAACTCTGGGCATTCCGCCCTCCGTCCCACTCTCTCTCCCTCCACTCTTCAGCACAAATGGAAAGTGGCTAAACAACTCTACGGAGTGGGCAGAGGTATTTATCCAGTTAAAGATGACAGCACAGCTGCAGATGAAAGGGAGGTCATTAAAAGGTCACTGGCACCTGGCCCTCTCTGTCTTTGGGGGAGCGTGATAGAGACCACCTGTGGCTAATTAACTGCTTCAGAGAGACAAAGCTGTAATGGCAGAATATAGAATAAGGAAAATGAAAGCCTCAAGAAATTCTGTGCAACAAATCAACCAGACCCCTGGCACTGCCATTCTACTACAGCAATTTGGTAAGCAATTTACATACTTTATCCTTTTTAAATGTAATACAACCACCTTGTTCTTATCAATAAGTAAACTGAGGCCCAAGGTTGCATAGCTAGGAAATGGTGGAGCCCTATTCCAACTCAGGTCTGTCTTATTACAAAGCCCATGCTTTTCCCAGAAGATTAGGAGGAAGATCCTGATGTCATACCTCTGATATGATCCTGATAGCACACCTCTGACTCTCAGGGGTTATTCATCTGTTCCTGATACCCTGCCCACTCCCCCAATCACAGCGTTCTATCCCATCCTGTGGAGCTCTGTAGCAGTAGCTGAAACGTTTGTACAGGGAGTGCTGAAATGGGCCTTGCAAGAAATGTTAAAGGGACTTCTGTAAGGGGGGGGGCGCAATAAGTAGAAGACAATTACAGAAAGAAAAAATTTCATGAGTAAAAGCAAACATAAAGGTAATAATCACTTATAAAGGTAGGATGAAGGTTAAAAGACAAAAGTAGTAAAATCAATTATACCTAAAAAAATTAAAGGGACTCACAAAATAAAAAGATGTAAAATAGGACAACATATACATAAAACGTGGAGAGGGGAGTGAAAATGAAGTTCTTTTAGGTGTTCAAACTTAAATGACCATCAACTTAATATACACTGCTATATACTTAGAATGTTATATAGAGGGAGTGCTGGACTTGACAGGGTCCCAGATTATTATTTCATACTAAAAATTCATAAATATTGAAAATGGAGATTGATCATATTGCTCAATTCCTATAGGCAATCATTAGGTACCAAGTTCAGACATCCCAGCCTAGCCCTATCTCCTATAGACATCCCTTTTTCATTCCCCTTCTCATTTCACTCTAATGCAGGCCCCTTCCTGCCTCTACCTAGGAGTACTACAATAGCATCCTTACAGAAGTCCTTCATCTCAAATTCATCCTATGCAACACTGTCTAATTAATTTTCAAAAGCACTACTCTGTATTGCCTCCTTAATCAAAAATCACCAGTTCTCCCATTGCCTGCCAAATGAAGTACAAATCCCATATTCCAGCATTGTCTTTAATCAGCTAAATCCAGCTCTAACCTACTTTTCTAATCTTATCTCCCACTACTTTCCTCTACACATTTACATTCCAACTAACTAGCCTGGAAAGTGCCTCAACTGCTCCCTTATCTATACCTCCGCCCAGAATGGATGTCCTCCTTGCCTGACAATCCTCCCATCACATCACTGCCCTTATTTTAAGATCCAGCTCAAATGCTACCTTGTCCCTGTACTAGGCACTATTAGGGTAGAAGAAAGCTATATATCAGGGATGCCTGGGTGGCTCAGTGGGTTAGGCGTCTGACTCTTGGTTTTGGCTCGGGTTATGATCTCAGGGTCATGAGATCAAGCCCCACATTGGGCTCAGCATTGGGCGTGGAGCCTGCTTGAGATTCTCTCTCTCCCTCTGCCTCTGCAACAACCCCACCCCTACCCGGTGTGTGTGCGTGTGTGTGTGTGTGGTGTGTGTGTACTCTCTAATAAAAACAAAGAAAGCTATAAATCACATTACCTGCCCTCAATTAGCTTATAGTCTGTGTAGAAAGACAAGCAATAAATGTGTTCATAAGAAATGTGTGTGTACTCTCTAATAAAAACAAAGAAAGCGATAATCACATTACCTGCCTTCAATTAGTTTATAATCTGTGTAGAAAGACAAGCAATAAATGTGTCCATAAGAAATCCCTTGATTCTGGGGCGCCTGGGTGGCTCAGTCGTTAAGCGTCTGCCTTCGGCTCAGGTCACGATCCCAGAGTCCTGGGATCGAGCCCCGCATCGGGCTCCCTGCTCCACGGGAAGCCTGCTTCTCCCTCTCCCACTCCCCCTGCTTGTGTTCCCTCTCTCGCTAGCTCTCTGTCAAATAAATAAATAAAATCTTTAAAAAAAAAAAAATCCCTTGATTCCTTACCCCACTCCCCAGAATGTTATGCTAGTTTTCCCATCCCCGTTAATGATACTTCTGTTCTTCCAAGTCGAAAACCACGCAGTCAGTCCTGCTTGATTCCTGTTTCTTTAGCCCTGCACCCTTCACCCATACACATATAGTTCATCAGCAAATCCTTTTAAATATTACCCAGCCCAACAACATCTTACCACCCTGGTCCAGGTCACCATTATCTCTCATTGGCATTACCGTAATTACCTCCTAGTTTGTATCTTGGCTTCCATTCTTGCCTTTCTACATGCTTTTCTCCAAATACACGAACAAATAAGGCAGTTACTTCCTTCCCAGAGATTACAATATAATTCCAATCTGCGGAGCCTAACTATTAATTAATGGGAACATACATTAATTAACATTAGAGGACTCCATTCTGTAGAGTCCTGGGCTGAGCTAGTCTCCCAGTGTCTCTGAGAGGTGCTTACAACAGAAGGCTCCAAAATCTAGGAGGGCAAAGTTTAGAGTTAATCACAGCAGAGAGGTTACTAGTGAAGAAGACTAGGGAAGGAGAAGTAACAATGGGAGAAGGAACATGGGCTTTTGAGTCAGAAAAACCCAAGTGTGAACTCTAAATCTGACATTAATTAGTTCCATAACTTCAACAGTAGTCAACCATGGAATAAATGTTATGATGATGATACCCGTACTAATTATGGAGCACTTTTAACTTACCCAAGCTAATAAATGTTGGTCTGACTCCAAAAACCACTCTCATAAATTGATTGAGATAATACATATTGGGATAAAGGAAGAGGAATTGGCAGTGTGGAAAAAATATAAATATGATGCTGAAGTTCTATTGCATCTTCACAAATAAAGCATCTAAAGTACAAGATACTGTTTTGTTAGTTTTCCTGCTCATGACTCAGGATCAAAATACGGTACAACTCCAAAGGTCACCAATCACATTACAGTCTATGAGTTTAAGTGACAGAGCCCCAAGTTTCTTTAGAGTCAACCAACATTGGCTAGAGTCACAAGGTAAAAGATTTTACAAAAAACACAATCCAGAAAGGACTACCAGTTACAAATTGGTCTTGTTCTTTTTTTTTTTTTAAGATTTTATTTGAGAGAGAAAGAGAGAGCACACACACAAGCGGGGGGGATGGGCAGAGGGAGAGAGAGAAGCAGACTCCCCTCTGAGCAGGGAGCCCAACGTGGGTCTCCATCCCAGGACCCTGAGATCATGACCTGAGCCGAAGGCAGATGCTTAACCGACTGAGCCATCCAGGCCCCCCAAATTGGTCTTTTTCATCTGCACCCGCACCCATACCCACAAGGATCACACTTGAGAGGTAAATTTACTAAACTACCGAGGTATTACATGTAGTCTTTGCTGAATCTCCTTCCTAAACTGGGACTGCATTGATGCCACTTGGTGCGGGGTGAGGGCCTTGTCACATGTCTGGTAAGTCAATCTGTAGCAGAGACTGACCTGTCGAGTCTTTGGATGCTGGAAACGACTAAGGAATTGTATGGATATGACAGTGTCCTGGGACACTGCTCGGGCCACCGTGTGAAACTCTAGTTCATCAAATTCTTTCTTCTCATCTAACCAAAAACTAATATCATGCACATAACACGGGGGATACAGGGAATAGCTTTTAAAGGGTTCTATTTTCCCAGGAACAAAATTCTTCAGGAAACGGTGATCAAAGGTCCACAACATCCTCCAGTCAGAGATACCCCAGACAAGCATGGCTAGTAGGTCCAAGTTCATAGACACAAACATAAAACACTGGTCCTTGTGTATGCTTGTAACAGACGTAGTGACAGACCCAATAATCAGATCCTTGGCACAATCTGAGCCAAAATTGTGAGACTTCACATTAATAATATAATCTTTCCCATTTGGTTGAAAGACAAATTCCACTGAACTGCTCAGCTTAGAGCCCTCCAGCAATGTCTGAATCAGAAGGCTATCGAGAGCGCCCTTCAGGTGATCCAGTAGTGACTGAAGATAACCATCCTTCAGATTTTTATTAAACCCAAGGATAAATAAAGTCTCATGAAATGCCGGCATGGTGAAAGGCAAGATGTGGCACTTCCGAAAGACAGGTCCACTGAGGACATGCAGGGAACCTGGGAGGAAGTCTGGTCCTTGGATGACAGCCTGAACATGAACTAGGAGAGAAGGTCTAAGACAGACCTTGGTTTGGACATAGATTTCTTCATGAGCTTCTTCCTTGCTGTCTCTTCCAGGATCCTTGAGAAGGCTAAATTCTGAAAATAACACTAGAAAGTCCTCCATGTCTTGTGTTGTCCCGCCAGTCAGGGACTCAGAATTTGAGTTATCTTCACAGAGGCTAATCCAAAAGGCAGCTGACAGACTGTCACAGTTCCAGGAAGTGAGATCACTGGTGCTTCCCTCTGGCAGAAAAGGGAAGGAACACTTCAGCCTCTTCAGAGGGAAAGCTTTGCCCAATTCAGCAATGAGTTTCTCATTAATGGTTCTGATAGGATGACATGAAGGTGTTTCTAGGAAACCTCTGTTTAAACACACATAAAAATAACTTTTTAACTTCAAATAATAATTATAATGGATCTAGAATTAAAAGCACAAATAGCTGTATAGAAAAGAATTATCCTTAAGATGATCCTAAAAGCAAATAAAAAAAATTATCTACCAGAAACAGATATCATGTGTTTCAGAACTCTGACAGCCACCATCCGTATGATATACCAGAAAATATGACAAATTTTAATTCTAAAAAGGCTTGTGTAAGGCCAGACTGACAAGTATTCATAGCACCAACATCATTAACAATTTATATAGCATCCATTCAATACACAGTTGCCATCAAGCCAATCAGGATAGAGCTAGAGAAAGAAGTAATTTCTGGTAAAACAGCAGGTTACCTGTTCAACTTTCCTACAAGTGCATCTGGTTCTGCAAAGGAAAACCACCGGTCACCCAGTTTGATCCTGAAGATTCTGGGTTGTGAACCTTCAAAGGGTAAGCTCCGGGTGAAGATATGGTTCAAAGCACCTTCTACATGAAAGGACTTATCTTGACTCCTGGCAAAATAGTCACCAAGTATGGAGTCTGTCATTTTTTTAATTAATTTATTTATTGCCATTATTTTTATCTTTTTTTAAGATTTTATTTATTTATTTGACAGAGAGAGACACGGCGAGAGAGGGAACACAAGCAGGGGGAGTGGGAGAGGGAGAAGCAGGCTTCCCGCTGAGCAAGGAGCCCGATGCGGGGCTCGATCCCAGCACCCTGGGACCATGACCTGAGCTGAAGGCTGACGCTTAACGACTGAGCCACCCAGGCGCCCCTATTGTCATTATTTTTAAAAGCAAGCATTTCTAGAGACCAAAGCAGGAAATTGGTAGGGGAAAGTTTGCCTAAGAGATTTTTTTCATTATTAGTATGAGAGATGAGAAAGGCTTAGATGTCTGTTATTACTCACCTATATCCAGTGCACTTGTACTCTGGGACAGCCTCACAGCTGAAGGGACGCACGTCACTTAAGATGAATCCGCCCAGAGCTGCCATGGCAACCACTTGCCAACTGTTGTGCCATTCTCTCGTGGGCTTATCAGCAGGAGTCCCACCTTGTCCTCTGCACAATGCCACATGCACTTCTCCTTCCTCTGCAAGAACATCTTTACAGCTAATAGGGAGGGGTGGACACCAGCAATTTATCAGAAACAAGTTGAAATTATCATAGAAAGCAAGCTGTATATACTTGGTTTGGCTGTGAAATAATTAAAATCCAATCGTATCTTTTTACAAAGGTCTATAGACTTCAAACATGCAAAGGAAGTAGCTGGAAGTAAGGATGTAAATTCAATGTTCAACTATTAACTGATACTAGTGCTTGACCAGGGTATTACGTGGCTTTGTATCTGCATTGTTCATCTAATGTCATAGAAAGGTCAATGTCTGCGAAGTTCCTATACGTGATTCACTGATTGGGCTGTTCTTCCCAGTTTATAAAATTGTTCTTTTCACTCCCTTTCTATTAAAATTCTGTATTTCAAATACTAACTTAAAATCCTGGCTGTGTGAAAACCTTCTTGACAACTATGACCCCTAGAGTCCTCCAAGAGTACCACACGTTTTGGTATAATAGTGTAAAGCACTGTTTTAAGTTCACATTAATTTGAGGTAGTTACCCTCAATATCCTCAGTTTATGGATGAAGAAGCAAAAGCAATTAAGGGTCAAGTAAGCTTACCCCAAATCATACAACTATTAAGTGGTGGGTGGGGATTTTGAATCCATGCTTTTAGCCATTAGACCATTATTTTGCCTTATCCAAAATAGGTGATCCTCCTTTTACACACCCAAGAGCATACATACTATTTGTACTTTTATTTAACATTTAGGGTTACATGTCTGCCTTTCCAACTAGATTGTGGGTTCCTCTGGAGCTTTATAGTCTCTCTAAACCTATCACATTTAACTTACACACGTATGCCTTATTTCTCAAACTAAAATGTGTGAGTGCAGTAACTACGTAATGTACATCTTAAATATTTTACTTGTGAGCGGTCTCATTTCCTCACCTCTGGAAAAACTTGGCAAGCAGTTCCCTGTTCTTAGCTACTCCAGCTTTTCGTCCACAGTGCGGAAAATTAAAATAAATTCGATCAAACTCCCTGTGGTGCAGTTCGAAGGCATCCGCCAGCCGGGTGCAGTCCACACCAAAACGTACCTCAGTACCTAGCACGAAATATAGACAGGAGGGTGTCTCCAGACCTGAATCCCTCCCTAACCTGGACAGTGCAAGACAACCCAGGTACAAGCCCACTGCCGGCTTTCAGGGAACCGGGCGCTCAAAAGCAAGCCACGTGTGCCCTACAGCCACACGTCCCCACCCTTTCCACTTCGGGCCGAGCCAGCAGCGGGGCGGGGCTTCGCGGAGGGGTTGGTCTCGCTACCTCGCTCGCGCAGGCGCTGCAGATTCTCCCCGGCCACCGGATCCCGGGCCAAGTCGGCCGGGCGCTGGAGGCAGGTGGCCGTTACTCGGGTGCTCGCATCCAGGGTCTCGCTCAGAGCAGCAGCGAAGGAGAAATTCCCCTCCCCAACCAACAGGAGGCGCCGAGGGGCCATGGCCTCAACCTCCTCCCCGCTCGCGTCCTCGAAGGCGCCAGTTTCTTACGTCACTTCCTCCGTGGGGGGGGTCTCTGCGGGCCTCCTCTTCGTCGCTGATTGATGATGCACCGACAGCGTCCAGTTGTCTTGAGAAAGTGGTGCCGCGACTTCAGGGGGAAAAATAGCCAATGAGTGCAAAAGCGAGACACCGACCACCCCGACCCCTCACTCCCTCACAGCCTCAGGAGTGTCAAAATAAATGCCTTTTAGCCCGACTTCGTCACACCTGCATGAGGTCACAAGCAGTTACTAGCGCACAGGGACAGAGCCCGGGAGACGCGAGTTCTGAGTGAAAGGACAGGGGCGGGGCCAAGGTCGAGAGGTTGGGCTGTGTTCTGCTTGTTGTTGTCACACAGGGTAGCCTTCCTCTCGTCCGAAATGGCTGCTGTCCATTGTCTCGGCTGCGCGGGATTTCTCCAGGTGCTTCTATCTCCTACCTTTTATTCATTCAAGAAATACTGAGTGTCTGTTATGTGCCAGGCCACTGTGAGGGCGGCTAAATACATGGATGAATAAGATGTGGCCTGTGATTTCACTGAGCTTATAGTCTGATGGAGACTGCACAGCAAAAGAGGCAATTCTGGTACAGTGGGATGCGGCGCTATGAGGAGTCACTCAGGGTGCTGTAGGGCACACAGAAGGATTTAGAACCTTACCAACTTCTGGGATGAAGTGGAAAGATTCCCTAAATGAAGTGAACCTGAATTCTGGGTGGCTCAGTCACTTAAGAGCCTGCCTTCGGCTCAGGTCATGATCCCAGGGTCCTGGGATGAGCTCCGCATCAGACTCCCTGCTCAGCGGGGCGTCTGCTTCTCCCTCTCCTTCTGCCTGCCCCTCTCCACCCCCCCACCACCCCCGCGCTTGTGCGCTCACTCGCTCTCTCTCTTTTTCTCAAATAAGTAAAATCTTTTTTAAAAAAAGAAAAAAGCTAAGGGGGGAGTACACCTGACCCAGGTAAAGAGAAGTGAAGAGGCAGGAGGAACAGTATTTGCAAAAGCATGATGGAGAAACAGAGTAGTTGAGTTTGGCTGAAATGTAGGTGGAGGGAGAGTGGGTAACAGAGGAGGAGGAAGAGTTAAGCAGGGGCCAGGTCATGTAGAACACCGTAAGCCATTTTAACAGCCTGAGTCTTATTCTAACAGTGGCCAGCTTTTAAATAGGAAGATGACACAATTAGATTTTCATTTTCACACCATTCTTCTTTACTATGGAGAAAGGATTGGAGAAGACCAAGGCTGATGGCAAGGAGATCAGAGAGTCAACTACAGCAATAATGGTGACAAAAGCTGGTAGTGATCTAAACTGGAACTTGGCAGTGGGGATGGAGAGTAGTGGTCTGATTCAAAAATCAGTAAGACCTAGAGTTTGGATGGATATAAGGGGTTGAAAGAGAAATCAGAGTCAAAGATGAGCCACAGGTTTTGGCCTTGGGCAACTGAGTGGATGGTGATGTCTGTCCCTACAGCCCCAAGGTCGGTGTCCTCTTGGTCTACAGTGTGAGTACTAGGCTTGTCAGACTTTGCAGGAATTACTCTTTAGTCATCATGCTATTTGGTTGTTTTTTTTTTTTAAAGATTTTATTTATTTATTTATTTGAGAGAGAGAGAGAAACAGCATGAGAGGGGATAGGGTCAGAGGGAGAAGCAGGCTCCCTGCTGAGCCGGGAGCCCGATGTGGGACTCGATCCCAGGACTCCGGGATCATGACCTGAGCCGAAGGCAGTCGCTTAACCAACTGAGCCACCCAGGTGCCCGTCATCATGCTATTTGTTGACATCAGTGCACACATCTCTCTTCACAAAGGCACATGGTATGAGAGCTACAGTATTGACTTTGTCCCTACCTGTGGAAAGGTGGCTCGGTGGGTGGTGACTCCCAAATCATGGCCTCCTGGCCGTGGTGATCTGGGTGACCTACATTCTTTCTTTCCTCGGAGAACGGGAAGGCCAAGTTTGGTGATACCTCTTCCTTTAAAGAAAATGGAACAGCTGAATAATATTTTTTGTCCCTTTCCTACAAATTCTTCAAACAACACAAGCCACTCAGCATCAAAATGCTCTTCTTCAGTGAAGGTATTGTCTTGCCCCCAAGCCAAGGGACCATGGTCATCTTTTGGCCCAAAATAAAAATGGCTAGGCTTTTGATTCCTTACAAAAAAACTGAAATTCAGACATTGGTCACCTGATACATGCAAAGCACCATTGACTGGGAGAGCAGGCAGAGGGAGAGGGTATGATAATAAGACACAGGGCCTCTCCTAAAGGGATGTACACAGTTCAATATAGGAGATTCAACATATACTTGAAGAATTCTAATGTATGGTAGAAAGCTAAAGATATGAAGATACCATTCTGTGTGAGACAAAGGAGAGAGAAGTTAACTTGGAAGACATCATGGAAGAAATGGCATTTGAGCTGAGACTAGAAGGAAGGAAACTATCATTTATTGAACCTTTGTTGTGTTATCTAGTTATCCAACTTTCACTTTTCCCTATTCTCTTTGGCTATAGTAATATCCTTAGTCCTTAAACTCTTACATCTCAAAATTTCCTGAACATTTAGCTAGTTTTCCATATAGTATTGGGGATACTGAAGGTTTTCCCGTCTTTGGGGGGGTGGCATTTAATGTACATAGCCATCTGCTACTTGTGATTGACTAGGTCAAAGGATTCATGGACCAGGAGAGAACGAAACAGAACCACAATTAAATTGGGAGGAAAGCCTAGATCCTTAGTAAGGTGTACTTATGTTATACTTGGCCAGGGGTGAGAAAGGGATGAATGCCTTTTCTGTTCCCTAGTTTATGCAACTAGCCTTTCTGTTCTCGCCTTTTCCCAGAGACAGCGCCTTGCCTATTTCCTAGCTAATCCACACTATGGCAGCCTCATTAATGCAGATGGCCATGCTGAAGTGTGGACAGATTGGAATGATATGTCCAAGTTTTTCCAGTATGGATGGAGATGTACCACTAATGAGAATGCCTATTCAAACCGTACCCTGATGGGAAACTGGAACCAGGAAAGATATGACCTAAGGAATATCGTGCAGCCCAAACCCTTGCCTTCCCAGGTAATCTAACTTTCTCTTCTCTTTCCTTCCGTTAGCAAAAGAAATACCAGTGGCCATTTTAGAAGTAGGAATCTGATAACTTCCATGCTGAGATCTCTCAGGCCTCTCTGTTCAGTGAGGTGGTTGGGAATGGACAGCAGTCTTTAGGTGGAGTGGCTGTCCTATTTTACTATCAAGTAGAATAGTAAAGTAGTAAAAGTATGGGTAGTACTCCTTTTCTCTTGCTTCTCTTTAGACTTTCTTCATCTACATAAATATATGTCTTCTGACTCAGGCTGCCTACCTAGACTTGTCATTTATCTGCATTTTGCCCTTAAGTGTCTCCTAAACAAACAAGTAAACAAAGGATATGAAAGTTAGTAGAATGTAGACTAACAACATATAGACCTCTAGTTATTCCAAAATATAACAGTCTGTTAAAATTCATTTCATTGTGTCCTTTATTTCTCAACATTAAGTGTAGACTCCTATATTTTCAACTGATTACTTTTTCATTCCAGTTTGGACACTACTTTGAAACAACATATGATATGAGCTATAACAACAAAATGCCACTTTCAACTCATAGTAGGTGGACTATTCTTTTCAATCTTTATATTCTCAGGACCTAACTCAGTGTCTGGAACATAGAAGGAGCTCAAATAAAAGTAAATTGAATGAGTGAATAAGTGCATGAATGAGTAAATGATTTTTCTCTCTTTTTTAAAGATTTTATTTATTTATTTGACAGAGAGAGAGAGCACAAGCACGAGCAGGGGGAGTGGCAGGCAGAGGGAGAGGGAGAAGCAGGCTCCCTGTGGAGCAGGGAGCACCATGCAGCACTTAATCCCAGGACCCTGGGATCATGACCTGAGCCGAAGGCAGACACTTAACCAATTGAGCCACCTAGGCGCCCCTGATTTTTCTCTTTTCTCAATTTTGACAGGCTTCACTAGACTCAAAAATTTTCCCTCAGAAATAAGAACAAGACCGGTTACTAAGGCTCGTTGTTGTTGACTGATTCCACTTGCCTTTCCTTCTCTTCTCTCTTCCCTCAGGGTTTAAGAGAGAGCCTCACTGGTTTCCAAGACATCAACCTGAGCTGGATCCTCCTCGATACAAATGCACAGAAAAGTCAACTTATATGACTAGCTACTCAGAGCCTCAAACTGGGCATCACTCTGCATGTATGTGGAATCGTCCTAACTGCCCATTTCGGGGTCCAGGATTCTAAGACAGAATAAGAAGCTTCATTTTTCCAGAGTAAAGTGTAGGAGGGAGCACATTCTAAGCACAACTAAGAATTTAGCTGACTATAACACAGTTCACTGTCTGAATAAAGAAAGCACAGAAAATATTCCCTACCCCCTTTTTTATTTGTTTTAATCAAGATTTAAATGTCAAATTTAAGTTAATTATATCTGCCCTTAGTTCCAAATTACGAGGTTGTAGTAGGAGGGGATTAAAAAGAATTATTTCAGGGGCGCCTGGGTGGCTCAGTTGGTTAAGCAGCTGCCTTCGGCTCGGGTCATGATCCTGGAGTCTCGGGATCGAGTCCTGCATCGGGCTCCCTGCTCAGCGAGGAGCCTGCTTCTCCCTCTGACCCTCCCCCCTCTCATGTACTCTCTCTCATTCTCGCTCTCTCAAATGAATAAATAAATCTTTAAAAAAAAAAAAAAGAATTATTTCAAATCAGCAGCTACTTTGCTCTCCCCCACCTTCCATCCGTGGCAGAACTCCAAAATCCAGCATGTTTGCCTAGGTGCTTCCTGCATGTGAGCCTGGCAATCACAGGCAGATATTGTAACTCTATTGTGACCTTAATGAACATGCCCTCTTAAGGACTAAAAAAAGAGAAAAATAAGTTTTTACAATTATTAGAGTGGATTTAAAACATACAGAATTAGAGTAGTATAATGAACTCTCATGTACCATTACCCACCTTCAACAATTTTTGATGGATCTTAACTATCCCTATATACTTTATCTATTTTTTTTAATTAATTTTGGAGCAGATCTCAGAAATGATATCCTTCTGTCTATAAAGATTTTAGTATATATCTTAAAAAGATAAGGACTGTCGATTTTTTATTCCCCCACAAAGACCATCAAGGAAACCTGTTCATCAAACAAAGCTGAGTGATTAAACCTGTAGCAAGGAGGCACATCAACTTGATACAGTCTTGGTGAGAATTCAAAAGGGGATGTTAGGGGCACCTGGGTGTCTCAGTGGGTTAAGCGTCTGCCTTCGGCTCAGGTCATGATCCCGGGGTCCTGGGATCGAGCCCCACGTCAGGCTCCCTGCTCAGCGGGGAGTCTACTTCTCCCTCTGCTCTTCCCCCTGCTCATGCTCGCTCTCACTCTCTCAAATGGATAAATAAAATCTTTTTTTAAAAAAAAAGGGGGGATGTTAGGGTATTTTTAGAGATTTGGGGTAAGGGCTCTTTTATTTTAAGATGAGTCTTTCAAAGTGGGGAACTGGTAGGGATTGAGACAGAATTGGGAATAGTTTGGGGTTAGTGAACACGGAGCCAACAGTCTAAATTTTAACATGTTTAAACTTATCAATATTTTCCTTTTTTATTTTCTCTCCCTCCTGTTTATTATGACAATATAATAGATGGGAGATGTCTCCCATGTATTTTCTCCCAAACTTTCACTATTTTATGTTACAGACACAGATATGGAATTTATGTTGTATATGATGTTAGGTAGTAACTGAGTTTCATTTTTTTTTTTCTATATGACTATCCAGTTTTCCTAGCATTAATTACTGAAAAGAATGTACTTTCTCCACTGCTCTTGAATACCATTTTTACTGTAAATCAACTGTCTGTGGATACTTAGGCCTTTTCCGGGCTCTCTGAAACATTCCATTGGCCTGTCATTACATATGCTGTCTTAGCCACAATGCCTTAATTACCTCACTATTATAATTATGATAATTTTGTAAATTTTAATATCTAATAAATGAAATACTTTTACATTGTTTTTCTTCAAGCAATTGGTAGAAACCACGTTGCATTGTTAGACCAACTTTAGAATTTGAGTAATTGGGACACCTGAGTGGCTCAGTCGGTTAAGCATCCAACTCTTGATTTGGGCTCAGGTCATGATCTCAGGGTCGTGAGATCGAGCCCCCCATCAGGCTCCTCTGCTTTAGATTCTCTCTCCCTCTGCCCCTCCCAATCATTTGCATGCTCTCTCTCTCTCTCTAAAATAAATAAATAAATCTTTTTTAAAAAAGAGCTTGAGGGCACCTGGGTGGCTTAGTTGGTTAAGCGACTGCCTTCGGCTCAGGTCATGATCCTGGAGTCCTAGGATCGCGTCCCACATTGGGCTCCCTGCTCGGCGGGGACCCTGCTTCTCCCTCTGACCCTCCCCCTTCTCATGCTCTCTCTCTCTCATTCTCTCTCTCTCTCAAATAAATAAATAAAATTTAAAAAAAAAGAATTTGAGTTGTCTCTTACTAATTCTAGTAATTAATATGTGCTCTTGAAATATGAATAATATTTTATAGGCACTTATTTTAAGTTTATATGTTATATATCCTATTCTATTTCCTCTGTGTCCAGGATATTTTAAAAATTGTAGTAAGATATATATAGCATAAACTTACCATTTTAATGATTTTTTTAAGATTTATTTCTTTGTTTATGTTTAAGATTTTATTTATTTGAGAGAGAGAGGAGAGGGGAGGAGCAGAGGGAGAGGAGGGACAAGCAGACTCCACACTGAGCATGAAGCCCGACATCGGGCTCGATCCCACAACTCTGACATCACGACCTGAGCCAAAATCAAGAGTCAGTCGCCCAACCTGGGGCTTGAGCTTACAGCCCTGAGATCAAGAGTCACACGCTCTTACTGACTGAGCCAGGCAGGATCCCCCCATTTTAACTATTTTTAAGTGTACAATTCAGTGGCATTAAGTATATTCACAGAGTTGTGCAACTATTAGCACTATTTCCAGGACTTTTTCATTATCCCAGACTGAAGTTCTGTACCAATTAAACACTGACTTCTCATTCCCCCCTTCTCCTAGCCGCTGGTAACCACTGTTCTACTTTCTGTCTCTATGAATTTGCCTATTCTAGGAAACTCATATAAGACGAATCATTTCATATTTGTTCTCGTGTGTCTGGTTTATTTTGTTTAGCATGTTTTCAAGGTTCATCCGTATTATAGGATACATTCCTTTTAAGACTGAATAATAGTACATTATGTGTTTACTACATTTTGCTACTCCGTTCATCTGTTAATGGATACTTGGGTTGTTTTCACCTTTTGTCTATTGTGAGTAGTCCTGTTATGAACATTGGTGTACAAGTATCTATTGGAGTCCCCACTTCCAATTTTTTGGGGAATATACCCAGAAGTGGAATTGCTTGATCATATGGTCATTCTGTGTTTAACAGTTTGGAAATGCTCAACTGGTTTCCACTGCATTTTTTTTTTTTTTTTTTTTTTTTACATTCCCACCAGCAATGCACAAGGATTCTAACTTTTCCACATCCTTACGGACACTTATTTTATTTTTAGTTTTTATAATAACCATCCTAGTGGGTATAGATTGGTATCTGTTGTGGTTTAGATTTACACTTCCCTAATGGCTAGTGATATTGAGCATCTTTTCATGTGCTTTTTAGCTATTTGTATATCTTTGGAGAAACATTTATTCAAGTCCTTTGCCCATTTTTGAAATGAGTTGTTCGCCTTTTTGTTGTAGGAGTTCTTTATATATTCTGGATATTAATTCCTAGGCAGATAAGAGGATTTGCAAATATTTTCTCCCATTCTGTGGTTTGTACTTTCACTCTTTTAACAGTGCCCTTTGATGCACAAAAGTTTTCAATTATGATGAAGTCCAGTTTATCCATTTTTTCTGTTGTTGCCTAAACTTTTGGTGTCATATCCAAGAAATCCTTGCCAAAGTCAATATTATGAATTTTTCCCATATGTTTTCTTCTAAGATTCTACAGTTTTTGCTCTTATAATTAAGTCTTTGATCCTTTTTGAATTAACTTTTTATATGGTGTAAGGTAAGGGTCCAGCTTCATTCTTTTGCATGTGGATACCCAATTTTCTCAGGATCATTTGTTGAAAAGACTGTACTTTGTCTCATTGAATGGACTTGGTATCTTTGTCAAACACCATTTAACCATATACATGATGGTTTATTTCTGACCTCTGTATTCTATTCCATTGGTCTGTATATCTGTTTTTATGCTGATACCCTACTGTTTTTTTATTACTATAATTTGTTAATAAGTTTTGAAATTAGGAAATATGAGTCTTCCAACTTTGTTCTTCTTTTTAAAGATGATTTTGGCTATTCAGGGTCCCTTGAGATTCCATATGAATTTTAGGGTGAATTTTTCTATTTCTGGAAAAACATTGAAATTTTTATAGGGATTGAAGTGAATCTGTAGATTGCTTTAGGTAGTATTAATATCTTGACAATATTAAGTCTTCTAGTCCATGAACATGATGTCTTTCTTTCCCTTTATTTGTGTCTTTAATTTCTTTCAGCCATGTTTTATTGTTTTCAGTGTATAAGTCTTTTGCCTCCTTAGTTAAGTTTATTCCACACTATTTTTTGATGCTTTTGTAAATAGATTTGTTTTCTTAATTTCCTTTTGGAATTATTCTTTATTAGCATATAGAAATGTAGCTGATTTTTGTGTGTTGGTTTTGAATCCTACAACTTTGGTGTATTTCTTTATTAGCTCTATAGAATTTTTTGTGAAATCTTTAGGGATCTCTACATGTAAGATCATGTCATCTGTAAACAAAGGTAATCTCATTTCTTCTTTTCCAATTTGGATGCTTTTCTTTTTCTTGCCTAATTGCCCTGGCTAGAACTGCCAATAATATATTAAATAGAAGTGGTAAAAATGAACATTCTTGTCTTGATCCTGATCTTTAAGGAAAAGCTTTCAGTCTTCACCTCCTATAATGATGTCAGCTGTGAGTTTTTCATATATGGTCTTATTTTGTTGAGGTAATTTCCTGCTATTTCTAGTTGAGTATTTTTATCATGAAAAGATACTGAGTTCTATCAAAAGTTTTTTTCTGCATCATTTGAGATTATCATTTTTTCCCCTTCATTCTGTTATTATGGTGTATTACATGATTTTTTTATGTTGAATCAACTTTGAATTCCAGGAATAAATCTCACTTGGTTGTAATGTATCCTCTTAATATGCTGCTGAATCAGTTTGCTAGTATACTGTTGATTTTTTCATCCATATTCATAAAGGGTATTGGTCTGTAGTTTTCCTTTCTTGTAATATCTTTATCTGGCTTTGGTATCAGGGCAATACTGGCCTCATAGAATGAATTAAGAAATTCATTTTCTTAAGGGGCACCTGGCTGGCTCAGTCAGAAGAGCATATGACTCTTGATCTTGGGACTGTGAGTTCAATCCCCACATTGGGTGATGACTCTTGATTTTGGCTCAGGTCGTGATCTCTGGGTTGTGAGATCGAGCCCCACATTGGGCTCTGTGCTCAATGTGGAGTCTGCTTGAGATTCTCTCTCCCTCTCCCCCTCCAGCTCATGCTGTCTCTCTCTCCCTCAAATAAATAAATAAATCTTTTAAAAAATAAAATAAAATTTAGTAAGACTTGTTTGTGGCCTAATGTATGGTTTTTCTTGTTCCATGTGCACTGAAAAAAAAAAAGTATTTTCCTTTGTTGTTAGGTGGAGCGTTCTGCCACCACTTTGTAATTTGCCTCTAACTCCCCACTGTCAAACAAAGCTGCAGAGAACATCCTCATATATGGCTCTTTATAGAGACTGAATTGCCGGGTGATGAGGTAATGGTATATTTCAATTGGCTGTTGTTCTCAAGAATGGTTGTGCTGCCCACACATCCACCAGCAATGCCTGAGGCTCCCATGTCACCATATCTCTGCCAGTACTTAGCATTAACCAACTTTCTATTTTTTGCCACGCTGATAGGTGTGTAAAGCAGTGGTTCTCAACTAGGAGCAATTTTGTCCTTCAGGAGACAATTGGCAATGTCTAGAGACATTTTTGATTGTTGCAACTGATATGTCTACTGCATCCAGTGTGTAAAGGCCAAGAGTGCCGCTAAACATCCTACAATGCACAGAAGAGCCCCCACATCAAGGAATTATCTGGCCCAAAATATCACTAATGCAACATCGAAAAAGCCTATTGTAAAATGATAGCTTGTTGTTACTTTGACTTGCATTTCACTGACTACCGATGATTTTCAGCCTTTCTTTGTATGCATGTTGGCTTTTTGGTTTCCACTTCTATAAATTTCATATGTACAGTCACTGTCCACAATTTTTTTTTATTGGAGCAGCCGTCCTTCTCCCGATTTTTTTTTTTTTTTTTTTATTCATGAGAGACAGAGCAGGAGAGAAAGGCAGAGGGAGAAGCAGGCTCCCAAGGAGCAGGGAGCCTGATGCGGGACTCGATCCCAGGACCCTGAGATCATGACCTGAGCCGAAGGCAGACGCTTAACCATCTGAGCCACCCAGGCGCCCTGTCCTTCTCCCGATTTGCAGGGTTCTTTGTATATTCCAGGTACTAATGCTATTAATCTCTTATAAATTTTAGAGATTACACATATATTCTTGTCCCTTTCTGTCGGCTTCTGTGGAGGACTAAAGAAGGCCACAAATTCCTTGACACCCCTCTTATCAAAAGGTGGAAGTCTATGCCCCTTCCTTTTAAATGTAGACAGACTCTGCAACTGCTTTGACCCCAAAAATATGGCAAAAGTAACTCTATACAGGTTCCTAGGCCCAGGCCTTAAGAAACTAGCAGATTTCACCTCCTGTCTTGTGGAATACTTCCTCCTGGAGCCCATAAGTCCAGCTACCTGATGGAAATACCTTATAGAAAGGCCCCTCTCCCTACAAAGAGAGGGAGAGGGGCCCAGCTGAGCCCAGCCTTCCAACCATCTTCGCCAAAACATCAAGAATGAGGGTTAAGGGGCCCCTGGGTGGCTCAGATGGTTCGCGTCTGCCTTTAGCTCAGCTCATGATCCCAGAGTCCTGGGATCGAGCCCTGCATCGGGCTCCCTGCTCAGCAGGGAGCCTGCTTCTCCTTCTCTTTCTCCTGCTCCCCCTGCTTGTGCTCTCTTGCTCTCTCTGTCAAATAAATAACTAAAATCTTAAAAAAAAAAAAAAAAAGAATGAGGGTTAAGTCATCTTGAAGCCTGAAAACCACCAACTGACCCCAGTCAATGTCATGAGAAGCTCAAGAATTGCCCGGCTGAGCCCTGTGCTATATAAATTTAGTAAGGTCTAATAAAATGATTCTTAAGCTACTAAGTTTTGGGATAGTTTGATATGCAGGAATAGATCACCAGAACAATGTTCTATAAATTAAGATTGTATCCTATAAACTTGCTGAACTCTTTTATTGGTTCTAATAGTTTGTCTACTGATTCTATTTGGGTTGTTTGGGCAGGTGATTATATCATTTGCAAATATTGGCCAATATGCCCATTCTCCTGAATTTTATTTTTATTCATTTAAATATTTTCATATTAATTTATCCATACTGTTATTTACCTTTTCTGCTTAAAAACAATTCTACCACTTCTATGTGTTAGTAACAAAGAGATTGCATCACATGTGAACTTACTGTTCTCTCTTATCAAGGTATCTGTCTCCCATTTACTCTTTAACCTACCATTTCCCTGAAACTGTATCTATGAAGGTGAAAGTTTTGCTATATCTATTGGATATTTCAGCTCATAGGTTATTTCACTATTATATTCTGCATTTGATAATCGACCTGACTACTCACCTCTTTCTTCCCTTGGTTTCTGTGATGTCATGCTAAATATTTTTTCCTCCAATCTTTCTGAGACACTTCTTTGTCTCTTTTATGAGCTCATCTTTCTCTTCCAATCCCTTAAGTTTGCCTTTCCAGTGATTCTGTTTTTGGCCATCCCCCAACTTCTTTTGGCTAATCCTAAATGGTAGTATCACTCCCAGAACTGTAGCTCTCACCTATGTCCTTCCATATTCTAAATTTCTACTTCCATACTGGATGTGTCTCCAGAGCTCTGGAGGTACATAACCAACTACTTATGAGAATCTCCATTTGAATTCCCAAAGGGCCACAAACTCAACATACCTACAACTGTATTCATAACCTTCTGTCTCATATTATATTCTCTCCTAAGGTACTCCATATCTAGGTGAATTCTGTAGCTCTCTTTTATGTATATTAACCGCTTTTTCTTATTTTTAATATTATATATTATATAGTAACTTTATACAGTTGTCAAGACCAGAAACCAAGAAATTATTTTGGTTCTCCCTTTCTCATCCCCATTCAAGCATGCGGAGCCTTGTAAATTCTACCTCTATGTTATGTCTTGTTTATGTCCCCCATTTTTACATCTCTAGAGCCTTTTTATTTATTTTTTATTTTTTTGAAAGATTTTATTTATTTATTTGACAGAGAGAGACACAGCGCGAGAGGGAACACAAGCAGGGGGAGTGGAAGAGGGAGAAGCAGGCTTCCCACTGTGCAGGGAGCCCAACGTGGGGCTTGATCCCAGGACCCTGGGATCACGACCAGAGCCGAAGGCAGACACTTAACCTACTGAGCTACCCAGGTGCCCTCTAGTGCCTTTTTAAAAAAAAAGATTTTATTTATTTATTTGAGAGAAGAGAGAAAGAGAAAGCACGAGTGTGGGGGAGGATCAGAGAGAGAGGGAGAAGCAGACTCCCTGCTGAGCAGGGAGCCCGACTCAAGGCTCAATCCCAGGACCCTGGGATCATGACCTGAACCCAAGGCAGATACTTAACTGACTGAGCTACCCAGGCACCCCTATTGCCTTTTCCACGTTCCAGTTTTCCATTATTTCTCACCCAGTCTGCTGCAAGAACCTTTTGTTTGATATCTCTATTTTCTATTGCGGTCCCCACATATCAATCCCTATATTACTCCCAGGATAACCCTAAAAAGACAAAGTTGATCATGACACTGACTTGGTTAAAACCCTTTATTGGCTTCTATTTCCCTCAAAATAAATTCCGAAGTCCTTAGGAGAATCCCTTTCCAACTCCCTTGCCTTGTCTCTCACACCCCCTCCCCCATACATCTAGTGCCCCAGCCAAACCTAAAGGCACTTCACGCCTTCAGGCACGTCAGGCACTTCACGCGGTTCATTCTTCCTAGATGCATTCCCCTTCTTCTTCACCTTGCTAAGTCATATAAATGATACCATCAACTTGCTAAGTCTTATAAACCGATAAGAATTCAGTTAGACGGGTGTCTATAACCCAAAAGATAGATGATAATAATAAGTGCTCGTAAGAATATCAGGAAATTAGAACCCTCATACACTACTGGTGGGAATGTGAAATGGTGCAGCTGCTTTGGAAACAGTCTATATATTTTTTCATGTGTCTGTTGGCCATTTGTATGTCTTCTTTGGAGAAATGTCTGTTCATGTCTTCTGCCCATTTCTTGACTGGATTTTTTGTTTTTTGGGTGCTGAGTTTTATAAGTTCTTTATAGATCTTGGATACTAGCCCTTTATCTGATAAGACATTTGCAAATATCTTCTCCCATTCTGAAGGTTGCCTTTTAGTTTTGTTGACTGTTTCCTTTGCTGTGCAGGAGCTTTTTATCTTGATGAAGTCCTGATAGTTCATTTTTGCTTTTGTTTCCCTTGCCTTTGGAGACATGTCTAGCAAGAAGTTGCTACAGCCAAGGTCGAAGAGGTTGCTGCCTGTGTTCTCCTCTAGGATTTTGATGGATTCCTGTCTTACATTTAGGTCTTTCATCCATTTTGTGACAGAAAATGGTCCAGTTTCATTCTTTTGCATGTGGCTGTCCAATTTTCCCAACACCATTTGTTGAAGACACTGTCTTTTTTCCAATGGATATTCTTTCCTGCTTTGTCCAAGATTAATTGACCATAGACTTGAGAGTCCATTTCTGGGTTCTCTATTCTGTTCTGTTGATCTATGTGTCTGTTTTTCTGTCAGTACCATACTGTCTTGATGACTACAGCTTTGTAATATAGCTTGAAGTCCAGAACTGTGATGCCTCCTGCTTTGGTTTTCTTTTTCAACATTACTTTGGCTATTCGGGGTCTTTTCTGATTCCATACAAATTTTAGGATTGTTTCTTCCAGCTCTGTGAAAAATGCTGGTAGTAGTTTGATAGGGATTGCATTGACTGTGTAAATTGCTTTTGGTAGCATAGACAATCTCAACAGTATTTGTTCTTCCAATCCATATGTATGGAATGTTTTTCCATTTCTTTGTGTCTTCCTCTATTTCTTTCATAAGTGTTCTAGAGTTTTCAGAGTACAGATCTTTTACCTCTTTGGTTAGGTTTATTCCTAGGTATCTTATGGTTTTTGGTGTAATTGTAAATGGGATCAATTCCTTGACTTCTCTTTCTGCCGCTTCATTGTTAGTGTATAGAAACACAACAGACTTCTGTGTGTTGATTTTATATCCTGCAACTTTCCTCAATTCCTTTATCAGTTCTAGCAATATTTTGGTGGAGTCTTTGGGGTTCTTTTACACAGAGTATCATGTCATTTACAAAGAGTGAAAGTTTGACTTCTTCTTTGCCAATTTGGATGCCTTTTCCTTCTTTGTGTCGTCTGACTGCTGAGTACTTTCAGTAGTATATTGAACAACCGTGGTGAGAGTGGACATCCCTGTCATGTTCCTGGCCTTAGGGAAAAGGCTCTCAGTTTTTCCCTGTTGAGGATGATATTCCCTATGGGCCTTTTTTAGAATTATTCTATTAAAAAAATTGATAGTTAAAAAAAATTAAAACATTTAGCACAGTGCCTACCACATAGTAAGTGCTCAATAAATGTTAGCTAATATTAAAAAAACAAAATAAATGATAGAATTGCCTCAATAAACTCGTGGCATAATTCAGATATAAGGAATGAAGTAGAATTATGGATGAGCTAGCTATAGTGCTGAAAAAATCCTTAAATATACTGGACTAGAAAAGTCCTACACTAATAACAATGAACAGCCATAGTAAAAGATGTGATCTGGAAAAGAGTAACAATAAAGAAGTAGTCTAACTTGAGTTCAGTAAAAATACACCAGAATGTGACCCTGCACATTCTGAACAAATTTGTCAAAAACATAAATATCAAGATCTAATAGTCAAAGTATGATTTATTTAAGACCAAGTCATTAAGATTATGTCTGCCTGAGAAATCTGGTAGTTCACTAAAATGATTAAAGTTGACACATGGTATTCAGGACATTCTTCAGATTTTTACACTATTTAATTCAGCCTCTGTCAGTTAAGATTTTTTTGTATACCAGTAACATAAAACCTTTGTCAAAATAGATTAAACAAAAACAAGACACAAGACATTCTGAAGTAAGAAAGGTCTAGAGTTGGCCAATTTAGCAATTCAGTGACCCGTCAAGGACCTGGAGTCCCACCATCCTTCTTGCTTAGCCATCCTCAGCATATCATGGATGGTGCCTCATGGTTTCAAGATGGCTACAGCAATCTGAGTGTCACATCCTCATGTTCCAACATCTGGAGGAAGAAAAAAAAATCTCTCCTTCTCACCTTTCCTCTCTCTCTCTTTTGATGAATCTTTTTTAAAAACCAAAAACCAGGATGCCTGGGTGGCTCAGTCAGTTAAGCTTGATTTCGGCTCAGGTCATGACCTCAGGGTCATGATCTCAGGGTCATGAAATCAAGACCTGCATTGGGCTCTGCTCTCAGCAGGGTGTCTGCTTGAGATTCTCTCTCTATCTCCCTCTACACCTCCCCATACCCCCACCCCGCACACACACACACTCAGTCTCTCTCTCTTTCTCAAATAAATAAATTCTAAAAAAAACACCAACCAATAAAAACTAATAACCTTTTCTAAAGGCATCTTCAGCAAACTTTCCTCCTGTCTCAGTAGCCACAATTGGGTCATGGCCCTTTCAAGACTCATCATTACAGGGAGAAGGGAATTTCCATGATTGGTTTGGGCTAATCAAGATAGATCACCTGTGGCTTGGATTCGCTTTCCTGAAGCACATGGTTAGGAAGAATACAGTGATACCTAAACCAATCTGGAGAGCTGCTGGCAAGCCTGAAGGTGTAAATAGGTTGGTTAGGCAGCCAAGAGCATCTGCTACACAGCCACAAAAATTAGCTGTTAAGTTTAGAGAAATCTGACTTCTGTCTAGATTACAGCATTTGTGGCTATTAGGAAAAAAACTTTTTTTTAGGAGAAAACGTTTTGAACCTCTATAGATTTGCAATTTATTTTGTCCTAGCTCCACACCCCTACATCATGAAAAATTTCGGCAACTGTTTTGTGTAGAAATTTTTTTTTTTAAGTAGTCTCCATGCCCAGCATGGAGCCCAACGTGGGGCTCCCAACTCATGAGATCAAGACCTGAGCTGAAGTCAAGAGTCAGACGCTTGGGAGGGCGCCTATGTGGCTCAGTTGTTAAGAGTCTGCCTTCGGCTCAGGTCATGATCCCAGGATCCTGGGTTCGAGCCCCTCCTCAGGCTCCCTGCTCAGCGGGAAGCCTGCTTCTCCCTCTCCCACTCCCCCTGCTTGTGTTCCCTCTCTCGCCGTGTCTCTCTCTGTCAAATAAATAAATAAAATCTTTAAAAAAAAAAAAAGATGCTTAACGTACTAAGCCACCCAGGTGCTCCTCATGTAGAATATTTTAAAAGCGTGGCCAATCCCCAATCTGTAGGCATTGTGAAGGAAAGAATCTCACTTCACCTCACGGTCAGTCCTCGAAAGAATAAGAAATTAGGTAGAAGCTGCTACAGAAAAATAGGAGTTATCTGTGAACATTTATGCCGGATAACCTACACCAGGGCTATTTTTCATTAATTGAGTCAGAAGTTTTGTCTGGACCCACAAGTGAAATGGGGGTGTTTTTGTAGAGTAATATGTCTTTGTGTAAGCTAAATAATAGAATCACTCATTGATCAATTATTAATTATAATTTTGAAACTTAATTTTTTTAGGGGGAGGGTCATCGAATTGGTTGTTTCCCGTCTTAGTTCTTCTTTTCGTTTTTTTAATATTTCAATTATTTATTGAGCTCTACACCCAACATGGGACTCAAACTCCGGACTCCAAGATCAAGAGTCGCATGCTCCACCAACTGAGCCAGCCAGGTGCCCTTTCCCAGTCTTACTTCTAAAAGGTATTTGCTAAATGGGCACCTGGGTGGCTCAGATGGTTAAGAGTCTGCCTTCGGCTCAGGTCATGATCCCAGGGTCCTGGGATCGGGTCCCACATCAGGCTCCCTGCTCCTTGGGAGCCGGCTTTTCTCTCTCTCTCTCTCTGTCTCTCATGAATAAATAAATTTAAAAAAATCTTAAAAAAAAAAGGTATTTGCTAAATAATGTAGAGATTACAGCTGAAAGGCTTGTTTGGTGATAATCACCCAAGTCCTATTTATTGCTATTGTGAATCAGCTGAAGGCACTGCTTATCAGTAGGAAAACATCAACTTTGGGGGCACCACCCCCTGCCTGGCAACGTGATTAATTGCAGAGACCCACTAAGGCCTTTTATACATTGTTATCCAGAGTTCGTTCAGATTTGTTGTTGAAAATGAGGGCCAAAATCAAAGAAGGAAGAGAGAGAGGAATTGATATTTCTTGGGCTTTACCTATGTTTTCTCCTAATTTACTCCTTATAATAAGTGTACACATCAGTGCCACATGTTATAAATGTAATACCTAAGGACTAGAAAGGTTAAGTGACTTGCTAAATTTATACTATTAGTAAGTAGTGGAGACAGCCATTCTGACTCTAATATCCCCAGAGTCCTCTCAATCATAATGCGGTGATTAAATGGATCTGCATTGCTCTGTACATTTATTTTATTTATTTTTTATTTTATTTTATTTTTTAAAATATTTTATTTATTCATTTGACAGGGAGAGAGACAGCGGGAGAGGGAACACAAGCTGGGGGAGTGGGAGAGGGAGAAGCAGGCCTCCCGCTGGGCAGGGAACCTGACATGGGGCTTGATCCCAAGACCCCAGGATCATGACCAGAGCCGAAGGCAGACGCTTAACCAGCTGAGCCACCCAGGCGCCCCTGTACATTTATTTTAAAAAACACAAAACATTCAAACACAAGACAGTTATCTGTTGCTGAATGGTATTTTATTAGCTTAATAATTTGGGCCTGCCCTTAGCATTAATAAGCTTCAGCACTAATCACAAGATTTTCATTCACTGGTAGGGAAATTTGTTGTTTTAAAAAATGCAGTTAGAGAAAGGGCGTCTACTTCTTGGGGGCTGCCGTGACGGCAGGCTTCTCTTCACGGGTGATGGGAATGGTGCGCTCAGGGCCAGAGGCCTGCTTCCTTGGTCCATTCACAGTGAGGACCCCATCAGATGACAGGGATGAAGTAATGGCAAGAGGGTCCACATCGGCTGGGATCCGGTATTTCCTGTGGAACTCCCGGGAGATGAAACCATGTTCATCCTAATCCAAGAGAATGAGGAAAGAGATAAGAACAGGAAATAGCACCACTTGCTGAGAACTCAGACATCCTCCTTCCCCTTAAGTGTGACCATACACCATTGCAACAAGAGAGAAAACCAAACAGCTGTTCTGTTTGGGGCTAAGATCAAGTTGCCTGGGTGGTCACTCCGACCAATGAGAGTCTGAGAAATTTGAAACAGTGAAAACTGCAAAGCTCTCCAAACTGAGGCATGGCTATTTTTAGGGGTATTTCTCAAAGGTTTAGATCAGTGTTGGGACTCCAGGATCTGGAATATTATTCAGCATTGAAGATCTGGGAAGCCTAGAAATTGTCCTGACTCTTCAGGAATGTCCCAGACCACCAGGACTGCTGCTAAAAAACAACAATAACAACAACAACAACAACACTTCATCCAGGGAGACTATGATCCAAACTTAAATCACATAAGCAAAACTGAAATAGCCCGAAGACCTCAAATTATGCTGTTTGATGCACAAGTATCTGAATTATCAATAATCGGTAAGAAGCAGACTCATTTAAAAACCCTCCCAGAAGTTAATGAGAAGCCGTTCCTCATTCTCTAGAATTCTGCTAAAAACGACCTGCCCCAACCTTTATACCAGCTGAATCTCAAGCATTTATGCAGACAGGCTCTCAATGAACTGATTTCCACATGGGCTCCAGGATTTTAGCTGCTGAGTGCAGCTCTGAAACTTAAGCAAACCAAGTAGTTCACCCTTTTAGACGAGCTAAAGATGAGAGGATTCTGGAACATCTAAAAGCAAAGTCGAAAAATCCCAAAGTCAAGAGCCTTCAGGGTATACACAACTCATTTAATTACGTAAAGTAACCAGGTGTCCAACAAGCACGATTCCTCCATCAGTGGTCCTCAACTTTGAATGGACATTAGAATTACCTAGGGAGCTTTTAGAAATGCTGATGCCTGGGGCCCACTCCTAAAAAAATTCTGATTTAATTGGTCTGGGATATGTCTAAGCACTGGGATTTATTTTTCTTCATTCCCCTAGTGATTCTAAGGTGGCCAAAAACCACAGGCTTAAATGGGAAATAAACATCCCATGTATCCCATCTAAGGCAATCAAATCAAAACAAACAACAAAACTCACTTCTCTGGCCCCAACAACAACAACAACAGGTCTATCTCTGTCCCAGACCCTTATGGCTTAAGACTGGAAGGTCGCCAGGCTCAGGGGCTGATGAGTGTCTGGCGTATCATATGCGCTGGATGAATGAGCAGAACAGAAGAGAAAACAAGCTACACACCTGGCGCTCTTCATGTTTGCCGTGCACCTCAATCACATCTCCCAACACCTTGACCTTGAGTTCCTCTGGGGAGAAGTGCTTCACATCCAGGTTGACAGAGAATCTGTCCTTCTCCAGACGCATCTAGAAATAGCAAGGTGGAGAAGAAGGGGTAGGAGAAAAGATGGTAGGAACGTGGATGACATTAGTGCAGTCTCTTCATTCTGCAGACTTGCTTGCTATCCAGGTAGTTTTTCCTCCTGTTTTTGGCTGAAAGTCCCTTTTTGAATAAACATGGCTCTCTGGTTCAGGGGAGCCACCACAGTGGTACCCAAAGCATACCGTGTGGTCATCAGACCCAAACTTTATTTACAGGGACAGGAGAGAAGACCGGCCACCCAGGGGAGCAATCACGAGGATGGGTCTGGGCATGGCTTCTACTGCCTCTCTGACCCCCATGCCTGGCCTTGCCATTTGTCTGTAAGACAAAGGCCCCTTCTTCTTACTCAGACCTCTGCCAAGTTCCCCACCCACTCAATCTGGAATGTTCTGCTGGCCCTGATTGTCCTTCCAAAGCCCTTGCTCACTCAGCTCCTGTTTACTCACACTTGAATATTTTTAAACCAGTGTTCTCTGTGACAGCTCTGTCAACCTTATCTGTTCACCCCATTCTCCCACCCTTTTAGGACAAGTGGGGGTCCCAAGACTGGACCTACATTCTTTACTCATTAGGTTTGAACTCAGGTCGGTGCCCTGTCACAGTCCTGAGAAACCTGGAAAATCACAGATGAAGGCATAGAAAGAAAGTAAATAGTGTTTGCTGTCTCTAGCTCCATGCAGTGGAGATGAAAAGCTCAGAATGAGGCAGGACTGCTTCCTGACACTGAAACTTGAGATGCTAACATTTGTCAGGAGTATGAGATGTTAGAAGAGGTGAGCAAAGGGGTCTGAAGGCAGCTCTTTCCCTGTAGATCTCTATGAACCAAACCAGAAAGGGGCATTCTACTTAGAAGTTAGGGGATGGAGGGCAATCTTCACAGCACTTGGAAAAAATGCAGTAAGTAGGATACAGCAGAGCATCAAATACAAACAGGTAACGGGGGAAAGAAACAGTAGTAGCCTAGTCTGTCTTCACTGGTGGACATGCAAGTGCCTAAGACACTTAGACATAGCCAGATTTAGGCAGGGAGAAAAAGGAGAGCAGGTGGCTATGTTTCTACGAGGTTCCAGGAAGAGCTCTCCTATCCTGGCAGAGACTTACCTCTGAGAGCCCGGTGTCAATCCAGCTGGGTGCCCGCAGGAATGAGGGTGGCCGAAGGTAGAAGGGGCTCAGGGAAGTAGAAGTTGGGAAGAGATCAGACTCTAACAGGTGCTCTCCGAAGAACTGGTCAAAGAGGCGGCTGGGGGAGTGGAAGGGAAAGAAGGGGCGGCGGATCCAGGGGTGGTGGATGGCGATGTCCATGGTGGCTAGGTGAGTGGAGGGGGTCAGCTGGCTGGTCAGCTCCTTCAGCTGCAGCTACAGCCAGCCCCTTATATACGCAGTCTTGTGAAGCTTCTGGAATGGTGATGTCAGGAGTTTTATTATCCCAGCTCACCACCCGTTCATGGAGACTTGTGATCGGGGATTTGGCAGTGTGACACATACCCAGTACTCACTGACCTAAGAAAAGAGAAATACAAACACGTCTGAGCTGGCCAGTGACTTGTCCTGGTCTTGTTTCACTAGCTTTCCGTCCACACCCAGTGGCATCCCCCCCTTCTCTGGAGTTGGAAGGGAGTCAGGAATCCCAAGCAGGCGGGTGGCGTGCCCCTCCTCCTCCTCTCCAGCCTAGTGTGCCAGGGGAATTGGGCCAGCAACTATCTTGGGCCTGGGCAGGAACTGGAATCTTCCTAGGCTGGGCCCCAGGGACATTAACTCTTTGTGGGTCCCTGGAGGAGAGCAGTGATCACCAACAAGTCAGTGCCAGGCATCTCTGTGGTGCCCGGGGTTGATCTGGGTTCAGGAGAGGACCCTGACATTAATCTGGGCAGAAGACCCTTCACCCCACCCCAAAGAAAGGGTGGGAAAGTTTCTTGCATCTTTCACCTTACGCAGCGCGCAGAACGTTAAAACCAGGAGAGCTTTATGAAGTAGGGTACAGGATGCATGGGACTTAGAAGGAGAGGAGGAGGTGTGGAAAATGTGCAAACTGTAAGGGTCTCGGCTAAGCCTCTCCAGGGCGTCCAGCGCCAGCCTCCCCTCCCCAGCTCGCTGCCCAGCCAGGACCCCCAGCTGTCCCCTCAGGCAGCCTGCGACAGCTGAAGGGTGTGCGGGGGAGGGCACGGGGGTCCAGGCGGCGCTGGTCACACACTTGTCGCTGGCGCTCAGGGGCCCTGCTCCTCGCCCCTCCCCCCCAGAGGCTCCGCACTATTTTGGGTGGTGTAGACCCCGCCCCCACCTCCGACCGAGCCCTGGCTCTCCAGGCAGCTGGAGGGGTCGCTGCTCTGTTGGGGCTGCACCTCGGACCAGCGCCGCCGACGCCTCTGCAGACATGTCGGGCCGCTCGGTGCCACATGCCCACCCGGCCACCACCGAGTACGAATTTGCCAACCCCAGCCGCCTGGGTGAGCAGCGCTTCGGAGAAGGTACGGCACAGACGCCACCCCCTTGCCTCCCACCCCCACCTCCTGAAATTCTGGGCTGACCTCCCAGCCGTACTGGCCTCCACCCCACTCCGGGCTTAACTGAACTCCTGGGGCGAGCCATCTCCCACCCCAGACTCCCCCTCCACCCCCGCCAAGCGGGGTTCTTGTCCCCTTGCTCCTGACCTCGCTGCAGATGCCCTGCCCGCAATGCCCGGATACCTGCCCCTGTCCCCCTTGCTGTGCCTTCTTACTCCCCTTCTGTCCACCGGTCCCCGTTTGGGTTGCCCTCCTCCACCCCCATCTCATTCCCTGTCTCAGTCCCCTCTGTCCTGCTGCCACCTTGTAGCCCCTGCGTCCCCCTGCCTCCTTTGCCTACTTGTCCTGACTCCCCGGCTGCTCTTCCGGGTCCTCATCTCCTGAGCTCCTCATTTCACCCTGTTCCCACCTCATTCTCCCTCATCCTGCCTCTTGCCTTCTCTCTCTGCCCCTCAGGCCTCCTGCCAGAAGAGATCCTGACCCCCACCCTCTACCACGGCTACTATGTCCGGCCCCGGGCCACCGGAGCTGGGGAGGGCAGCAGGGCAGGGGCCTCTGAGCTTAGGCTCAGTGAGGGCAAGTTTCAGGCGTTTCTGGATGTGAGCCACTTTACCCCAGATGAGGTGACCGTGAGGACTGTGGACAACCTGCTGGAGGTGTCTGCCCGGCACCCCCAGCGTCTGGACCGCCACGGCTTCGTGTCTCGAGAGTTCTGCCGCACCTATGTCTTGCCTGCCGATGTGGACCCCTGGCGGGTCCGCGCCGCTCTCTCCCATGATGGCATCCTTAACCTGGAGGCCCCTCGGGGTGGCCGACACTTGGACACAGAGGTCAATGAGGTCTACATCTCTCTGCTCCCTGCACCTCCTGATCCCGAGGAAGAGGAGGAGGCAACCGGAGTTGCGGCCTGAGTGCCATGGAGCCAGCATGCGGCGAACCCCTTTCTACCTCCCACGGTGATATGAGCAGCTGCCCACCACCCCAGAGGTAGCAGCATCCTTGGGGGAAGGGAAAAGTGCATGGCCCACAATGTATGGTTTGGTCCCTTGAGACGTGTCATAGCCTTTGGTTTAGTTCTGGGTGGAGCTGAATAAACCCAAATCTCAGGGCCTTGTTTGTGCTGCTCCCTATTCTGTGGCCTGGACAATGGGATGGGCAGGGAGGGAGGGGGGTCAGAGCCAGCTAGACAAAAAGCTCCTCAGTTAGATGTGCCCAACGTCACAGCACCCTGAGCTCACACTTGGATGCTGAGATCATACCCGGAAGCTGACCTGACTCCAGATCAAATTCCCAGCCATAATTTTCTCACAATGCAACAAAAGAGAGAGTGATCCTGGGAGGGAAAAGGGATATGCCGTCCAAACAGCCCAGAGGGCACTGTCTGAGCTGGTGATTAGAGACACAAAAACAAGGGTCTCCAGCCTGTCTGGCCTGTTTTGGGTAGGGGTTGGGAAAACAGTTTTAGGCTGGAGGGAGTTGCCTAAAGCCCTGTTTTCCCAGAGTAAGGTCTGTCCACTGAAAATGGCCTCTCATTCTGAGCGGTGGAGTATGCGTGCGCAGGGCACAGACACTGAAGCCTCTCCACTTGTCACCAAACCACAGAGTCTCTCCAGCCTGTGCAATAGGGGAGGCTCATGAGAGAAAACATGTACATCCCAAAGAGAGGAATCACTGAATCACCCACCCAATCCAAGACTAAATGCAGGGGTCTAGGGCTAATTGAGGTGATGATGGCCAGGGAACCCTCCGTTGAAAGCAGAGGGTTTTTTTCTTTCTTTCTTTCTTTTTTTTTTTATGTCAGAGAGAGAGCGAACACAAGCAGGGGGAGTGGCAGGCAGAGCAGGCAGAGGGAGAAGCAGGATCCCGGCCGAGCAGGGAGCCCGATGCCGGACTCGATCCCAGGACCCTGAGATCATGACCTGAGCTGAAGGCAGACGCTTAACCGACTGAGCCACCCAGGTGTCCCAATTGGAAGCAGAGTCTTAATACTAGGGACATGGTGTGTTCAGGAAAGTGTGGGTGTCTGGCTCTTCAATTACTCTCTGTTGTTCATGCACATGTTTGATTTGAGGAGTGTCCAGAAGACCTCCTTGCCCCCAAATATACGTTTTACCAGGTTGTGGTGGACACCTGAAATTCTTCCATTAAAGTGGTTGATTCGGAACTTTTTTAGGTTACAGACCCATTTGAAAAACCTAGCAAAAGCAATAGATCCTCTTACCAGAAAAAATACACATGCTATCAAATTTGCCTTACAGTTTGAGTAGGTTCACCTGGCTCTTGAGATCCATTCATATACCCCTCCCTAGGGATCTGTGGATTCCCAAGATAAGAGCCCTCACTCAAAGAATTCAATTTGTGGTTAAAGCATTACCCCTTATCAAAAATGAAAGCACGCCTCAGAGAAATAACTATTGATATATTTGTTTGTTCATCCATTCATTCAACAAATGTTTCTCAACCCCCAAGTAATACACTATGGTAGATGTACATTATAAAATAGATTTAAAAAAACATGCTCTTTTATTGTCTACTCTCAGGAACCTTAATCTAGTTGAGAAGAAAAAGAAACTAGAAAGGATCCTATTCAGACTTCAACCAGAACAACTTCCATTGATCTATTTTGGAATTGTTATGTTTATGTGAGCTTTATTTCAAAGAGAGGGTACCTTGGCTAGAAAAAAATGGAAACCTCTCATTTAGTCCAAATCCCCATACCACTCAAATTCTTTTACAACTCTTAGTCAACTTTCTCTTGGGACATTTTAAGTGACAGAGAACTTAGAACTTCATAAGTTCTTATTGGCAGTTCTTCATCAGAACTTTTTGGATGTATTTCCTATAAATTCTTCCTTCTATTGACCCCAAATCTTCATTTCAGTAACTTCTCCTCATTGGTCTGGTTATGTCCAGAAAATAAATGCAATCCTTCTTTCACTTGGGAGTCCCTTTCAGATATTTTAAAATAACCATCCCATCCTCTTAAGGCTTCTTTTCCCAAGTAAACATACCTACTTCTTTTAACCATATCTTATAGGACTTTTTAAAAGTTTATTTATTTATTTATTTATTTATTTATTTATTTATTTATTTATTTATTTACGTAATCTCTACACCCAGTGTGGCGCTCAATCTCATGACCCCGAGATCAAGAGTTGCATGCTGTACTGACTGAGCCAGCCAGGCGTTCCTAGGACTTTCCAAACCACTTATCACCTAGACAACTTTCTCTTGAACACACTGCCTTTTGACAATGTAACTCGAAATTCAACATGTAGACCTAAAATTATTATTCCAATCACGGGCTGACTGGTACAGACTTCAGTGGAATCATCAACACCCTTGTTTATCACTCTAGAATTCCATTAATGCTGCTTCAGGTATATCAGGCTTTCTGGGTACCACAATACACTGTTGATTCCTTTGGAGTTTCTGGTCATAAAATCTCTTTGGTGTTTTCCTTTACCCATTACCTCTTTAAATTAGAGAAAGTGGCTGAAAAGGGACCAGATTGTGGAGGGCTTTGAGTGCCAGGCTAAGAGGTTTGGGTAGCAGGATGAAAAGAATACAGTTAATGGTAGAATACAGAAGGAATTGCTGGGGAGAAGCATAGCTGTGAAGTAAGAGGCTAGTGCAATGATCCAGCGCAAGATAATAAAGTAAGGTGCTTTGCCATCTGACAAGTAGCTGAGAACAAGAAGTAATAACAAGAGGGGCACCTGGGTGGCTCAGTCGTTAAGCATCTGCCTTCGGCTCAGGTCATGATCCCAGGGTCCTGGGATCGAGCCCCGCATCAGGCTCCCTGCTCAGCGGGAAGCCTGCTTCTCCCTCTCCCGCTCCCCCTGCTTGTGTTCCCTCTCTCACTGTGTCTCTCTCTGTCAAATAAATAAAATCTTAAAAAAAAAAAAGAAGTAATAACAATAGCTAGGACTTAGTGAAAGCTTCCCACGTGAGCCCTGAAGACAAGCCTTGCAGGTTTCACAAATTCTCCCAGAGCCCATAGTTTCTACAGAGGAATTTACTCAACAGCAGCTTACTCGCTGGAGAGAATGGAATGAGTCTGACGTTGGGTCATTGGAAGGAGAAGCTGGGTTGAGTTGGGAGTGGAGCTTCTGTAGTTCTGTGCTGGCCATGAGGAAGTAAGTGATCAGGAAGTGCTGAGGCCATTGCAATCATAGAACCACATGATTTTTGACCAGAAAGGGGGTTAGGCAATGAGTTGAGTCTTCTCGCCCTCATTGAAAAAAGCTATTTGCCCACATTAAGCCCAAAAACAACAGAGACTTAAAAGGAATCCATTTCCCGAAATTTAAGTTTCCAAGAGACTCCCATATTCAAACCCAGATTCTGGACAGGGATAATAAGAGACTGATACAGGATACCTTGAAAGCGAAACTCCATTAAAACTGAGTAGTGCTGGGGAAACATAAGTTAAGACGCTTCACTCCGTTATAGAGGATATATTTCAATGACAGTGTGGGATAGTAGAGAAACACTTCCTAAGGAAACCCAGAGCCCTTTTCTATCTCACGTTTCTTTTCACTGAAGCTTGAAGCTCAAAGTTCATGGCTTCATCAAAGCAGCTCCAAATACTGACGGTGAGATAGCTCTCACCTGGAGCCGCATGTGTGCTCCTCTACCCCTTGGCTGGGAACAGTCACCTGGGAATCACTCCAGCAGGTGGCTTCCAAAGTCCAACCTGCTAGGTTGAAATCTGACACTGACAGAGACTCCGCGGGAGCCGCTATTGAAAGCTAAACCAGGAACCAGGAAATGCACCAGCCTCTTTCTGTAGAAAAACAGCTGGGCTCCTCGGAGACAGAACACCATGGGAAACCAGCTCTGCTGTGGGGGAAGCTGGTGAGTAGGGGCAGAGGGTGGAGGGTAACGTCTCTGTTGGTGGACATGGGGGCCCAGAGAAAAAGGGAGAGCCTGCAGATAGTTCTCTACCAACCTCCCACTGCCACCTCCCTCTGCCTGGCACATCTCCAGGTGCCAACACCAGAGCATTACCTCTTTCTGTGTTCACTCCTTTCAGAAAGCCTCCGAAAACAGCCAAGCCTGCTGACTGTTGAGGGGCCAGAGCCGGACTGGAATGGTGAACTGGCATGGTTTCTCTTTGTCTTCCTCTCCTTTCGCTCCCTTCCCTTCTTCCCCAGATGATAATCATGGTTCTAGTGTTTGAGAGCTTACTATGCTCCAGGCACTTTTCAAACAATCTCTTCCCAACAATGCTGAGGGAGGTGGCCTTACAGCTGAGAAGCTGAGGCTCAGAGAAGTTAACTTGTCCCAGGTCACATGGCTAGTGAGGAAATAAACCAATATTCCAACCCAGGCCTGTATGACTTCAGAGCCCATGCTTTTAGCCAGTATTATGATACTGCCTCCCAAATCAAGCAAATCCACTTTGGAGAAATGTCATTTAAAAGGGCGGTAGTGGGGAGATGGAGAATATCCATGGACTATTTGAATATAGCTTTCACATTTACTTACCGTGTAGCCTTAGGCAAGCCCTGTAACTTCTCTTTTTCCTCATGTATACAATATAGATAACATGACCTATGTTGTTTAGATCACAGGATTGAAGAGCAGAGGATATGTGAAAGCCTCACAATAAATTATTTGTAGTGTTTTTACTGTTCTTTCCCAGAGGTGTAACGGCTCTAAACCCCCAGATCTGGTTTTACCTTGTTCACTGTTTTCTTAGCTAAACCTTCCAGGGGATAGCGGGGTTCGATCCCAGAACCCTGGGATCATGATCATCATACCTGGGGATGTCTTGAGGATGTCTTGCTCATGAAAAAAATCATCATTATATTTAGAGAAATAGATAAGGTACATTGAAAAGCACATGTGATTTGGAATTGGTACATTGGATTCCAGTCCTGTTCTTACTACTCATTTATTTATTAAACAAATATTTTAGTGAATGCCTACATGTACCAGGTATAATGACAGGAATTGGACACTCATCCAGCTGAGCCACCCAGACGCCCTGACATCTAAGAATTTCTACAGAAAGGCTGTCACAGCTTCTTTCACTTCCTTTGTTCCAAGTTTTCATAGCCTTCATTTTTGGTTAGTTCTTCCTCTGACGGTGGTAATCACAGCAGCTTTTACTGATGCTCATTATACGTCAGGCACCTAACTGAGTAGTTTACATTTTTTATATAATTCCTCCAATAGTCCATGGGGTTTAGGTTCTATTATTATCCTCGTTTTATTAATAAGAAAATGAAAGCTTGAGGAAGCTAAAAACTTGCTGAAGTTCACACAGCTAGTCTGATACCCTCAGTCTGACTCTAGAGCCTGGCTAGAAACACTACCCCTGATATTCCAACCAAAACATATTTTTTTCCTCTTAAAATATTAGTAGGACCAGGGGTGCCTGGGTGGCTCAGTCAGATAAGTGTCTGACTCTTGGTTTCGGCTCAGGTCATGATCTCAGGGTCATGGGATTGCACCCCGCATTGGGCTCGTCGTGCTCAGCATGGAATCTGCTTCAGATTCTCTCTCCCTGTGCCCCTCCCGCTCACTCTCTCTCTCTCTCTCAAATAAATGAAACCTTAAAAAAATTTATTTTTATTTTTAAAGATTTTATTTATTTATTTGACAGAGAGAGAGATAGCGAGAGCAGGAACACAAGCAGCGGGAGTGGGAGAGGGAGAAGCAGGCTTCCCCCTGAGCAAGGAGCCCGATGTGGGACTCGATCCCAGGACCCTGGGATCATGACCTGAGCCGAAGGCAGACGCTTAACGACTGAGCCACCCAGGCACCCCTTAAAAAAATTTAAAGTACTAGTAGGACTGGATGTTGTTCTCCTCTGTTTCTCATTATCTCAATAAATTACAGAGACTTCAAGACAGTATGTCAATTAAAGAGCTTTTTATTTTAAAATATCATTATTAGGGCGCCTGGGTGGCTCAGTTGTTAAGCGTCTGCCTTCGGCTCAGGTCATGATCCCAGGGTCCTGGGATCGATTCCCACATCGGGTTCCCTCCTCGGCGGGAAGCCTGCTCTCCCTCTCCCACTCCCGCTCCTTGTGTTCCTGCTCTCGCTATCTCTGTCTCTGTCAAATAAATAATAAATAAAATCTTTAAAAAATAAATAAAATAAAATAAAATATCATTATTATTATTTATTATTATTTTCTGATTACAAAAGTGACACACATTCACTGTAGAAAATTTGGAAAATCCCAAAGAGCAGAAAATAAGAAGCAACCATAAATATTCTAAATATATTTATAGCAATCATAAATGATGGGTACATTTTAGTCTATTTCCATGTGATCCCTTTTTTTTTTTTTTGGTATACCTCAGAGTTACATTTATTCATGCCACAAAGGAAACAACATGTCTACAAGGGTACAGCGATGCTCCATGTTCCCAACTAACAGAGATTGCTGAGACTGATGTTCCATCTGATGTGTACTCCAAGTAAAGCTGATTAATGATGACCATGAGCAGGTGCAGGACTCAAAACTTTCAAAGCTTTCCTTCTTTTATCAGCAAGCCTGATTTTATAAATGGTGAAGCCCATTAACCCCGTTCCTACACAAATCTCCTGGTAAACTGGGGTACAGTAGGCCTTCACAGGGATCCAAACATTTTTAACAGGCTTTGAATCATCTCAGCACAAAACCCCTGGCTCAGGCGACCCCAACCCGCCCGGCCAATGACTCGGAAGGGTCACCTCCATGTAATCCTTTTGAAATGCCTATGTGCATAGGTTTTATCCCAAAACATGCTTTATTATCCTTTTATTAACTTAAAGAGTAAGATTCTCATGCTATTTGATGTTCTTCCAACATGTTTCTTAAATGGATGTATAATGGTCTATTGATTGGAGATGCCATTTATTTAGTCAGTTCCCAATGTTAGACATACAGGATATTTCCTATTTTTTGCAATTGTAAATAAGGCTACAATGAGCGTCCATATTTGTACCTGCTTATTTCTTAGGATATGGAGTTGCTGCATCAGAGGGTACATACTTTATGGTTAAGCCTCCTTATACTTTTTGTCAAGTGCATTCCAGGAAAATTGAGCCAATTTTTATTCATACTACCAATATAGGAGAATACTCATTTAGTTTCTGGAATTCTGAGCTAAAAATAAAATCCTATCAACTATGAGTCTAACAGAATATTCCATTTAGGTTGTGTCCAGCCATTGTATAGTATCCAACTTGGGAACAGGCTCCATTCACTAAAACTGGGTCGCCCAAATCTGTTGCTTTAGAATTTATGTTCTCTTTATCCATTCAAGTAGAAGTAAGTAGGAAAACAGTAGCGACAAGGGGCAAGGAATTGGAGGCTAGGATAAGGCTATGACTAGACAGAGGTTTAAAGGAAAAAAAAAAAAAAGGAAGAGCTGAAGTGGCAGAAGTAGAAAGACCTAGAAGCTTTTCTTCTGAACTACCTGTAAACTTCAGATGGTGATTCTATCTGCTCTGAACTCAGCAGGCTGCATTAAAAGCAAAAGTCAAACCAAAACACAAACCTCTGTCAAATATGTGTGGGGAAAATCATGATTTTTTTCCACAGTAGTAAAATGGACATGATCTAGAAGTTTCCCTTCCTCTCTCTATCTCTTTCTTTTTAGTTAGCAAAAGGAGGAAATTTCCTTGTGGAGACAGAAGTCACACAGATAGGGTTGGCTCTGGTGAGAGTTTGGAAATGCACTAGCAAGAAAAAGCATCCAGAGTAAGCCCCAAACTATTCAGCCTATTTCCTCAGACAAGTGTTTTTCTCTGGCCATCAAACAGTTGACAATCACATAGACACACTGGCTCCACCGGGGACCCCAGGGGCTCCGAAATGAGCCTGTCCTACAGCTCAGAAATGAGGTCTGTCCTGCAACGAGGACAAGGTAGCTGAGTCACTCACCAAATTCAGAGCTCCCTGTGCTGTGCATGTTAAAGGTTAAATATCTCTCACTTTCTCTGTTAATTAAAAACAAGGACAGGGAAGCAGGGAGGGAGATGACCGGTTAGAAAAGGGCTTTCAGGGGTCCTAATTTGTTAGCCCTGGTTGTGGCAGCTTCTGTGACTCCCAGAGTGAGAACCCCGTGTTAGCAGAGACCCTGGGGAAAAAAAAAAAAAAAGGCACCGAAGCTGCAGCAAGAGGGTCTCTGAATCCAGGAATATCCCATTATCTGGCAGGCTTCCCTTACCCTCTGCTGGGATTAGCCTGTTAGACAATCCCAGAATAGCCCTCAACCCAGCTTTATCCCTGGCATGTTGTGCCTGGTTGCCTGAGGCTGTATTTTGGGTTTGGTTATGTCAGTTGTACCACTCCACCTTCCAGAACCATCCTTGTGGGAGAGATGTGGTACCCTTGATAAATGCTTTCAGGCTGACTTAGGGTGAATCTTTGTTAGAGGGAAGTGAGAGAAGGTCATCCCAGAATGTTAAAGAGGCCACAGAACAAATGGTGAAGGTGGGAAGACTGAGGCCAGGACTCTTACACGTGGGTGATCTGTGTTTCTTTTCACAGGAGCTGCCCACCAACTTCCCAGAGGAAAAAGAAACCGGGTAACTGGGTGTTGGGGGCAGGGGCTTGGAGTGGTCGAATTAGAGAGGAGAAGATGCTGGAACCAGTGTCTCTGGAAAGGGCATAAGGATGAAAAAGAGGAGTAGCCTTGGAAAGGGATAAAGGGAGATAGTACACCAGAGAAAATCTTCCGGGGTTCCAGACCAGCTCTGAAACTCTGGGTCTCATCCTTTCCATTATCTTAGTGGCAAGGTTGGTTGCTCATTCTTTCCTTCACCCAGCAAAAATTAACTGAGCACTTATAGTGTATGTGAGGCACTTTGCTGGGTCCCGAGGAGGCAGAGAGGCACACTATCTTGGTCCTCGAAGAGCTCAAAATCAAGTTTGAGAGACTTGTTTACATATAAACAAGTAACTGCAATGCAATCTACTAGTGCTATAAGAGATTCACACTCATACCGCGGGAGAATGGGAGAAAACACCACTGTCGAAGGACTAATATAGCAAGTTCTCAAGCTGGAAGAGGAACAGAGAGGAAAGGGTAGGCAGTGGAATTATCTCTTGCAGAGGAAGGAAGGATGGAAGGATGGAAGGAAGGAGGGAGGGAAGGAAGGAAGGAAAAGGAAAGGAAAGGGAAGGGAAGGGAAGGAAAGGAAGGGGGAGGAAGAAAAGGAAGGGGGAGGAAGGAAGGAAGAAAGAAAGGGAAGGAAGGGAAGGAAGGAAGGAAGAAAAGAAGAAAGAAAGAGAAACAGGAAAGAAGAGGCTGAGTTCATTGAAAGTGACTGATTGGTGTGGCTGAGCACTTACCACATTGCACTGTAATAGTCTGTATACACATTTGTCTCCCCTAGTAGATTGTAAGCTCCCTGAGGCAGAGAAAAGAGTCTGCTCATCCTTCTAGCCCCAGAATGTGGCACACAGCCTGGCAAAAAATGGGCTCTCAACATGTATTTGCTGCACTGTGTCAGGGGCCGGTGAAAAATGAGGCTGGAAGATATTATGGGCAGAGCATGAGAGGAGTTTGGATGTGGGAAGGGCAGCAGTGAAAGAGGTGAGAGCAGAGGCAGGGAGATTAGTTAGAAACCCACCATAATAGTTTAACGGAGATTCAAAGAGGGCAATCTCAGTAGAGACAGGGAAGAGAGGATGAATTTAAGTTGGATTTCTTCCTTTCAGGGAGCCGAGCAGGACGGGCTCTGAAGCAGCCGAAGCAGCAGAACAGTGCAAAGGTAATGACAGGCCTCTGGCCCTTCCAGGGGGCTGCTCAGACATGTGATCTGAGGACTCAGCTTTTTCACCCTGCCACACATCTCAGTTATCTTGAACCAGAACTTGCTGGTTCCGCCCCACAAAGGAGCAAAGGGGTCGGTCAGAATTGCCGACCCTGCTTTGTGGGTGAGGGGCAAAAGCAAGCCAAGAATCTCCCTTAATGCTGTCTGTTTCTTGCAGGCCTGTGACGCAAGAGGACATATTTATGAACAGGTGTTAGAGGAGCCCACGTCTCAGGAGAGGAGTCGAGGCCTCAGGTTGAAGGAGAGCAGCTTACATTATGCAGACATTCAAGTGTGCAGCTCTACCCAGCCACGCTCTGCTCTGGAGGTGAAGAACCTGCAGTTTGAAAATGCTACGCAGTACGCAACCCTTCGCTTCCCCCAGGCCACGTGCCACTATGACAGCAAGAACGGGACCCTAGTGTGAGCGCTGGGGAGGACAGACCTGTTTCCATCATTTTACCACTACTCCCCTGGGGAGACTCTGCACTGGGGAAATGGCTGGCACCCAGAGATGCCTGCCACGTTTTAAAGAACTCCAGAGCCCTTGTGAGTGCCCCCAGTCTTGGCCCCTCCCCTAGGCCTATCTTTTACTTGCCACCATTAGCTTGGAGTGGTATTTGGGTTAGCTAGGGGTGGATGGAGTTCCACAAAATGAGGGGGGCTAGGATGAGGGCGCAGGAAGTTTTTTGACCCCTTCCTTTGCTCCTGCTTTCAAGAAAAGTGCTTATAGGACAGGTTACCCCAGCACTTGAGCTGATTTTGTTGGGCTTAATTTAGTGGTGTCTCTTTTACACACCTTAAACTCCAAAGCTGAAGAAGGAGAGGTGCTCTGGAAAAGCATTCTGAGTTCTTGTGCACAGCCCCCAGAGCTGGCTTGGGCAATTCCTTCGGTGGTTGGGTCAAGGGTCCCAGAACCTCAACAGACAAATGAGGGCAAGGGCTGAGGCGTGGAGGAAGCGATCGCTGACCATCGGTTACGAATACTTCAAGTCATTGACAGCATTGCATGGTCCGGAAACTCCCCTTGGTTGGACCGTTGGCTCTCGCAGGTGCGGAGCCGCTAGGATCAATAAATCGCATAAGGAACATGCCTGGTGCATTTTCCGGGGTGGGGGTCTGCAGGCTCTACGTAAGCGAAGCCCTCAGCGTGAGGGCAGCCGGGAAATCCAGACACTTCGCGCGCGGGACCCCACAGGCCTTGGCTGGGGCGGAGCGGGGCTCTGGTTTGGACGCCCAGGAGGCGGGTTTCCATCTACAGAAGGCGGAGCTCCCTGGGCCAGTCCTGGCATTCAGGGGGCGGGGCGGCCTCGGCCCGCAGGAGGCGGGTCAGGGAGGTAGGGGGCGGGGTCAAGGCCTGCTGGGGTTGCCGTCTGGGCCGTAAGGAGGCGGAGCCGGCCAAGGAAGGGGCGGGGTCTAGGTTGTCAGGGCCTGGCTCGCGCGGGCTGGAGGTGGGCGGGGCCGGGCGGGGGCCGGCCTCCGCGTCACCATGGCATCGGGAACGCAGCGGCGACGCCGTAGCAGGAGGAGGCAGAGCTCAGAAGGGCTGGGGACAGAGATGCTGAACCAGACACACCGATGATTTAAGAGGTAGGTGCTGAAAGCGGGGGAAGGGAGGGCGGGGGGGGGCGGTGCCTGGAAAATACACTTACCACTGGTTGAGCATTCAGATCAGAAAGAGGGACACACCGAGGGGTGAGATGGGGGGGGGCGTTGCTGGAAAGAAGGAGGCGGAAGTTTCAGGTTCTGAGCCGGCTCTGAGCCTTACATGTTCTTAGGGTGAAGTTCCAGATTCAGACTTTCAGAGCTTGGAGTAGTAATGCACGTCCCCTTTCAGTCTGTATGCCATCCTTCCCAAATACCGATGCCCATCGATTTATCCCTAAGAGGGATGATTCCTTAGGACGGACACAGTACTGAGAATGGAATCACAGCACAAAATAGTTGGTAAATCATAGTATCGACTTCATAGAATGTGAGTATTTAAAACACTTGGAACAGTACATAGTATGTAGTCAAATGTAGGCTGCCATTATCATCATTATCATCGTTTTCCTGGCCTGTTCTCTGGCGTACACCTAGAGCAAGTGGATTCGGAAGAAGTGGCTAGAAAATTTCCTCCACTACTAATTGGCAGAGCAACTCCCTAGCCTGTTTACTATTAGCTGGGGTGTAATACCATGAACTTTATTTCCAACAGTTATTTACTATGACGGTCCAATAAGATGATGTAGGTGATAACACTTTGTAAACTTAAAGTGCTATGTAAAAATTTTTGCCTTAAAATATAAATGCAGCCTTTCTAGGTTAAAATGGAATTGCTGAGAATGAATGGAAGTGCCCATAAGCAGAGCTCCCAGTATTTGTCTTGATTGTCTTCAGAATTCTTACTGTGGTCATTTACTGATAATCTTAGGGAAGAGGGAAAATGCATTGTTGGTTGACTGATAGGGAAGCATTGCTCTTTACTTTATTACTATTAAGCCTAAGTGGCTAGTTTTTAAAATACCCCTGGGATAGTCCTGTTATGATGATAGTATCTTTGGCTGGATTTCCTGCTAACCAGGGTCCCATTTCTGAAACTTCTTGATGACATAAGTTGACAGATTTGGGGCAGGGGACTGACACTACTAGATTGGTTTAGCTCTGGAATTTTTTTTCCTGTCCTGTATTTTTGTACATTCTCCCTCTTCCTATTTTAAGGTGGCCCTGATCCGGCTTTTCTAGGGACTCTGAAGATGGGGACTCAAGTGGTTAGGAGACTCTGTAACTCCCTGCTGCCAGCAGAGCCCTCTGTAAGTTTCTGGTGTACTGTTGAAAGGAGTGTGATGACATTAATGGAATTTTGGTACAGTTCCACAACGGGGGGATTTCTCCGTTTTTCTCCGTCAAGACTCAGATCCTGGAACAAAATTGTCATGTATTTGCTTTCTTTTCTTGCTTCCCCTTCTTGTAGAAATTCTATCTCCCTTGATTCATTATTAATAAAATCAGGGAGAAGTTGAAAAATTATAGCAATTAATCAGAATATATGCAGTTTAAAAGATTTAAATAATGCATGTTAATTATAGGGCATTTGGGAAATATTGCAAACCATGATTTTATTTATTTTTTTATTTTAATTTTTTTAAAGATTTTATTTATTTATTTGAGAGAGAGGGAGGGAGAGAGCATGAGCAGCAGGGAGGGGCAGAGGGAGGGGGGAAGCTGACGCCCCACTGACCCAGGTGCCCCTAAAACAAACATTTTAACAATTAACAAACATTAAGTTACAAAAAAGCGAGAATCAAGGGGTGCCAGGGTGGCTCAGTCGGTTAAGCATCCAACTCTTGATTTTTGCTCAGGTCATGATCTCAGGGTCATGAGCTCCAGCCCTGCATTGGGTTCCACACTCAGTGGGGAGTCTGCTTCTCTCCTTCTCCCTCTGCCCCTCTCTCTGCTTGTGCTCTCTCTCAAATAAATAATAAGTAAATCTTTAAAAAAAACGTTTGTTTTATTACAGTTACAAATGTTTGGTAAACATTATAATGGTTCTAATTTTCTTGACAATTTTTCTGTTTGTTCAACTTTTAGATTCCCCTCCCCCATTGTAAATAACAAATTGATTTCCTCATTTAAGACTTTTTTTTCTTAGAATCGGGTTCCAGAAGTAGAATTCCTAGGTCAAAGGAGGTGCACATTTTAAGTAATAAGTTACCTTTTAAAAGAAGAATCCTGGTATCAAATTATATATACATCTTCCAGAAGGCAGAAGGTCATCAGCTGAGAGATAGATGGGTTCTTGGTAGAAATCTGGCTACCTCTTGCAATGAGACCTTAGGTCCTGCAGAAAGATTATTTCATGATAGTGTGGTTAGTAATGTGGAGCCCTAACATATTATGAATTGGCAGTCCAGAGGTATGGGGGCTTGTGTAGTGCTTACACAGTAGAGACATTCAAGGGTCACTTCTAAAATATCCACCAGATGTCGCTAGTCTTAATCTCATTTTTACCTTAGGATAACCAGCTGATGACTTTTGAGATGTGAATTTCAAAAATTCATGTAGAATGTATTTGCATATCTGCCTAAGTACAGTTTATATTAAGCACTAGCATCTGGTGATTACTTTGGCAACATCCTACTCTAGGCCCTTACCATTCTGTCTCTTTTTCCCTTTTTCTTCCCACCCAGTCTGTCACACTCACCCTGTACACTCTATCCCCACATACTAATATTGGATTCTTAGTTTTACTAGTCTTACTATTCTTTCTTTCAGTCTTGTTTCTTGCCTCTGTGTGTATTCATGTATTTATGTGTAACTGTGAGTTCCTTAAGTTTTTTTGCTAAAAGAATGGGATCTGGCATATAATGACATAGAATAGGCACTCAATATATTTAGTGGATGTTTAATGAGAAAATGCATTGATGAAGTAGAAGAAAATATAGAAGGCTACCAGAAATTACTTATATTTGTCTTGGAAATACACTGAAAGAGACAAAGATTCCTACTTCTAAATTAACTAGAATTAAATGCTAAGTGATATAGAAAATGCTATGACCTTTGAATTATAAAAAGAGGAATATTCATTCATTCAGCCAGGATTTATTGAGCATCTACTATGTGTCAGGAAACATTTTTGGTTCTGGAGATAAACCAGATAAACCAGTAACAAAACATACAAAATTCCCTGCTCTCATGGACCTTACATTCTGGGCAGGGAGATACTGACAATAAGCAAACAGACAAGTAAATATAGAATACACAAGACAGTGATGAATGCTAGGAAGAAAAATACAAATAAATTAGGCAAAGAGGAATGGGAGTGCCTGGGTGAAGGGGTGCTGTCATTTTATTTATTTTTATTTATTTATTGTTTTTTAAGTAGGCTCCACACCCAGGGTGGAGCCCAATGCAGGGCTTGAACTCACCATCACAGGATCAAGACCTGAGCTGAAATCAAAAGTTTAGGCTGAGCCACTCAGGTGCCCTGGGTATTGTCATTTCAAATAGGGTAGTCAGAGAAGGCTGAACAGGTAAAAGTGATATTTGAGCAGAAACCTGAAAAAAGAACAGGAATGAACCATGGGTTATCTAGGACTTGAGTATTTGAGACAGATTAAGATCAGATCTGCCTTGATTTTAAGAAAACTAAAAGTGGTCAGAGGAGTTTTATGAGGAAGCATAACTTGAACTAGGCATAGTAAAGATTTGAGTAGCCGAAGTGTGGGACATTGTAGGCAGAAGGACAGTGGTGAAGGCATGGGAGGTTAAAATGAGCCCTGGGAACGTGTGAGACAGAGAGGGGCCTGCTAACCTGAGCACAGGCAATTTGGGAGAGGGCCTTAAGAGTGGGGCATGAGGAATTTATATCTGACAAGAAAAAGGAGTGTTTGAGAACACTTGACCATTTGAGCAGGAGGACGAATGCATTGTGGCAGTAAGATTAAGGCTGGCAGAAGAGCCAGGAGACAGAGAACAGTTTAGGAGCCAGGACACGTTTGAGGCCTTTGGCAGTAGATGTGAGCCCTTTTGTGTACATTTATGCTGATGTCTCTAAAGATAAATGCAGTAGAAATTGTAAACATATGTTACTGCCAAGAAACTTGCTAATGTGTGAAAATAGAAAAAGATTAAGAAATTATTTCAGAGTCATTTAAAATATTTCCATTGACAATTTTAATTATCTGTTTATTCAGACCGTCTTTCTGCTTCTTTATAGTCATTAATGATTGCCCACGATAGATGTATTAAATTGACATAGGTGTGAATTTCACACATTTCCACATAGGGAGAAGTCACAGTCAATATTTTCACCGAATGACAGTTCTATTTAAGGCTTACTTAGGCCAACATATTATTATCTGTATTAATATAAGTGATGAATGAGTTTGCCAGTGTTTCCTCCACTCATTCATTCATGCATTCAACTAAGAACATTTACTGAGTACCTTTTATGTCTCAAGCATCATATAAAAGTATTGATTGCATAATGATTAAGAACCTGGACTTTGGCTTCACCACTTAGCTAATTACTTATCCTCCAGACCCCTCTTTCTTCATCTGTAAAATGGGGATAATAAAAAACCCCTACTGTTTATAGTAATTGTGACCATCAAATGAGCTAATGTATGTGAGTGCTTAGTATAGGGCTTGGCACATAGTAGAAGTTCAATTTTGCTATCATTATGGTTGTCTATAGATATTTGGGTAGCTTTTAGTTGGTGAGGGAAGTATCTGTGCCATTACTGTTAAAATAATATAGGACCGAGGAGGTCTGGTATAATTTCAGAAATCAGGCAGCGTGGCAGAGATAGGCAAAAAGTGGCTAGTTTGGACCCTTTGCCTCTCCTCACAGGCAGAGTGAATGACAAGCCAGAAGTGGTGGGAGTGGTTCCAGCTACCTGGACTAGCTCTCAATTTCCCCCTGTTCTAGCACTACAGGATGCAGATCATTGTCCTAGTTATTCCTGGTTCTTTTAGCTAACCCACTTACCCTCCCAGCTCTTATGCTGATATGACAGCAGAGCGAGATGGGGCAGATGGAGGGAACAGTAAATGTTAGTGCTGCTTAGAACTAAAGCTCAGTTCTTCACCTGGGCTATTTGGTAAGGCAGACCATGATAAATATGGTGAGCACATCTTCTGAGCAAAAAAACCCCCTAGAGATTATATGCTCCAACAGGAATTTTGTGCTTTTTCCAAGTGTGAGAGGCAGTCTATATGTGAAAATATTATAATTTTTGGAACATTTCAATAATTGTATGGGGAAAATGGCACAGAATATTATGAAATGTGGGTACTATCTAAATTTAAATGAATTAAAATTAAATGCTACTTAAATTTTAGTCCTGCATTTGCATTAGCCACATTTTAAGTGCTTACTAATCGTGTGTGGCTAGTGGCCACTGGATTGGATGGCACAGATATAGAACACTTCCACCATCATAGAAAATTCTATTGCATACCACTACTGTAGGATATGTGGTTGATATAATTACAGATTTCTAGGGAATAGTGCAATTGTGGACCATATGACCTGTAATAAATCTTGTATCTGTTCACCACAGTTCCCTCTAATTCCTCCAGCATGCTGTGAGCCTCAGAGGCATTTGGTTCAGATCTTAGCTCTCATATTGATTTGCTGAGTTCATGTAAATAGCTCTCCTAGTCTTCATTCCTCCATGTGTGTCAAATATCTTTTTTTTTTTTTAGCTTTAAAATCCAATGATTTAATGAGTCTTTTCCTAGGAATATTGAGCTCACAGGTCTTACTTGGATAAAGGACTTGTTCTTTGAGAAACAGTGACCTTTTGCCATATAACTATCAGCAGGACCTCCCTCTGATGTTTCAGATATTTACTTTGTCCAAAGCATGATGGGCCAGCAACCAATCAGAATCCTCTATCCAGGGACCCACCAACTGGGTGTTTTGGTTTTGCATCACTATGCATGTAGATGTGTTGCATGCAATTTTATGTTGTTGGAAGTTTCGTGCTTCTCTTTTAAAAGGGCCTTGTTGCATTAACATGGGTTAGTGACTCACCTGATCGTATTACACCATGAGCTGTGGTCATGGCAAGGGGAATTCTTGGCAGTTAAATTCCCCAGTTACGAAGGACAGTGCTTTTCTGATTCATGGGCTGATCAGGTTCAGTTTTATTTGGTGCCATGGCTTTTCCCCAGCCTTTGTCAGAATTGAATACAGAGCATTCAATCAGCACCAGCCATGGAACACCTCTGGTGGCCTTCTGCTTCCTGCTTGCTGTGGTTGGGGTGGGGGTGGGGGGTGGGAGGTGTGTCTTTCTCATAAGTATCATTGTGTTTAGCAGCTTTAGACATTCAGGCAAGATGTTGCTAGTTCTGGATGCTCCCTACCGAGTTTCTTTTTCTTTAAGTGAGCTGAGGAGCTGAGGAGGAGGTCATTAGGTTGAAAAGAACCGTTTCTGACTTTTCCTCCTAAGGTACCAGTGGGTATTTGGGGAAGAAATTTGGGCCTTCTGCAAAATCGTAAGTGTAGGGTCCTAGATCCTCAAACTGCCTTTATTACTGACCAGCTGTGTCCTTGGGCAAGGCCCTGACCTTCTTTGAGCCTTAACATTCTGTAAATCCTTCCCCTCCATCTGGGATCATGAGGTGTAATATAATATGGGTGTTCTTTCAGCTTCCAGTTTCCCTATAGAAACAAGAATGTGCACTGAGACTACAAATGACTAGTAGTCCTAAAAATAAATAAGCAAGGCTGTGACTTGAATAACTAGAAACAGAGGGGAATAGCTCTCTATTTCATTTGGGGAAGCTTTTACCTAACTCTTTCAAATACTCCAGGGCATTTTTTTTTTTTTTAAAGATTTTATTTATTTATTTGACAGAGAGACACAGCGAAAGAGGGAACACAAGCAGAGGGGGTGGGAGAGGGAGAAGCAGGCTTCCTGCGGAGCGGGGAGCCCGATGCGGGACTTGATCCCAGGACCCTGGGATCATGACCTGAGCTGAAGGCAGACACCTAACCATCTGAGCCACCCAGGCGCCCCTCCAGGGCATTTTTGTAGTATTTATTTTATTTTATTTTTCAAAATATTTAAATTTTGGTTAACATATAGTGTAATATTGGCTTCAGGAGAATTTAGTGATTCATTACTTACGTATAATACCCAGTGTTCATCGTAAAAAGTGCCCTCCTTAATACCGATCACCCATTTATCCCACCCCCCACCCGCCTGTAGTGTTTATTTCTTTTTTTCTTTAAAGATTTTATTTATTTATTTGACAGAGACACAGCGAGAAAGGGAACACAAGCAGGGGGAGTGGGAGAGGGAGAAGCAGGCTTCCCGCGGAGCAGGGAGCCCGAGGCGGGGCTCGATCCCAGGACCTCGGGATCACGACCTGAGCGGAAGGCAGACGCTTAAGGACTGAGCCACCCAGGCGCCCTTGTAGTGTTTATTTCAATTAAAACCCATTTAATTCATTTAAAGCTCACTAAAAATATGGGCTTTACATTTTAGCAGTTATTTTTTGTTATTTGTTTGTTTTAAAGATTTATTTATTTTAGAGAGAGAGCGACAGAGCAGGGGGAAGGTGCAGAGGGAGAGAGAATCCTGAAGTGGACTTCTCTCTGAGGAAGGGGGTGGGCCGTGGCGGGGCTCCCTCGCAGGACCCTGAGATCATAACCTGAGCCTAAATCAAGAGTCAGCGGCTCAACCAACTGAGCCACCCAGGCGCCCCTTAGCAGTTATTTTTAAAAGAAATACAGATTTTTTGGGTAAAGCCTTGGTGATCCTTGGTTTCCCCTTGATGTTTCTGTTATGATCCTGTGGTATTTCTTTACCACTATTTCTATTAAATGTGTTCTAATACTATTAATAACTAAAGCTCTATCCTCTTTTACCCCCCTCTCCTTCTGGTGGTTCTTCTCTTTCTCTCTCTTTTTTTTCTCTGTCCCTTCTGCTTCCCCTTCTTTAGTCCAACCTCACTGTCCAGGCCCCTTACGGAAAAAGGTTGCTGTTTTCAGCTAGTCTGGGAGAAAAAAAATCCTGATTCACTCCCCTTCCCACCCATCTTGTGGTGGAGCGTTGGGCCTTAAATCAGCAGAACGTGTGTGTGCGCGCGTGTGTAGCGCGCGTTCACGCCGGTACTCCCGCCTGCAGGCCTGGTGTGTGAGTTCGTGTGTGATTGCAAGCGCATGCATACGCCGGCACGCCCGCCGGTGTGTCGAGTGTATGTGTGTGCGCTCACGTGGATGTATGTTCGCAGCGCGCGCGCACACATACCCGCACGCCCGCCGGGGGCCTGGTGTGTATGTGTCTGCAGTGTAGGCACACACGCCCGCCCCCAGCCCGGTGTATGTGTGTTGTACGGACAGAGAGAGAGAGAGAGAGTGTGTGTGTCTGTGTGTGTGTGCGGTGCGCGCGCACACCAGCCCGCCCGCGCGCCCGCTGTGCTCCCCCTTACGGACTCCTGGCCGGGGGCTGCCAGCCAGCGCCCCTCCACCCTTTGCGCGCCCAGCTGTTTCTATAGGAACCGCGACAGCGCCTGGGCCCCTCCGGCGAGGCCCGGTGCGAGCATGCCCAGTGGAAGGCGCTAGTTTGGCTCGGGTCTAGGTTTCCAGTAAGTGAGTGGCCTGCGGGACTCCGGAGAGATCCCCATGAGCTGAGCAGAGAGTCTTTGTGTGCGGAGGGAGGAGGCGGCTGCGGCCGCTGCCTGGCCTGGAGACCCCGCCCGGGGAGCCCCCGCCAGGAACAATGCTTGCCTGCCTGACCCGGGGGAACTTACTGGACGTCCTGCAGGAGGGCTTCAATGAGGTAACTGTCTGCTCCTCCCACTCCCAGCTCCTCTCCCCCCAGCGCCTCCCGCCTAATCTCTGGAAGGGGTTCTCCGCCCCCATCCTCAGGGGGACCCCAGATCACTTCCCCCGCAGAGCCCTAAGGGGCCAAGGTGGTGGGTACGGTGCAGACGAGATGGCTAACGGGGAGAAATCTGAAGGGCCGCCTGCCTCCAGTTCCCCTGAGCGATGCCCTTCCCTGGTGGCTTACCTGAGCCCAACAGACAGGACCAAAAACTCAGAGGTCATCTCCTTCCAAAAGAGGTGGTCTCCACTCTTCCCGGGGATTCTCCCCAAGAAAATCCCCAGGGAAACCCCGGCATGTATGGCAAGAGTGCTCGTTCTATTTCAGGATCTAACTGGCTGGGCCAAGTTAGGGGTGGGGTGGAATTGCATTGGTGGAAAGTTTGAGAGAGGGCAGGGTGACTAGGTGGTCCACATGAAGTGCTCTCTTCGTGTTTATATCTCTTTCCATTTTCCGGGCAGTGGATTTCTTCACAACCAAGGGCATGGTTGGCAGACAGGACCTAAGAGGAGAGAGGTTGCTTGAGTTCCTGGCCCCGTTCAGGGGAACCAGCATTTGCTCCCTTCTGTGTGAGAGTGGGGGGACTGGACCGTCGATCTGACCGGCAGTATGGGCCAGGACTGGCTGGGGGTCTTTTTCTTTTCACTGTTTTCTCTCAGAATTCTGTTGTTTCTTCAATTTCCTTCTCTTGCGACGCAGGAAATTCTGGTTTAGGACTCTCCCCCCCACCTTGTGATTTGCTCCATGTGTCTTCCAATGCTTCCAAGCCCCACCCCTTTGGGTCACCTGATTCCAGCATCCAGGGAGACCTTTACAAGGAGAACTAGGCTGTTGGTTGTGTCTTTCATCTTTTCTTCCTCTCTCTTTTTCTTTCCACCGCTCTCTTTCTTCCTTCTATGTCCTTCTTAAATATAAGGCTTTTTGAGGATCAGTTTTTAGTTAAACAACACATGAATCCATTCTCTTAATATGAACATTACAGGCAAGACTCTGTGCCTTTGGCCACCCCTCCAATCCTGGCCTGTTCCCCAGAGGTGACCCTTCTCATGAATGTGTGTGTAAGAGTTTCTTTCTCCCGCTGCACTGTACATTCTTTCCTCAATTCCTGTTTCTAATTAAAAAGCTCCGCAGCCGACCTGTCTTGGAACCTTCCCAGCCCTTGCCCCTGTGCCCCAGCCTTGTTCCTGACGCAGGAAAACTGCAGAAATGCTGTCCCCACCTAATGAACCGAGTTGGGATTTTCCTTTGGCCCAGGGATGTCACAGCCTTCACGGAAGGGCGGAGCTTGCATCCTGCCTGCACTGCAGGGCTCCTCATTTTGCATCAGCCCTCCCTGAACACACGTAAGGGGATTGTTAAGAAAGAGCCACAGTCTGAGAGATGAAACACCACGGAGCCTGGAAGCCACCTCTTTAAGTGCTACCAGTATTCCTGCTTCCTCTTCTCTCACTCTTGGCCTCTGGGGCTCCCCTGGTCTCAAGCTTCATACTGTCTGACCCATCTACCAGTTGTGGCAGAAGCTCCTTAGGTCCTTCTATAGCTTCCCGGCTTTTTAACTCAGCCCCTGGGTGTCAGGTCCCACTGTCTTATTAGGTGGAGGAAACCAGCACAGTCAGCCCTAGCCTTTGCCTTCGGTTCCTTTTCAGTTCCAAACCTTTCAACCAAAGAGCCAAAAGACTTGGCTGTCTTTTTCATGTTTTAGTGCTTGCATAAATATCCCCTGATCTCCCATTCTGGTAAGACATAAGGGGAAAGGACAGTGGGAGAGTTTTCTGTTTGTGGTGGTAACACAGTCTCTTCATCAAAACAACGCACACAACTTTATAATGAACTCATCTAGAATAATGCAGTAATGCCCCTTGTCCCTGTCTGATGTTTGATTTTCCTGCCCATCCTGTATGCTTCCCTCTGTCCCCTTCATGGGCTTATGTAAAATCCATCCCTTCTATTTGTAGATTGGAACTCTGATAGCCAATAGGTATTTCTGATTTCTCTGAGAAATTGACATCATCTAAATACTACTCATAGTAATATGTTAAATCCCAATGGCCCCTGAGAGTTTAAATAATTCTTTCACATACATAATAAATTATATTAAATAATCCTTTTCACTTAGAGTATCATATCTAGTACTACTGAATACTGCTACGATTTGTTATTTCAGAGTTGATGGAGCCCTGATTGATTTATTCCAGCATCTAGAGTTGCTTGATAGATCTAATTATATTCTATCTCTTTTGTTAGAGTCATGTGATAAGGATGTAAATAGGGACTTAAAAGCTGGTGTCAGAATACCCTTTGATTCCTCTGAGAAGCTCTTCCTACTGAGGCTAAGAATACCACACATGTGTCCAGTCATCTCTGGGGAATGATCCAAGCTTATCTGAAACCATTCTTCATCTCCCAGATGCTTTATAGATCTGTGTGGTTAGGGCTGTGACCTCATTCTGTGTGGCAGAGAAAACTGCCACAGGAAATGAAGCTATGGCTCTAATTGGTTAATTATAAGGGAACCCTGCAGCAGAGAGAAACCCTACCCTCTGAATCAAGGCTTCCCTCTATCCGTTGTTGGCCCTGTTCTCGGTCCATTTGCCAGTATGCGTAACTGTGCATGACGATTTTCTTCTGCCACCTTCCCTGGATAAAGCCCTTGCTTCAGCACACCTGACAAATTCCCCACAGAACTGATCTAGGTCAGTGTTGTCAATGCAGTTCCTCTTACTGACATGGTTGATCTGCATTGTGAGTTATCCACAAATTTTGGCTACCGCCACATTCTCTAGCCTACCCTGGCTGTCATCCCCAGTCTCTTGTGCTCTGGGCCTGGCCAGGCTATCCACAGTTCACATTTTCCCCATTCTGCATGCGCCTCAAAGCTATATGTTTTCTCTGCTACTTGGTATTGATGTTGTCCTATGAATGTTGTCTTTGGTTGATGTGCCAACATAAATTTCTGCAAGTGTTTTTCTGGGGGCTGAACTTTCTTTTAAAAAGACTTGGGTGGTTGTATTGGAAGGTTTTGATAGACCTGAGACTCTAATATGGTTTGGTCAATAAACATTCATTCATTTGGTTATTTAGTTCATTTATTGGGTGAGGGGGTGGATAAAAACATACCTGGTTCCTGCTTCCAGAGAATTTATAGGGAGAGATTTGTAGGTGTGCTGAAAAAAATTGTTTTTAAACCATAATAGTATGCTTACCACAATAAGCATCCTAAAAGAGGTAGTGTTCATGGGAGATCATAGGGATCTCTTCTACTTAATGATATCCTGAAAAGCGCCAAATATTTCCCAACCTATCTGCTCACTGAAGCCAAACTCTTTTTTCCTGCTAGTGTGGTAAACAGGCATGGAAGCACCCATTCTACAGGCATTCACTGAATTACTGTGTTTACCAGACACCAGCCAGGCTCTGGAAATAGAAGTCAAATAACATAGAGTCTGTTCCCTAGTGGAGCTCACAGGTCAGTGAAAATAAAGTAAATGTTCAGAGTATCAAACTTGGGAAAATTGTGGTGATATAGAAATCTTGTTTGTCAGGCAGAGCGAACCTGAGCCTGGCTGTGGTGTAAATGGCCCAAGGGACTGAAAGTTATGGGGAATGATTTATTAAAATGTTGGTCAACTGGATGGGAGTTGTCTGAGCCTTAATTTTTGAAATGCACAACCTGGAAGACTTTGCCTACCCGTTTCCCTCCAAGTAGAATAGTAGAAACTTAGATCCCACATGGAGATTCATCTGCGTGGCAGTCCCTGAGAAATACAAGGAGAGCCTTTGTCTGGTGTCATCCCCATAAGGGGTACATAGGATGAATGAGGAAGAGGATTGGCAGGTTGGAGTGGCCGTAGCAAACATCACTCCTCCGAGCCCTGTGCCTTCCATGAAGTAGGATTTGCGACATGGGGCCAACCACAGGCTTTCACACATTTCCACAGTGAATTCCTCTGTGCTTTGCTGTAGAAATTAAAAGGCCTGTTAAGTCTTTAATGTAACAAAGCACTATTACTCCCTAACCCTTTTTTTTTTTTTTTTTTTTATCCTGACTGCTTCCTCTTCTCCTCACCCAGGCTCATTGGCTTTGTTCCCACAGGAGTCAATGCCAGCTAAACAGATGCTCCCTGGCAGCAAGCTCTCAGGCAGCTTTATGTTCCTCATGGTGAGTGATGGGCTGGCCAGGCGTGTGGAGCAGTGATAGGGCACTGTTTGCCAGGTGCCGCTCCCCCAGGCACTTCAGAGAGACTGGGAAGAACTGGAAATGCTTCATTGGCCGTGACTGGCCTTGTGTAGGTGGCAGGGACCAAAGTCTCAAAATGACACTGGACTAAATATATTTCCTTATGTGTTATCCCCAAACCAGGCCCCACTGAAGTAGTCATGAACATGACCTTCAATGGTCAGGTATGATAAGGGGACAGGGAACCAATCCCAAAGGCCCTAAGAGTGGGCTCCATGCTCTGTTTCTAGGATAGGGGACACTCATCTGCAGTGATGTCTGTCTTATTCATTCATTCATTCATTCATTCACATGCATTTATTGAGCACTTACTTTATAACATGTACTCCTGAAGGAACAGAGTGTTTGTGGAACTTGTAACTAGTGGGAATTTTAAAATAAGGTTAGGAAATGAAATATTTCATAAAGTCTTTAGTTTTTCACTTTGTGGTATATCATCCTTCGACCACTGGGCTGAACACTAATATGAAAGCATGGCCCATATAGGAAGAAGAAATGTAATGATATTTTTACTTGTGAGCTTCATTTTTACCTAATTAGCCACCAGGTTCAATGAGTAAGTCGCCTTTCCTGGCTCAGTAAAGGCCTGAAAGAGTTAATAGAAAGGCTACACCATATTATGTTCTCTTACTGGCAGAATTCAGGCCAGTAATAACTCAAGCTTTCCAAACCTCCTGCTTTCCCCTCAGTTTCTCAGCAGCGTATCCCCAACCCCTCATCTTCTGCTGCTGGAGGGTCTCGGTCCCACACAGGCATCTGGTTTCACTGTGAAGCTGATTTCCTTCCGGAGCCAGTCAGGTCTCCTCCTGAACTCTCCAGCACACCACCAGAGCCCCACTGCTTCTCTTGTTTGTCTTTCCTGCTTGCCAGCAGGGAGCCACAGAGCTCAGTTTGGGATGCTTTCTGCACTAGGAACAGTAGATGACAGACTTTCCTGGTGAAGCCCAGTAAGTGCTCTTTGCAACTCTAACCAAACAAGTCCCCTGTAGGAAGTCTCTTTGACCTTGAGGCTTAGAGGAGATAGGAGAGGCTGGGTTTGCAAACTTGTTTGGAAGGAAGGGCAGGTTCCAAAGAGAAACAGAAAGAAAGTAACCTTTGGCGCAAGAGATGTTTCAGGGTCAAGATTCAGGCAGAAGTGAAGATGGTGGATAGAATTGTCAATGCTTGGAAGAGTTTTAACTTCTATTGTACGGTTATTTGGAGTGGCTTGGAGGAAGCTGATGGAGATTATGGAGTTGCTAAGGGCTCCCCACTCCAGCCACTCCTTGGTGTTACCACTATTCGCACAGCTTTATGGCCATTCAGGCTCATCAAGCCAAAATCGTGCTCAGCCAGCTTTCCCTGTGGCCGCATCTACTTTTCTCCCCCCTGATGCCTGACTCAAAGGACTGTCAGAAAAGCCCCGTCTTTCTAGACTTCTGGATTACACAGGCAGCTTTCTACCTTCCCCAGAACAAGGTAGAGGTGTTAATTCTGGACCAAGGTTAGTTCTGTGCTGTCACCGACGCTGTATGTTTGATTGTCCTGCTACTTTGGTGGCAAGTGCAAGTGCCAAGAACCCAGCTTGAGCTAGCAGAAATAGAAAGTGGAATTTACTGACTCATGGAATCCAAGGAAAAGCTGAAAAATTAAACCATGCAAAAGGGCAAGAATGGAGCAGAGTCTCAATGAAAATCAAGAACTCAAATGCTGGGAGCCTCCCTCCCTCTGCTCTTTGCCATTTATCTCTGGTGCTTTCTGCGGGGTGGCTTTATTCCCTTTCACTCCGTATGGCTTTTCTCTTGCAGGTGGGCAGCATGGCCTACGGCAACATCTAAGTTTTTTATCTTACAACTCTGTCAAAAAGAGATGGGTGGGGAGATGGAAACGGATTCTCTTCCTGAAGGCCAGATCATAAAATTCCGGAGATTGGCTGGACTTGAACAGTCAACTCAGCTGGACCAGTGAGCTGTGGCCATGGGGGGGGGTGATATCATAGCAGTCGAGTCCTGGGGCCCACACTGTGTCTGCAGAGGGGGCACGTTTCTACAGAAGGAGAATCACTGTGACCTGGGCAGCCACCCCAAGAGCTGTTACTATACCTAACCCCGTGGGCCTGACTTGAACCTATTGTCCTGCTGTGATTCTCCAGCTGTTGTTGTTGGAAACAGAACAAGAACTAGGCATATTCAAGAAGTATATCTTAATATTCCAGATATTTTCATTTTGCCAAACCTATTGCATCTTGTCGTCACTGAATAATTGACTGATAAAGCGATAGTGCTAGAACTAAACCATTTAGTGGGTTTTTTTTTTCCCACCTGCTGCAAGAAGCCCTTAAGAAGTTATTTCATGTCTCTGGGGTAGGGTGTTGGAGGTGGAGAAAAAGAGGGTGAGTGAGCTAGGCTCTGGGTCCCCCACGCTGGCCCTAACCAGGGAAGCTTTTCTCTATTTTACATATCTGCCTTTCACACGAGTTAGAATTTGAGAAAAGACTATGGGGCCAAAAAAAGAAGGAGGAGGAGGGGGAGGAGAAGAAAACTACTAGTCCAACCCGAGAGAGTAAGGGAGGAGGAGGAGGAGGAGAGAGAAAAATAAAACTACCGATCCAACCCCGAGAGAGTAACAGCCTCTTGCAAAAAGCATATGGTCTTTCATCTGCTGCTGAAGTAGCTCTAGTAAATTTTAAAACCAAGCAGCAGAGCTACTCAGGGCCTAGGCTTGCACTACAGGCCTCTTTAAAGGTAAATGTCTTCGTGGGGGAGGTGGTGGTGTGGCTGGTCGTCCTGAGTGTCTGCTTTGTACTTCAAATCCATTTCTTCTGAGCCAGCAGTAGGCATTTACAGCAGGAACAGGGTCTGGCCTTCCCCTTGGGTGTGAGGTACAGATGCCTTCAGGTCAAAGAGGAGGTTTGGTTTAGTGCT
>NC_138379.1:87328803-87394534 GCF_054177405.1 Leptonychotes weddellii | reverse complement strand
TTTTTTTTTTTTTTTTAAAGATTTTATTTATTTGACAGAGAGAGAGAGAGCACAAGTAGGCAGAACAGCAGGGAGAGGGAGAGGAAGAAGCAAGCTCTCCACTGAGCAGGGAGCCTGAGGTGGGGCTCGATCCCAGGACCCTGGGATCATGACCTGAGCCGAAGGCAGCCGCTTAACCGACTGAGCCACCCAGGCGCCCCGTCTTCTGCCCATTTCTTGACTGGATTATTTGTTTTTGGGTGTTGAGTTTGAGAAGTTCTTTATAGATTTTGGATACTAGCCCTTTATCTGATATGTCATTTGCAAATATCTTGTCCCATCCCGTAGGTTGCCTTTTAGTTTTGTTGGCTGTTTCCTTTGCTGCGCAGAATCTTTTTATCTTGATGAAGTCCCAAAAGCTTGTTTTTGCTTTTCTTTCCCTTGCCTTTGGAGACGTATCCGGCAAGAAGTTGTTGCAGCCGAGGTCACAGAGGTTGTTGCCTTTGTTCTCCTTTAGGATTTTGATGGATTCCTGTCTCACATTTAGGTCTTTAATCCATTTTGAATTTATCTTTGTGTATGGTATAAGAGAATGGTCCAGTTTCATTCTTCTACATGTGACTGCCCAGTTTTCCCAATACCATTTGTTGAAGAGACTGTCCTTTTTCCATTGGATATTCTTTTGATTAGGAGTTTTATATGTAAGCTAGGTCAGATCCCAGCTGTTACCCTTAATGCCTTTTCCCCAGAGCAGAGTGGTTTACTACAGAGGTACCCTTTTGCCTGCCTGGTCTGCCTCCCACCGTGCTGTGGTTGTGGAGTAGGAGGGAAGGAGCAGAGCTTGGGCGGGAGTCTGGCCCATATCAAGCAGAAGGTGCAGCCACCCCTCTTCTGCGGAGTAAGTTGGGTAGCACGAAGCCCTTGGTCAATGCTTGGACCACATTTCCTGTGTTTCAATACCACGTCTGCTCTGTCCTAGCTGGGGATGTTGGGGAAGTTACGTAACTTCTCTGAACTTCATCCAGAGAATGGAGAGGATACTGACCCTTCAGTGCTTTTGTGAGAATGAATTAGATGGTGATAATGATGAAAATAATAATGACATCAACTATGTGGCAGGTCCTATTTCAGGTACATTCATTAATACAATAAAACACACATCAAACACCAAAACTAGTGTGTAGTTCATGCAGGTATTGGATTCCTACCCCCACCACCTGCTGATACGCACTTCCTACAGTTTGTCAGCAGCTGATAGATTATTGCCTTAGTACTGTCTTACAAAGACTTCATTTATTCCCACATATCGACACAGAGAAAATAATGAAGATTTAATTTAAGCTCAGGAAGCAGTCAGGGAGTAATTTCCAACATCATTTCATTGACGAAGTACTTGCGGCTTAGAAATCAAGTGTTCTTTAACCAGATTGTAACTTAATACCCGTTAGCCCTTGAACCTGATTTTTACGTTCAGGGTCTTGGGCTTCTACAGAAACCAGACAGAGCTGATGCTGCTTTTGGGACATTGTTCACATGTTATTTTGATATTTGGTGCCCATCTCCAGAAAAAAATGCATAATCAGAATAAACACCTGACTGCAGGCTTTGTATAAGGGAGAAAATGGAATATGTAAGGTTATCCTAGGACGGGGATGAGTCATATGTCCCTATCTGGGCCCATCAGGCTTCTGATGATACTGGCTGGCTTAGTCTCACAATAAATGAAAGTTCTCCCTCCCCCCTGCCCAAGTCTTCAGGGCACTGCTCACCAAAGCCTTTCTTTTCCCTCTTTGTGCAGGTTTTAGGCAACTAGATCCTCTTTGGCGGTATGAAGCATGGATTAACACTAACTGTGTAGCAATCGCAGGATTATGGGCTCAGGAGACTAAATCTTGGGTTGACCCTGAGGTGATTTCAGTTAAGTCTCATTGTGAAGAGCGATGGGAGAGGCGGTTCTGAGCAGGTTTGCTGTTTATTCCTAGTTCCCCAAGACCGGCCTTCTGAGTATCACTGTCCATTGTGCATTCGAGACACGGGTGATCGTTCCTGGAAGCACAGTGGGTTGCTGGCAGCAGTGATTACACCCGAAAACTGGCTGTGCTTCTTGCTGGGCCTCATCCCTGCTCAACAGAGAAAACACAAGGAAAGCAGGAGTCATCGTCATTGAAACACTCATCTGCTTATCCGTGTCTACACTGCCACCAAGTCAGCGGTTAACTTTCCCTGAAGATTAGCATTAAACTAGAAATTTTAGCACATGCTCCATGTTTGACCATCTTTCTTCTTTATTTCCTTGAAACCTCCTCCTCCCTCTGGATATGGATTTCCCGCCACAGCCCATTGTCAAATGCTGCCTTAGAAGGTGCAGGGCAGAGGAGAAGAATGATATGCAACCTTTCTCTTATTTCCGCCATTGATTTTCCAGCAACAGCTTCAGGCGTATGTGGCCTGGGTGAATGTACAGCTCAAGAAGAGGCCAGCAGTGAAGCCGGTGCAGGACCTGCGACAGGATCTTCGGGATGGGGTGATCCTGGCGTATCTCATCGAGATCGTTGGTCAGTTGGCCCTGGACTCTGATGCCAGAACATGCCTTCTTTATCCTCCACATGCCCTCCAGAGCTGTTTGCAGCTGCTTTGTAATATATGGAAATGGAAGTATCAAAGGTTTAACATGCTTGCCCAACGTTAATTCATTTATTTATGAGTCAATGAATTCTGTGTGCCGGGCGCTGATTTATGCTTTGGCAATGTGATTATGAGCACGGTCTGTGCTCTCAGGAGTGTCCCAATCTAGTTGGAAAGACTGGAAAGTGAACACAATTCCATTCATGTACTTAGGACTCTGATGGGGTCAGGACAGAGAGGAGCACGCGGGTGGATGGAGGCACCCAATCCGGTCCTAGGGTTCAGGGATGGCTTGCCAGAGGAACTGATGTCTAAACCAAGGCCGGAAGAGGAAATAGTAGTCAGGCCAAAAGAAGGAGGGTTTATCAGCAAAAGGACCCCTCCGCGACACTCCCATATTGCCCCACGAAAGGGCTCGTCCTCAGGGGGCCCTGGAGCTGTTGCCAGGCGCTCTTATTGGATGGTATCCTACCCTATGTCCATAGCATTTGTCCACAGCTCTGTGACTATGATAGTATCGCTGTTCACTGAGCAGGAATTGTTTTCCTGTCTCTCCCCGCAGACTGAGCTCTCTAAGAGCAGGTACAGTGTAACTTTCTTTTCCTGTCTCCACAACTCCTACCCAAGTGCCCGGCACATAATAGGCACTCTGACATTTATTGTTCTTTTAATCAGCTGACCTTGCTTAGAGTCCTTGAGAGATGTGGGGCTTGCAAGTGGCATGGAAGGAGCCCAGCTTGCTACCCCACTGGGCCAGCTCACCACAGCATCCATTTATAATAATGACAATGGTAATAGTCATAGCTGCCATCTATTGAACACTTTTATCTCATTTAATTTGATGTCGTTCAGTGGTCAACTCTTGAGAAGCAGAAAATGTCATCCCCATTTTCAGGAAACCAAGCTTAAAAGAGAAGATTTATAAAAATAAATAAATTCATTGAGCACTTAGAATATGTCGAGAATTGTGCTAAGCTGCTTTGGATGATTTATGCTATCGGGATGAGATGAGTACTACCGCCTTACTCATTTATGAGGTTCAGAAAGGCTAGGCGACTTTCCAAGGCCACATAACTCTACCATGGCGAAGCAGAGGTACAAAACTAGACCTGTTTTAATTCCAAAGTTCATTTCAAACCTTTGTTTTCACTGATTTGAACTGATTATACTTGAAAATATAATCAGATAGAAAATGCAAAAGCCACAAAAGGATGTAAAAGCCTTTTTTCTACCCGCACCAATGACGTGTTCTTTCTGGAAGCAACCAGTGTTAGCAATTTCTTGCATTTCTTTTCAGAGATGTTCTATGCATATAGAAGCAATATGAATATGTATTCTTGGTTTCCCAAAACCCAGATTCTTAAATGCTGCATTTTATTGTGACTTTGCTATATGGAAAAACTCGCTGAATTCACCACCTTATTCCCCATTCTTCCTTTAACATGCCTTCATCGAGCTTTTGATCCACTCCTCCACTGAAACTGCTTTCGTTAAGGTCACAACCTTTGCCTTATCAAATCCAGTGGCTTGGCCTCATTTTATTCAGTTTAGCAGAACTCGACACAGTTTGTCCCTCCCTCCTCCTTCAGACACTCTTTACTTGGCTTCCAGGACCCTCCTTCCTCACTGGCTTCCCCTGTTTGTACTGCTGGCTTTTCTCCTTTCTGACCTCTAAGTGTTGAGGTCCTCCATGTTCAGTCCTTAGTCCTTGTGTCATCTCTGTCCCCAAGTGATCTCCTCCCGCATCCATCTCTTTAGCTCTAAACTTGTCTTTGAGTTTGAGACATGAATATCAACCCCATGCTCAGTGTGGCGCCCCGGAGGTCTAAAATGCAGCTCTAACTGCACAGTCCCCAGTCAGAGCTTTGGAATCCTTCTCCCTACCAGTTCCTCTCTCCTCCAGATTTCCTCACTGAAGTAACACAGGATGGTCCCATTCACTCAGCTATTAAAGCAGAACACTGGGAAGTTGTCCTTAATTATTCTCTTTTCTTCATATATCATAGCCAGCCCTTCACATGTGCTATCTGCTTTATATTAAAATTTTACCTGATATCTGACTTCTCACCTGTCAGCCTTTTCCAGTCAAGCCCAAACCATCATTAACACTTGCCTTGACTAGTTTCATTTTCTAACTAATCTCCCTGTTTCCTCTCTACATAAGCTGAGTCTATATAGAGCCAACTTTTAAAAACACAGATCATTAATCCACAGACCCTTAAATGACCTGGCTTTGCTTACCTGTCTACCTTCTCCTAGGATTTGACTCCCTCCCTCTCCCTCCATTCCAGCCAGACTGGGCTTGTAGCTGTTCCTCAGATAAGCTGAACTCATTCCTACCCTAGTGTTTGTACCTGTAATTCCTCAGTCTGGAATGCTTCCTCCTCAAATCTTAATATCTCTTACTTTATTCAGGTCTCTGCCCACATATAATATCGGGGAGGCCATGATCCTACTCTTCTTTGTTTTTCCTCATAGCACTTATCACTGTCTGAAATTATATTAACATGTACTGGTTGACTTGGTTGTCTGTCATCCCTAGAGATAGAACCTCTGCAATGGAAGGGACTTCGTCCATCTTGTTCATTGCTGATTCACTGGTGCCCAGAATAGTGCCAGGCACCCCGTGGGTGCTCAGTGAGTATTTGTTGAATGAGTAAATGTATACACGATAACTTCACAGGCCCCTGGGTATAGCTTTGAAAATTTGAAGACCCTCCAAAAGGCTTTTACTTTCTTATTCCCCATCCAAATTACGAGCACCCAGGCTTAACTCACTTGCATATTTATATATAATCTTAGCGTTTACATCAAATATTCCCTTTCTCGGAATCTGGCTATTATGAAACTTTGATAGTGTTCCTCCCTCCCTTCATATGTTTTCTCTCTTCTAACAGCAGGAGAAAAACTGAATGGGGTACAGCTGAGTCCCAGTAACCAACAGGAGATGAAGAATAATGTGGAGAAAGTGCTACAGTTTGTGGCCTCCAAAAAGATTCGTATGCACCAGACTTCAGCTAAAGGTCAGTGCGTCATCACGTCTATGGGGGATGAGTACACTCAGCTTTACCCAATGATTATGAGGCTCAGAAGAACTACCCATTACATAGCCAAGCGTTCTGAGTAGACTGGAATAGGATTAGGTCCGTAGCCTCATATTTATCCATAAAGAGAGTTACCCTCTTGGGACAGGGTGATTATCAAAATCTGAGTGCTTTGAAAACCTGGGTGGAGAAAGACATTCTCTATTCATTTTAATTGAATAAAGATTTGCTTGAGTGTATGTATAAAAATTAATACAGTAGAAATGACAAGATTGGGATATTAACTTTAGAATGTCTCATTTAAGTAATCAAAAATGAAGATAATGTTTTTCAAGTTCCTTGGGTTTCATGCTCAAGAATCATTTCAAATCATAATAACTATATTTTTTTCCATCCAGTTGTCCAGAAGAAAAATATTTTATAGCTTTTTTTTTTTTTTTTGGATGTGATTATCACAGAATATTTCAGGCAAGATGAAAGGGGCTCTGGGATCTCTGTACATACCCACTTTTGTAGCTGCATGGCCAGAAGAGGACGCTTCTCAGTCCATATTGAGCCCAAGGAAGCGATTGTTGAGGTGTCAGAGAGCCCAGGCTCCTGGGCCTTCCGCTGTTTCTCTAGAACTGATTGTAGATCTGATTCTGTTTCAGCTTCAGTTTCTGGGTCTGACTGCCTGTGGCTCTGATGAGAATGGGGGCTGGAGGGAGCCTTCCTTCCATGTTGGATTATTGGTGCTCTCTGTGTTGGGATACTTCAGGTGGGGCAGATACTTACCATTGAGAGTGGCCCGTAGGAAGGTATCAATCAGTCTTTTTCCAAGTCTTGCATATTTGCAATGCTACGAAACTAAGAAAATAGAATTTTACCCATGCCCTTACTTTAACTTACACCAGACCTAGCACATTGTTTTTTTGCGTGCTTTCTTCTTTTTTTCTAGGGCAAAATTTAGAGTGCTGTAATATTTCTGTTTTGGTCCCCATGAGGGGTGGGCTTGGGGATCTGGCCCATTAAAGTCAGCTATTTTGAGGGAATACTGCCATTGAGGACATCATTGTCGTTTACCTGGAGAAGTGCAGCAGCTTCCTAATTAGTCTCACTGCCTCGAGTTTTGTCCCCCTCCCCTCTGCTCTCCACACTGCAGCCAGAACGATCTTTCTGAGACTACGTAAGCTCATGCCACTGCTCTGCACGTGCGGGTCCTTAGGGGAAAATCCACAGTCTTTCCTGTGGCTTGCCATGCCCTTTCTGACCTTGACCTGTGGCCTCACCTTCACCCTCTCCCCCTGCACTCTGAGCCCCTAGCCATGCTGCACTGTTTTCAGTTTCCTCTGCCACAGTGCCGTGCCACAGAAATATAACGCGAGTCTCATATATGGAACTTAAAAGATTCTAATAGCTACATTAAAAAAAAAAAAGGAAATGGGAGAAATGAATTTTTTTTTTTAAAGATTTTATTTATTTGTCAGAGAGAGAGAGAGCAGTGCACACAAGCAGGGGGAGCGGCAGGCAGAGGGAGAAACAGGCTCCCCGCTGAGCAGGGAGCCCGATGTGGGACCTGATCCCCGGACCCTGGGATCATGACCTGAGCTGAAGGCAGATGCCTAAGCGACTGAGCCACCCAGGTGTCCCGGGAGAAATGAACTTTAATAATACATTCTATTTAACCCAGTATATCCAAAATATTATCAGTGCAACATGTAATCAATGTAAAAGCTATTAATGAGATAATGTGCATTCTCTTTTTTGTACTAAGTCTAACGAGATATGTTTCAATCTGACTTTTTTTGTGTGAAGTACTACCCTTATAGCACATTTCAATTCAGACTCTATCCTTTTTTTTTTTTTTTAAAGATTTTATTTATTTGACAGAGAGACACAGCTAGAGAGGGAACACAAGCAGGGGGAGCGGGAGAGGGAGAAGCAGGCCTCCTGCCAAGCAGGGAGCCCGACGTGGGGCTCGATCCCAGGACCCTGGGACCATGACCCAAGCTGAAGGCAGACGCCCAACGACTGAGCCACCCAGGCGCCCCAGACTCTACCCTTTAAGTGCTCAGTAGCCTCATGTGGCTAGTGAGTCCCATACTGGACAGCATAGTTCTCGTGGGTCATGCTCTCTCTCACCTCTAGACCTTCACGCCTGCTGTTCCCTCTTCTTGGAATACTCTTTTACCTCTCCTCCTTCACCTGATGAACCGCAATGTGTCAGTCAAATCTCAGTGTAAAATTTACTTCCCCTAGGAATCTTTCTCTGAGCCCTCGAGGGTGGACAAGATGCCTTTACTCTGGGCTCCCAGAGCATCCTGTTCCTCTACCACCCCACGTTACCATACTTCGTTATGATTGCTTTTAAATGTTCTGTGTGCCTGTTGAACATGCTTTGCGAGGCAGAGAGACCTGTGTCACTAAGAAATACGCATTAAATGAATGAACCCTCTGCCTCCCTCTTAGGATCTCTGGGTCTGTTCTGTCCCTCAGATATTGTGGAAGGAAACCTGAAGTCTATCATGAGGCTGGTCCTTGCCTTGGCAGCTCATTTCAAACCTGGCTCCAACAGGACGGTGAGCCAAGGAAGGGACCCCAGAGCCCCGCTGCAGAGTCACCAGCCACACTGCGCCACTGCTGTGGCCCAGGGAGCCGCTGTCGCTCTGGCTGATGTGTGTCATGACATGTCACGGTCAGGACGGGATGTCTTTCGATACAGACAGAGGTAAGCGTCGAAATCTGGGGATGGGAACTTGTTCTTCCGATGTTTCACGGCAAATGATATCGTGCAATGGATGGACGTGTCACCTACACAGCCCCACGTTGCAGAAAGGAGCATGGAGTGTCGGTCAGCGAGGACACTCCAAGAGAGAAAAGCCCTTTTAAAAGAGATGTTTATTTTGCAGTTAGCAGAAAGTAAAGGAATCATATTTGTAATTTTTTGTCCTGGTGCCCAGGATGTTAAATATATGCCTTTGGCACAGTGTGTTTTCTTCACAGGGAGATATGTGGGAGCAATGTTCCAAGTCGTCTGGGGGAGTCTCTCTCTAGAATGTATCCTAAAGCCAGCTTGTCCTGAAGACTCATGGCAGGAAACCTTTCGGGGGTTGTATGTCTGCTGGGAGAGAGCAGGACCCTGGGTGTTGCAGAGCCTGGTGAAATTGGTTGTGTTTATGTCTGTCTTCCTTACTGGGTGTCCAGTGTCTTTAAGGCGGGGGCTTGGCCTTACTCCTCTTTGTTCCCTTAGCACTCTGAGAGTGACCGTCTCTCAGCTCTTGTTGAGTTGCCCTGAACTGAACGACTGACACCATCTCGTTTGCTGGTGCCCTCCGCCTTTAGGAACAGCAGCGTGGACGAGGAGATTGAGAATCCCTGCTGGAGCGTGCGGGCCCTGGTGCAGCAGTACGAAGGGCAGCAGAGGTCCCCGTCCGAGTCCAGCTGCCCCAGGTAACTGTGGTGGCAGCTCCTCAGCAGGACCCGCCTGGTTAGAAGTGGAATTCCTGGGGGGCGCGGCTCGGAGTTTGCAGCTTCAAGTAGCAACATGACGGGCAGTAAGGCTCCTCCCTCTTTTCTCTTTCCCTCGGTTTATGTTTGACTCCAAAGGGGTCGTCTTCAGCCCTGCTTTGCGGTTTTGTGCTGGCAGGAAGGTAGGGAGGGTGGGGTGCGGGGAGGTTTCCCACACAAGGAAGCTTTGTGTGGAGCCTGAGTGTCAGTGCTCAGCTCCGTCCACAGGGGGGCATGACCGGGGCCGAGAGGGCCCTGCCCCTGGTTTGCATATTTGCGTCTCGGCCGCCCGTGTAGAACTGACAGCCCGCTCCATGGTACTGCCCTGGCTCCTGAGCTGAACGCTAAGTGTGGCCTGAGAAGGTTGTATCAAGCTTGTAACAAGAGGAAACACTGAGCAGAGTTGTCTGCGAGCATTAGGATGTTTCCAGCTTTCATTTATAGGGCTAGGAATTGTGGCAGATTAGTGTGCATTGGAGTGGGCTAAGATGTTTGTGACTCCAGCAGAAAGGCCAGCTATAGCTCTTAGAGCCAAGTGCAAAGACCAAAACAGGACACAGTGCTCTAATAAAAGCCTGATCGATGCCAAGTGTAGTGGCAGAAAAAGACCAGTTTCCTGGCTCATGTAAGTCATGCTCCTAAAAATACATCCCTGGATCATGTCACCTTATTTACTAACTTCATTTCATTGCTGAATCATTTTTAATTTATGCTTTTATGACCTTTCCTCTCCTACCCAGCCCAGCTTAGTCTGTTCTAGTTAAGCCTAATTGTTCTTATATATATCTTATATGTTCTTTCTTCTTTTTTTTTTTTTAAGATTTTATTTATTTGACAGAGAGGGAGCACAAGCCGGGGCGGGGGGTGGGGAGTGGCAGGCAGAGGGAGAGAGAGAAGCAGGCTCCCCGCTGAGCAGGGAGCCCAATGTGGGACTTGATTCCAGGGTCCTGGGATCGATCATGACCTGAGCTGAAGGCAGACGCTCAACCATCTGAGCCACCCAGGCGCCCTTTTACATGTTCTTATATGTATCTTAAGTGCATTTATTTTGTCTTTCTGTTTCTTTTCCACATAAAATTCCATCTTAGATTGATAGACCATTTAATTTATTGAAGTCACATGGAATTCTTCCCAGCATTTTAATATACTGATAACCTTGCTCAACTTTAATTTTTACATTTAGTAGATTGCTTTTTTATTTATAAAATTCACATAACATAAAATTAGCCACTAATTTTAAAGTGTACCATTCAGTGGCGTTTAGTATCTTCATAATGTTGTGTGACCATCACCTCTATCCAGTTCAAAGACATTTTCATCACCCCAGAAGGAAACCCTGTACCCACTGAGCAATAGGTGTGCTAGTAATGAGAATCTAAACCATTTCTTCCTTGATTGCTGCTTAGACTATCACTTGGTACAGAATCAAAGGACGTTTCCTTGTATAATGAGATCTATTGCTTCCTGCATAGCTACAGGCCTTTCACTTTTTTGTGCCTGCCAGAGTTAAAGTGAGAGAGAGTGAAAGAGAGCCAGAGAGAGAGAGAGAGCGCGCCAGAGTGAGCCAGAGGAGAGAAGTCTGGATTTCTTCCTGAGAACACCTGCTTCCTTTCTGGCAGGAGAACTCAGACTGGGGCAGGGGCTGTGACACAGTGAATTAGGGACACCCTGGAAATCGGGCTGCTGGGGGCAGACAGTGAGAGTTTTTCTGGGAGAGGGATCAGGTAATAAGTCGCATCCCCCTGTCTGTCGCTCCTTCCTGATTTTTTTTGCATTTTCTTCTAAGCTGACCTCTCCCCTACATCTTTGGGATGCTGGGTCAGCACCCTGCGTTTTTCTCCGTGAGTTTCCGGGACCCAGGAGGCTCTGGAACATTCTGCCCGCCCACCCCCTTCCTCAGGGGGAGGCCACCTCATGGCTCAGTGACCCATGAAGGCCAGGAGACCCCGCGATGTGATTGTGAACGGGGAGCGGCTCAGAAGATGCGAAAGGTGGCCCCCCTCTGCCCCTCAAGAGACACCCCGGCGGAGCCCTGGCCGCCTGTTGCTCCGTAGGCCTCCTCCGGCCAGCCTCTTGCTGTGTCCACGCAAAATGATCCTTAGTTGGGAAACAAGAACACATGCAACGCCTGGGGGAAGGTGGGAGGAGAGCAGCGTTCGGCGGGTTTCCGGGGTCGACCCTGAGTCTCCACCCGCCCAGGCTCCCCCACTCCGGCGAGGAGCCTGGTGACACCCGCCCCAACCTCCGTGGCCGCGAAGGGAGGGGTCGGCGCAGAAAGGGCGTTTCCACCCCTTCTCGGGCCTCGGCGTCCGCGGCCCCGCCCCTGCCCAGCGCCGGGCTCCCGCTCGGCCTCCCAGCCCGCCCCGCCCGTGCGGGGTCCGAGCCCCGCGCTGCCCGCCGCGCTGACAGCCTGGAAGCGGGGGCGGCGAGGGAAGGCGCGGGAGGCGGCGCGGAGCCGGGGGCGCCCGCAAGCTCTCCGCCGGGACCTGATCGCGCAGCGGGAGCCGCGGGCAGCGCTGCCCCGCGCCGGCGATGGGGTGAGATGCCCGCGCCCAGGGGCACGGCCGGAGCCGCGCGGCCGCGGCCGCCGCGATGCCTCTGCCAGGGACCCGCAGCCTACGAGGGGTGGCGGCTTCCGCCCAGGCCGGGCTGCTGCAGCGTCTGAGCGGCCGGGACCGCGCGCCCCAGTCCCGGGAGCATCTCCGTCTCCGGGGCCGAGACGCCCGCCTCTCTGCCCTTCCGACTCTCTGCCGCGGTCGGGGCCCGCGGCTCTGGTAGCCGGCCTGCCCGTGGAGTGGTTCTGCGGGCCCCAGCGCGGGGAGACATGCCCGGATTCGGGAGCGCCGTGACTCCCAGCCTCCCGCTTCACCCGGGGAAACAGGCTCGCTGAAGCCGGAGCCAGGAGGGGGACCATGGGAGGGACGCAAGTCAAATGGTGAGCAGAAGCCACTTTGGCTTTGGAGGTGGGGGGCATGGGCGGGAGCAGGGCCTGGACTGGAGGATGCTCTTGGCCAGAGACGGACCGGGATGGGTGGGGGCGCTGTATTGGGAAGGACAGGCTGCTGGTCTGGGATTATCACTACAAAATACAGTGGGTTTAGAAAACTGGAGCTCGCATAGGGGAGGGAGGAGTGGCCCTTTACCTTGTCCTGTCTCTGCTGTGGGAGGGCACTTCAGGAGTAAACAGGACGCTTTCTTCTCACCCATTACCCATTTATAAAAAAATGATTTTACTCTGATTTGGACTTTGCTGGGGGATCGTTTGATGCTAAGATTGGAGAGATGTTAGACCTGTGGGAATTAGGAAATGTATCAGGCACACCTTATTTGTAATCAGTTCCCTGATTTGAGGGGATTACATGGCAGGTGGGACATTAGTTGTTTACAAAATAGGGATTTTGAGCTCCTCAGGGAGAGCCTAAGCCATGTAATTAATTAGCATTAAAATACTTTTCTGTGACCTGAAGCAGATGACTGAATGCACCATCCTCATCTCTGAGGTTCTTCTTGGGGATGCAGCAGGATTGCTGCTCTGACCCGTGCTTCAGGATTTTTCTTCCTTCATCTTTTCACTTGGCGACCTGGTTTCATGGTGTTACCTCTCTGTGGCCTCACGCACTGGCAGCCTCAAATTCAAGAGAAATGTTGTTTTCCTTTGGCTGCTCTGCCACTCCCCCAGTGGGGTTGGATATGCAGACATCCGCCTCCTCCTGCCCTTATATGGGAGACAGCTCACTTAAGAGGGGGAGGGTAGAGCTGAGCATGCGTCTCCTCTTTTAGGCAAGCAGTTTTCCAGCATCCTAGGTTCACACTCCACTCGCCACCCCCGCCCCCCTGCGTCTCACACATACCCACTGTGGTCCAGCCAAATGCAGGCAGTGGAACGTGTCAACCATAGCACCTTGTCAGCTAAGGAAGCGTCGTTTTATCATTTCTCAAGGAAGAGCAGCTGATACAGGCCTCTTTCTGCAAGCGGATCCCCATTTCTGTAGGAAGGTGAATGTGGAGGCCTGAATACTCATAAATCTATTCTCCTTATGATGACAGAGTGCCCTTCCACTAATGCTTCCCCAGCAGTTAGTTCACGTTGGCCTGGAAGTCAGATTGCCTAAGTGGTGAAAGATGGATAAGCAGTTACCGTTTCTAAATACCACTCCTCGCCACCTTTCTACCCCTGGTCTGCTCAGGTTACGGATCTATAGATTTGAAGCAAAAAACTGTAAATTGTTTTCTAAGGTTCTAATAGGATAAGAATGTATTACTGGTTGAGGTCATTCCCACCAAAGCCCTTAAACTTGGGAGAACGAAGAGGATGAGACACTAGTCCTCAGGCTGCTTTCGAGGCTTTGAAATGTCTGACTACAACCACTTGTGCTCAGCTCTTGTTTTTCCTGGTTTCTAGGAAGACAAAATGTTAACTCCTGATCGAGGCTGTGAGGATTAGCCTGGGAGACTTCAGGGGCACATTAAGTGGGTCAGTGAGTCCTAGACACTTTCACTGTTGTCTGGGTGATGGATTTGGAAAGAATTCCTGAGAGGGGGCTGGGCCTAGAGACCCCACAGCCTCTGAGATTGCTTCAGAGCTGATGTTCTCAAGGTGCAGCGCAAAGAAAAAAGGCTCTTCAGATTCCTTTCCCCTGTCAGATGGAAACATCAGTCTCACATCCCCATCTTGTCTTGCTGATTTGCTGTTGTTCTACAGCTTTAAAATTCATCTTCCCTGAAAATCACAGCGGTTCCCTCCAAGGCTAATAGTTGTATCAGAACTTAAGAATTGAGGAGAGGTTTCTGATGGTAATTTGCAAATACTCTAGCAGGGATCTGAATAACTCTTCGACGGTACAATCAAGTAAACCTTTCCCTTTCTCAAGCAGGTCTTTCCCCTTTTTCTTCTGATTCCCCTTTTCCTTGTCACGTCCTGTCCTTGTTGATATATCACTGCCCCTTTGCCTAGCCTGGCACTGTCCACAGTCCCAGCAGTTTCTCACCGTGAATCACCCTCAGCGTTGTCCCCTCTTTTGAGATCAGCCTAGAGCTGATCTGCCATGTTACTCTGCTGGTGATGCTTGTGTCTGTGAGTAGATTTTCCTTCCAGCTCCCAAAGCTACTAAGATACATACTACATTAGTCTTTGAATCTGGGCCCAGGGATGGTGGTGGAGCAGGTGGTGGTGGTAAGTAAAAAAAAAAAAAAGAAAAGAAAAGACAAACAAACAAAACAAAACTTGGAGTTCTTTAAGATGCTAGATTTCCCATCCTTCTGGTAAACCTCTTCTTTGTGAATCAGGCTTCGAGGCAGCCTTGCTGTGGAAAAGACTGGGTCATTCACTCATTTAACATTCATTTCATTCATTCAATAAGTTCATCCTGGGCTCATTCAACAAATGTTTGTTCATACTGTGGGCTGGGGACTATGTTAGGCAGTAGGAGTAAGATGAATAAGAACATGTCTCTGGGATAAATTATGACAGTTGGCTTCTAAACAACTGTTCAGGGACACCTGGATGGCCCAGTCGGTTAAGCATCCAACTCTTGGTTTTGGCTCAGGTTGTGATCTCAGGGTCATGACATTGAGCCCCGCGTCAGGCTCCACACCAGGTGCAGAGTCGGCTTGAGACTCTCTCTCCCTCTCCCACAGCCCCTCCCCCCTGCATGCTTATGCTCTCTCTCTCTCTCAAATAAATAAATAAATCTTTAAAAAAATAAACAACTGTTCATAATAATTGTTTCTCTTCCTTTTCCTTCCATCACAGCCTGACTTCACCCAGTCCTATCCACAGTGCAAAGAGCGAATCCATTATAACCCAGTCGGAGGAGAAGGCAGATTTTGTGATTATTCCCTCTGAAGGAATAGAGAACAGAACAGGTACTATCTGTCAGCATGCCTAGGTTGGCTCGAGGAACAGTTCTCATCTTGAAGTGTTTGGGGGTCTTGACTATCTACCTATAAACTCCCTGGTCTTCTCCCTCTCCATAGTCTGTGCGTGCTAGGTCAGCTCTAGGGGGCTCTGATGCCTTTGAGTCAATGAATGTGTTTATCCTCTTGCAGAATGTCACTTCTGATGTCATAGCTGTCAAAAATCTTACAGCAGTGTAGACGGGCCATTCCTCTGCTGGCTACCTATGAATTAGGAAATGACTTTGGGGCAATCCAAAAGCCTTACTCAAGTAAACAGTTTTTATTATTCCTGTGTTATAGAAATAATTTCAGTAAGTCCTTGACTTAAATATGAACCAAGAATATATAGTATGAACAGAGGTATCTGTAAGAATATAAAGAGCAGGACTACATCAGGCTTTTGGTGTGAAGGCCACAGAAAGGACCACAAAGGGTTCCCTTTGTTTAGACTTCTTCTGTTTCACTTGCTCTCCTTTTTCTTACATAAACATAGAGGGAAGCATAGAAGAAGCATGTGATTTCAATAGAGTTTTATTCATCTATAAGGGTTGTAATGAAATTGAAGCCCTCAGAAGAAGAACTGGACTTAAATTCTTGCCTCTAGCCCTGGGATTAGCACCAAAGAGTCAGTCCTGTTACTGATTCAGAAACTCTTGGGACCTTGGGGAGGGAAAGCATTTACTGAGTGAGTGCTCTGGGTCAGGCACCACGGAGCCCTGCACATGAGTTACCTCATTCAATCTTCACAGCAACCCAGAGGAATTATCCTTATTACATTCACGCTTATGAATGAAGACGCTTACTCAGAGAGTTTATACCCTTCTGTATTCCGTAATGCATTTTTAATGGCCGGGCACACAATTAGATGGGATAAAATAGACAAGGAAACCAGAGCAAAGAGACCATAAACATAGGAAAATAAAACGAAACCAAGGAGCGAGATTGAATGGTTTGTGCACGTGTGCTCTCACTAGTTTGTTTCTTGTGTGACTCACACAGCGTCCTATGTGAAAGGGGCTTCCGTATGATGGAACGGTCAAAGGAATATTAACTCGGAGTCGCCCCTATGAAGCTTCGCAGCAACCAACGAGAATTTGGTTTTCATGGCAACTGGCAGCTCCTCTCTTTGTACCTGGCAGAATCCAGCTTCGGGGATGCCAGTTCCAGAGACTTAAGAGTAGGGTCTATGTGTCCCATACGAAGACTCCCCAGGAGGGAATCTTAACTACTTCTTAAAGGTTCTGCGGAGGATCTGTTTCCCCAACCTGGGGAGTCTGAGTTCATAGCCAGTTCTTTGTGTCTCATAGCCCCACCTGGTGGAGAGTCTGGTTTGCGCCGTGCGGACAGGTTCGGAAGGCAGGTGACCTGAACCCGTGAACGCGGGGGACTGTGAGCGCTTTCTGCTGGAAACTGTCTTCTTCAACATGAACTGTACTCCCTCCTTCCATTTTGTAGAGGAGACAGACTCTCCGTTTTCCCGAGACTGGCGACCAGGCAGCCCCGGGATCTATCTGGAGACCTCATGGGAAGAACAGCTGTTGGAACAACAAGAACATTTGGAAAAAGAAATGGAGGAAGCAAAGAAAATGATATCAGGATTACAGGTAGCTCTTTCCCGTGTGGTTTATCCTCGGTGCACCGATTGATGATTATTTTTAATTCACGAGGATCAGTTGAAAATAAACCGATTCAGTTTCATATGAGGTCAGAGTTGCAGGGGGAGTTTAGACAGAGGGAATAGCATTCAAAGAGCAGGAAATTCTTTTTTTTTTTTAAAGATTTTATTTATTTGACAGAGAGAGACAGCCAGAGAGGGAACACAAGCAGGGGGAGTGGGAGAGGGAGAAGCAGGCTTCCCAAAGAGCAGGGAGCCCGACACGGGGCTCGATCCCAGGACCCTGGGATCATGACCCGAGCCGAAGGCAGACGCCCAACGACTGAGCCACCCAGGCGCCCCAAGAGCAGAAAATTCTTTATGTGTGAGTACTCCTAAGTGGACCTTGCGGACTCCCGTTGACAGCACAGCTGTTGCGATTTCTGTAAGCCTGGGAGCCATTATGGACCCCTACCAAACCCCTCTTCTGGCTCTTTGCTCATAGGCGGGTCTCTCCCCATCCACAGCTACGGACCTGCAGTCATGGTGCTTTCCCAGAGACAGGCACAGCAAACAGTCGGGAATTTGTCCCTAGGAAGAGTTCAAGAGTTCAAGTAATGCCGCAGGTCTCCGTTTGAGTCTAGCTAAGGGATTTAGCTCCCCCCAATGCATTTGTAAGAGGCTGCCAAGCCATAATGATCAGGTAACAGGTTTTCCTCGAGCAACAAAGCCCTTCAGTCTTTTCTATACCTTTGTGCCAGTTCAGCAATTCTCCCCCCTCACCCCCCCAGGCGTCTGACCCACTTGACTTAGTTCCTACCCTGAATGACCACCGCCCCCCCCCAGGTCCTCTGTCTTTGTGCGTCTGTCCCTGTTTGCGGGAGCCCTTGTCGTGTGCTGATGACCCTGAAATTGCCTAGGAATATTACTTTCTGTTTGTGCTGGGAACTGCACTGCTTCTGAATTGTCAAATATTTATGGATATGTAAACAAAGCCCACATTCTGTGAGTGGCTCTGGCTACCGGCCTGCGGTGGAGGGCGTGCTCCCAGCCAGCCAGCAACGGGATGGGGACACAAAGGGTTCTGAAAGAAAAAAGGAGATTGGTACTGTGGAGAAACAGTTTGCATAACATATGCCCCAGGAGCTGACAAGGGCTGGAGGAATGTTTACTGCCTAAACATTCCCAAGGAGAGTTGTTGATTTTTCCCCATTGGCTTTGTTATTTTTTTAAATGTCTGCCTTTGAGATCTCTTATCTGCCACTCCATTAAGGACTGGTTTAATTAATGTGTGCTAACTTTGGGATCATATCCAACCAGGTCTTTCCCAGGATGATTTGCATTATATGAACATAGATATCCATCAGTTTGGCTTTTGGTTTAGTTTGCATTTTTCAGGCTGGGAGAAATCCGATGGCAGATTAGACAGAAAAAGAAGAGATTTGACAGGCAGAAAGTCAGCACCCTAATATTCCCTGCAAACAGAGTTGTTTTAATTCACAGCCACATGATCACAATGAGAATTCAGTTCCATTATAGAATACAATGGGGCTCACAGCATCCACTGGGCTTCTTAACTCTTTCAGTGATGAGTAAGTTGCATGCTAAGCCACATCCAGGATTTCTGACTTATTAGTATGCCTCAGTTAGAGCCCGCTCAACACTTTGCCACTAACAGAGTTAGTGCTTCTGTGACGTTGCTCTCCCTTAGCTCCCCGTGGTGTCTTATAGTTGTCTTACACCTTTTGCCACACTCCATGGGATAGCCAAATTCATTTGATTTACTAACGTCTTATTATTAGTTAGTGCTTGGTAGACCAACCAGTGGCTGGATTTTAAACAGTTTTTATATACCCGCATTTGTGATGTTAATTTGTATTATATTTATTGAAACAGGATTTAACCTCTGTAACTCTTGATTGAATTGAGACAGAATTGAAATATAAAATGGGGACGCACTCTTAAATCTTTAACTGAGCTGATAGGTCTCATGATACCTACCTGCATGAGCAGTTCCAAGTTTTGTGAGTGCTAAAGAATACAGTTTTGGGGGCCTTCTTTAAGAATAAGATTACAGATTATGAGTACAGTTGATCTTTGAACAATTTGGGGTGGGGGATGGCTAGGGGCACCAAACTCCTGCACAGTCGAAAATCTGCATGTAACTTTTGACTCCCCCAAAACTTTACTAATAGCCTCCTGTTGACTGTAGGCTTTACTGATAACATAAACAGTTGGTTAACACCTGTTTTGATTGTTATATGTATTACATACTGTGTTCTTTTTTTTTTTTTAAGATGTATGTTAGTCCACATGAAGATGTGAGACTTCTTTTTTTTTTTTTAAAGATTTTATTTATTTATTTATTTGAGAGAGAGAGAGAGAGAGAAACAGCATGAGAGGGGAGAGGGTCAGAGGGAGAAGCAGGCTCTCCGCTGAGCCGGGAGCCCGTTGTGGGACTCGATCCCAGGACTCCGGGACCATGACCTGAGCCGAAGGCAGTCGCTTAACCAACTGAGCCACACAGGCGCCCTATATACTGTGTTCTTAAAGTAAGCTAGAGAATAGAAAATGTTAAAGTCATAAGAAGGAGAAAATATACTTGTAGTACTGTACTGTATTTTGTAAAAAAAACTTCCTATCAGTTGGACCCGTGCAGTTCAAACCCGTGTTGTTCAAGGGTCAAGTGTACAATATTAGATCGGGGCTTTGGGAGGGTCAGTGCATGTGAGGGGCCCTAGGGTTTGAGCTTCCTTAGCTTCAGGGTAAATGTGCCTCCCCTCCATATTCTAAAGAAAGCAAAGCCTGGTGTGGGGAGTGGAAATGAAGGAGGACATCTCTCCGTAAATACGTTTTCCTTCTTGTTCTATACAGGTTGCCCTAGGGAGTAAAAATTCAGAGTTATTAAAACAAACAAAAATCCAACAAACCCAAGTCAGTGCTCTAAATGTATTTTATTTTTTTAAGATTTTTTTTTTTCATTTTTTAGTCATCTCTACACCTAACATGGGGCTCGAATACACAACCCTGAGATCAAGAGTCGCATGCTTTACAGACTGAGCCAGCCAGGCGCCCCTAAATGTATTTAAAATAATTCATTGTAATGAACTTATCTAAGGAAGGATAATTCTTACTGCTTTTAGTTCACTTTCCAGTTGTAGAATTCATTTTGAGCAGCTGGGGCCAAGGAGCCTTGGAGTGGATGATTCAGGTGCATCCAGAGAGATGAAAGGGTCCTAAGCATGAGTCCGACAAAAGGAACTCCTGATAGACCCAAGATGAAAAATTGGAGGTATCTAAGGACCAGAAATTACCAAGGAGATTTTGATAGGAAGCTCAGTTGTGATTTCAATTAAGGAAAAGCTTAGCAAGCTCAACTCTGGACTCAGTCATCTGATGGGAGTCCATTTTCTTTCTGCTTCTGTGGTTATTCAGGCCTTACTGCTCAATGGATCCTTACCCGAAGATGAACAGGAGAGGCCCTTGGCCCTCTGTGAACCAGGAGTCAATCCTGAGGAACAACTGGTGAGTTCCTTCTTTTGTGACTGGATACCAGATAATCTGGTTTCTGTGTTTGATTTACTTTTAGCTTTTGACTCTGTTGTCCTCACCTTCTTGAAATGCTCTCTTCCCTGACTCCGCCTCTCCGGGTTTTCCGCATATATTTTTGACTACTCTTTCTTCCATCCTCCCTCCCTCCCTCCCTCATCAACAAATAGTTATTGAGTGCCAACTACGTGCCTGGCACAGTTTCAAGGTACTGGAGATTCGGTGATGACAAAGCAGACCTAAGACATCACCCTCATAGAGTTTACATTCAGGCTCCCTTTGAAGCATCTCTTTTTCTGCTGATGCCTTAAATGCCGGTGCTCCTCAGAGTTCCCCTCTGGGCCCTCTGCTGTCTTTATCTGTTCACCTGGGCAGTATTATCTGCCTCCATGGCGCCACTCCCCGCCTGACTCAGATGTTGCTTCTCAAATACTGATTTCTAGCTCAGCTCTCTTTGCGGAGTTGTAGATTTGTATGTGCAGCATGTAACCACCTGCTGATCATCTCCACTTACATGTCCCATAAGCATCTCACTTCACTGAGTCGTAAATTAAACAGCTTTTCTCTCCCCACCACCAAAACTACTTGTCCCTTTGCATTCTGTTTCTGATCGCTGTCCATCCACCCAGATACCCAAAATATCATCCTTGAATCCTTCTGGCCCTTCCCTCTAGGTCCAGTAGGTCACCCAGCTCTGTCTGTTCACTTTTTAAATATTTCCATCCACTTCTCTCCATTCACACAGCCACCACCTTGATTCAGGCCTCCTTCCAGTATGCTAGCAGCCTTCCAGCTGGTTTTCCTGATCCCTCTCCTGTCCTCCTCTAATTCGTTTTCTAATAAACAGCAACAATAATTTACCTCCAAGGCAAGCTTCATTTTGTCATCCCTTTGCTTTTTCTCCGACCCCCCGGGACCCAGCACATACACATTTGTCTGAACGTCATCCACAGTCCTTTCCTTGCCCTGCCCTGTGCGTGTGCTTCCATCAGGGCCGGCGGGGAGCTGCCGCCTGTCCTTCTCTGAATTCACAGTACAAGGCTAGCGTCAAAAAGGTGCTCAGTAAATATTTGTTGAATGAATGACCTCTGAATTCCACAGCATAGCTGCATAGCCATCTCTTTGTGCCTTATATTTAGATTATAATCCAAAGTCGTCTGGATCAGAGCAGGGAGGAGAATCAGGACCTAAAGGTATGTCAGAACATGTGCCTTTTTTCCCTTTGAAAAAATTTATGGGAATATCACACACCAGCGTCAGAACAGTGATGGATATAGAGGAAGGGATGCAGACTTGGGACTTGAGCTGTGTCTGTTTTATGTCTTTAATTGAAAGAGAGAGACAGGTCCTAAATATGGCAAAAAGGTAATGTCTTTTCAGTCTTGGTGGCGAGTAATAGTTATCTATGTCATTGGTTCTACCTTTCTTTATGTTTTAAATGTTTCATAATTTTTCTTTTTTAATTAAAAATGGGTCTAATATCAGTATGGTCTTTTTTGTTTTTATTTATTTATTTTTTTAGATTTTTAAAATTCATTTGAGAGAGAGAACGCGCACGTGCGTGGATGAGAGCACGAGGTGGGAAGGGGCAGAGGGAGAGGGACAAGCAGACTCCCCGCTGAGCAGGGAGCCTGCCGAGGGGCTGGATCCTAGGACACTGAGATCATTGCCTGAGCCAAAGGCAGACGCTTAACTGACTGAGCCACCCAGGCGCCCCCAGTATGGTCTTTTTTAAATAATTTTTTAATAATTTATAAGGTATACAACATATTGATTTGATATATGTATACATTATGAAATGATCACCACCACACATAGTTACACATTTTTTTCTTTTAATGAGAACTTTTAACATTTACTATCTCATCAACTTTCAAATACACAATACAGTATTATTAACTATAGTCCAGTATGGTCCTTTATAATGACTTCTTCCCAGAATGCTTTTAGTTCAGTGGGTTTTAACTTTTTTGGAGTCATAGGTATATGACTAAAGCCATTAGCGCTCTCTCCAGGAATATGCACACACACTCAACTGACTTGAATTTTTAATAGAATTACTTTCGAGTCCATCTGTGGAGCCCATGTTAGGAATTCCCCATTTTAGATATGGTAATTCCAAACTCTTGATGTGATTCAATAGAAAAAGAAGAGAGTAGGGTCTGGGGTCTGGGTGTTCCTCTCCTAAAATCTTTCCTAATGACAATTATGTACATGTATTTAATCCATTGTAAAGGATGGATGATTAGTATTTCATTATTGGGCTAAATGTGTTTTTGTTTGATTTATAAAGAATAATGCCCACTTGGACAATCTAAAGTATTCTAACCCTTTGCTGAACAAATGACATTGGGGGTAGGCATATTAAGATATGATTGTGTTTCAGTAAGGGAGACTTAGATGATCAGGATTAGGTTTTCCTGTCAGTGAAGAGTGCTAAATGTAGGAATGAGAGTCTATGGGAATGTGGGTATCTTCTTTCTTGGCAAGACTTCTCCACCTGCATTTGGACCTGGGTAGCACAGGGAAGAACGGGATGGATCTCGTTCTTGTCTCTGAGGCAGCGGAGTTTACTGGACCGGACCTGCTTCCTGCCTCAGGAGAGGGTTAATTATTCATGGAATGGTTATCTGAGTTTTGTGTTCTTACTGACAGAATGAGGTAATGCTTCTGATGCAACCCAGATGCTACCATCTGATCTAACTATGTTTGGTTTACAGAAGGAGCTGCTGAAATGTAAACAAGAAGCCAGAAACTTACAGGGGATAAAGGTAAAAAGGAAGACATTTAACCCTTTAAATAAACAAACTCTACCTGGTAAAGCTATCTACTGCTGAGCGTGGGTGGGAGTGGGAGGAGGGTAGTTGGGTCTGTGGGCTTGTATACATCTGCGGGAGCCTTGGACAGGCCGTGTGATGCTAGAAAGTGCTTTGTAGATGGGAAGTGAGACACGTTGAGGAAAATACCTGTGTTTTGCTGAGGCTTATTTCTGGTGGTTACGACTCATGGCGCTGTCCCTTCCCCCTATGGCACCCTGGCAGTTTTTATATGTAAAAACAATCAGTTTTTACAGTTTTCTTCAATTCTAAAGAAGAATGTCCTCTTAAACATTGTAATTTACATAGTTTTTGAGTAGTTAATAATATTAAATGGCTTGAAGTGAAGAAGGTCTAAAAAGATAATCCTTGAAAAATCGGTCTTCCTGCCATATTCTCCACCCCCCACCTCCCACCCCCTCCCAGTCACCTAGTTCCCTTTCCTGGAGGTAACTTAGCAGTTATCAATAAATGTGTATGTATATGATTTTTTCCCCAAATAATAGTATATTATACATGCAGCTTGACATGTTGCCCTTTTTTACTTAGCGTATCTTGGAGATCATTCTATTGATACATAAAGACCTTTCTAGATCTTTCTTTATGGCTGCATAGTATGCCAATGTATATTTATATGATAATGTAATCAGTTCCTATTGACGGTCTTTTAGGATATTTCCAGTCTCTTACTAATACAGGGATCTGGCTAACAGCCTTGAATATATGTTGTTTCACCCAAGTGGGAATGTATCTGTTGAATAAACACCTAGAAGTGCGAAAGGATGTTCTTAAGCTGCTGCTTTTCCCTTCTTCTCTGCACTCCCATTCATGGGCTAGACTGGAGGGCAGCTCAGCAGTGTTTGTCAGAGTTAGAGTGTATTTCATAGCCTTAATCCTTTGAGATACTTCAGAAAACAAAGTGTTCTGTGCTCAAATAAGCTTGAGAAGGGCCCTGTAGGCTGGAAGAATCCCAGTGAATAACACCATACTAAAGGACCTGAGAAAGTCTGTCATAGAAAGGTTGGCTTTAAGAAGTTTGAAATTAGGGCGCCTGGGTGGCTCAGTCGTTGAGCGTCTGCCTTCGGCTCAGGTCATGATCCCAGGGTCCTGGGATCGAGTCCCACATCGGGCTCCCTGCTCAGCGGGAAGCCTGCTTCTCCCTCTCCCACTCCCCCTGCTTGTGTTCCTGCTCTCGCTCTCTCTCTGTCAAATAAATAAATAAAATCTTTAAAAAACAACAACAACAACAAAAAACAAACAAACAAACAAACAAACAAACAAAAGTTTGAAATTATTAACCACAGAAGTGCCTTTTCTCCCATGCAACACTTACTAACACTTTGGGAAAAGTTCTCTGAACTGCTGATGCCAAGGGGCATCTTGGACGACCTTTGGCACGTACTGTCGTGGCTTAAGAATGGACCCTCACATTCTCCGGAGCCCGCACCATTGCTTTGCAGTCTGTAAAGAGAGAAAAGTCAGGGCAGATACACTGCAGTGCAGCTCCAATCCATGAGTTCCATATCAGGCCACCATGGTTGGAAAAATGTGTTCCAGCTGACCCTTTTAAGTATGTACAACCCACATTTCTTAGGCATGGTAGGAACCAAGAGGTTCCAAGCTGAGAGAAAGATACCCTAAAGCTGGTAAGATCGTAGACAGTGGAAGAGAAACCATCAGTCCAAGAAGAGTTCTGAGCATGGAAATATAATCCCAATCCTGGTCCAGACTCGGCATTGGAAGGCAATGGGAGCAGGGTGGGAGCAACACTCTGGAAGACAGGGTGGGAGTGATTCCAAGGATTCTGTATGAACAGGGTGGCAGGCAGAAATAGGGTCCAGCCCTCTAGGAGATGGGGGCTTGGCAGAGAATGAGAAGGAAAAAGAGCTCATCTAGATTCAGTATTTAAATGCCCAAGATACGGATGAGAAAGCCACGGTGGGAGGAAGGCGAGAGCATTGTCCATGGTCACTGTCGTGAAGGTAAGCAGTAGACTTGTAATTTGAATCTCGGTCTGTCGGATCCCAAAGGGCACTGACTCTCTCTCTAGGGCATCATGCTGCCAGGAATGCAATGGAGGGTAGGGGTGAATAATAGGTGGAGGAAAAATCAGGTTTCAGTCAGCTACGTAGGACGATGGATAGGACTTTGCTTTTGTTGCTAGCATCCTGGAAAGGGACAGAATAATTCCTGCTCATCTCTTTATAGCAAGACCTCATACTCTTTTTGTCTCCCAGTTTGCCAGAACTAATGTTGGATACGCAGTAAGGGGTTTAAAACTTGTAGTGATAACTAGCTGATTGATTAATTGGGACCACAGTAATGAGTATGCTTTTTTCCCCAGGATGCCTTGCAGCAGAGGTTGACTCAACAGGACACATCTGTTCTTCAGCTCAAACAAGAACTGCTGAGGGCAAATATGGACAAAGATGAGCTGCACAACCAGAATGTGAGCTAAATGAATGAACTTGGACCTCATTGAGCCCGAATAGCAAAATAGGATACGTGAAGTCCTGTTAGACATGCCATCCTAATCTCTCTTAGCTTATTTCTGAGGTGCCCGCCCTCCATGTCTGCAATTAGTTTTACTTCCTGTTCGATTCATCTCTGTTCCTGGCTGGAAGCCCATTTCACACTGGCCTCGAGCCCTTCAATTTTGAGGACACTGAGATAGAGGCAAAACTGTGGTGCGACCGGTTGATTATCTTACTGAAACCGAGAGCAGCCGGAGGGCAGCTGTGTGTTTTCACCATAGCTGTGCCCTCTCTGTGCTCTCTACTCTAGTAGCCAACATCCACCTGGTTACTACGTAGCTGGTTCCCTACCGGGCTTGGCAGACGATACCTCTGTGCCCGTGAATTCTCTCTTTTCCTTCTTGCAGGTGGACCTGCAGAGGAAGCTAGATGAGCGGAACCGGCTCTTGGGAGAATATCAAGTAAGTACGCATATCAGTTTGGAAAGGATTTCCATTTGACCTTTTACGGACGTTCTATTGTTGCTATTGTTCAAAGAGCTCTTAAGTACCCTGTTCTCATTGCTGCTTTCTGCAAGGAAACCTTCTGCGTGCCTTTGATTCAATAACCCTGAAGAATAGATAGCATGTCTACGAGAAGGAGTATAGAAGTAGCTGTCTGGAAACTTCCATCTCAACCTTTATGTCTAACTAGCATGCGTGGCATGTAGTGGTCCTCCGACAAATGGTAGTTCCTTCCTCCTTACATTTCCAAGACTCCTCTGTGGTGTCACATGACTACGGTGTGGAATTTCTTCCTGTGTGGCTTGAGGAAAGGACTCTTCCCCCTGAGGCTCTCCTTTGCTCGGGTGGAACTTGCCGGGCCCGCGGTGAGCTGCTCAGCACGCTTGGCTTTGCTACCGTCTGAAAGCTCTGTCTCAATTGCAGAAAGAGCTGGGGCAGAAGGAGCGCCTCCTCCAGCAGCACCAGGCCAAGCTGGAAGAAGCCCTCCGGAAGCTTTCTGAGGCCAGTTACCAGCAGGTGGGAACATAGTCACACACTGACTTCCTGCCCCTCCAGCCCGAAGACATCCTTTTCTGAGTCAGTCTCTTATTTGCAGGTGGATCTAGAGCGGGAGCTGGAACAGAAAGACGTCCTTTTGGCTCGCTGTATGAAAAGAGAGGCAGACGAGGTAACTGGCACCTTGCCCCCCCCCCCATCTGCAGGATCAAAGAGGCTATTTGGTGAGGGGGTTAAGAGTGCAGGTTCCAGGGGCTCCTGGCTGGCTCAGTCACAACAATATGCGACTCTTGATCTCAGGGCCTTGAGTTCGAGACCCACACTGGGTGTAGAGAATACTTAAATAAATAAAACTTAATAAAATTTTAAAAAGAGTGCAGGTTCCAGGCAAAGAAAATCTGGTTTCGAATTCTGGCTTTTCATACTTGCTGCCATTGTGTGACCTTAATTTGCTTTGCTTTGAGCCTTAGAAATAAGACTCATTGAAAAAAAAAAAAGAAGATTCATCTGAAAAGAAGAAAAAGAAATGACTCACCTGGAAAATGAATAGTCCACTTGGCACAAAGTCAGGCTCAAAAAATATTAGTCATTCTTCTTTTTTTTTTTCCTCACCAAAGCAAAGTCTGGAGGTGCTGGAGCAGCATTCTCAGGCCCTCTGGTGGCCGGGCTGAGGCGAGGTTGGGCGTCTCCAGGCTGAGGCTTCCATTTTGCTCATTCCTCATTCAACAGTGCCAACCAAGTATCAAGTACAGGGGTTACAGCAGTGAACAAAAGGAGGAAAAAAAAAAGTCTGTGCACTCATGAGGCTTACTTTCTAACTGGGAGAGTGACATGAGCAAATACACAATGATATACTATGTCAGGTAGGGATAAGTGTAAATAAGAAAAGTAAGACAGGACATCTTGGTTTGGAATTCTCCCTTATAACAAGCATCACTTCTTGCTGCTATAGGTGACCAACTACAACAGTCACAACTCTCAAAGCAATGGTTTTCTCCTTCCTGTGGCCGGCAAAGGAGCTGCTTCAATCACTCACAAAGGGGTAGGTTCTTAGGATTTGCATGCAGACCTCCCCTTCCAGCTAAAACCAGAAGAGTAGCCTAGCCTTTGCCAGCGCGCTGGGCCTTTTATAGCCCAGTTCCCAAATTCTTGCGTCTGTTGAGTGCGTAAGATGTGAAGCGCTTGCTATCCACCATGAATAATTAGCGGGCAAACAGTAGGCCCACTTCTGTGAAGGAAAGTTTCTTACCATTCACACCTCCTCCCTCGAAAATAAAAGACCTGTCCTGGGAGGCTCTCTCCTGTACCAACTTAAGCCCGGCGGTTGGGATGTGGTTAATCGTATGGCGCCATGCCTGCTCAGCGGCACCTCCCTTCTGCCCACAGACCAGCGACCTGCAGCTCGTTCGTGACGCGCTCCGCAGCCTGCGTAATAGCTTCAGTGGCCACGACCCTCAGCACCACACCATCGACAGCCTGGAGCAGGGCATCTCCAGCCTGATGGAGCGCTTGCACGCCATGGAGACCCAGAAGAAACAGGACAGAAGGGTAATGCTCTTCCTGGGCTGGTTCTCTTGGGCAAGCACCCAAAGAACTTAGTTTGATCAAGTTTAGTTTAATGAGGGCCATGCTAACAGACAGGAAGACCCTGTCCAAGGTTTTCCTCTAAACGGAGCCGACTCTTCATCAGGAAAGGCGTTCGTGATAACTTGCTCCTAGAAATTGCGTGTTTAAGGAATTGTGGTTCTTGACCCCACGGGGGGTCTCTCTTTACTGCTTCTTGCCCTTCCTCTTCTCCCCTGAATGAGCTTGGCATTGGATGTGGAAATAATATGGGAAAATGCACTGGAAACTAGAAAGCCTTTTATAAATGTACATCATTATTGTTAGGATACACTGTCCGATTTTATATACTGTGGAAGATGTGGTAGAAAAGTATATATTTCAGGTACAGTTTTATGATTTAAATTTCTTGGATAAATTCTCCTACTGATCATAACTCTTCACATTTTCGTGTGGTTCCTCAGGTTCGGGGCAAGTCACCCAGAGCTCAAGCAGGTAGTGAATACCGGGAGTCCTGGCCCCCTAATTCAAGTAAGTACTCATTATTGCTCAGGAAGGACTCCCTAGCACATTAGATCAGAAATTTCGTGTTTTTCTTGCTACCAACATTTTGAGAGTAGAATTTTTCTTGTGATACTTCACTCTTACATTGTTTCTATAGCAATACTTAAATCAAGTTACTTCTAGGACTCTGAAGACACATACCATCGAAATCACCACCATCACCCCAAGTACCATTTAGCCACTCGCAGGATGCTGCTGACTCAGGCTAAAATATCTTTGGAAAATCTACAATATCAAAACATTTACACTGAACACAGCAAAATACAAGACAACAAGAACACACACAAACCATTCTACAGTCCCAAATAGCACAGAAAATTTCCAGTTCTTCCTGAAGGCAGGTAGTTTAATTTCTTTGGAGATTTTCCTTAAAACCGGGTGTGCAGGTCTTTCAGTTTGAGTCCTGCAAAAGATTTGCGCCACCTAGTGGCCACGCCTGAGAAGTAATTTAACCTGCTCTGTGCCCTCTCCTTACAGTCCTTTCCCTGTTCCTTCAAACATGCTGGAAATCCACGCTGCCTGTAATTTCTCTTTTATCGTGTATGTTACCTTTTGCTTTAATAATGTCCACATTTTCTTATCTTTTTATGGTCTACCCAGGCCTAATCTAAAAGTCCATAATAATCTACAAAAACCAAATAGTAAAAAGCTGACTGTAACCAATTTTGTCTGTTACATATGCAATTTTGAAAACTACATTAATAAAAAAAACAAAGTAAGACACTTAAGATATTGGCACAATAAGAAAGGTAAAATGTTTTTTGTAGGGTAAATAAAATAATATGTAAGCCCCCAGGTACCTTTTCTTCTTGAATGAGGGATTTACACTGGGAACAAAACAAATTATATTAGTACCAGAATTAGTTTCAATTTCTTTTTCTAGCATTGTTTTGAAACAGTCATTTCTGTTCTTTTTTTAAGATTTTATTTATTTGTCAGAGGTGGTGGGGGGGGAGCGTGTACAAGCAGGGGGAGTGGCAGGCAGAGGGAGAAGCAGGCTCCCTGCCGAGCAAGGAGGCCTATGCTGGACTTGATCCCAGGACCCTGGGATCGTAACCCGAGCTGAAGGCAGACGCTCATCCAACTGAGCCACCCAGGCGTCCCTCATTTCTTGAGAGGCTTTTTATTTTATTGTCATCCCCTTCAGTACTTTCTTTAGGTTAATATAAACTGCCAATGCAGAGAAGTCTAAATATTTGGAAATTCTTCTTTAAAAGTCTAATAAATTCCTCCATTCCTGGAAAAACCCTTTTGTGTATTTGTAGTACTTATCCCCAATACTGCAAATAAATTCATAGCTGCTTGTAAACTAGGATGTTAATCTAATTTCTGTATTCACAAATGAGCTACAAGGTCTCTCTTCTGAAAACACAAAAGCTTGTGTAACTCGCTAGCCCTCTAGCTACTGACTTTTTTCTCTTATTCCCCCCATCAAACCTTGAAAAAATAGTCTACCACTTGTCCTTTTTCCATCCTTTCTTCCCATTCACTACTCAAGCCACCAGTCGACTGTTACTCAGCTAATCTACTTAGTGTTCTTTTTGTTGGATCAATGTTGACCTTCTCGGCCTTAAACAAGTGGTTACTTTTCAAACCTTATCTTCCGTTGACTTTTCAAAATCACTTACTGTTCTTGAATAGTCTCCTTCTGTACACGTTCTTCCTCTTTAACTTCAGTGCCAACCAGTTATTCATTCAGCAGATATTTATTGAGCATCCATTATGTAGTATCTGTGTCAGACACAGGAGATACAGAGATGAACAGGATGGACGTTTGCCCTCTTTGGATGTGCAGACCAGTGAACTCAACAGTCTCCTTCTCTTGTCTTCTCTGTCAAACCCTTGAATGTCAATGTGTCCTGGGATCCATGGGAGGTCTAGACCTAGGCCTTTTCGTATTTTTTTTAGATAATCCCCCTCCACTCCCACAACTTCGATTACTCTTACGTGCTGATTATTTTTAAACTTTAATCTCTAACCTCAGCCCTTTTCTGAGTTTCAGGGCTATATTTCTGAATGACAACTCAGTATCTCCCTGTAGGTAGAAAGGCACTTCAAACTTTGTGTCCAAAACTGGACACAAAGTAGAGTGGGAAAAATATGGAGTATGGAATCAAACAAATCTGGGGTGCAGTTTTGGCTCTCAGCAGAGTGTGTGATCATGGGCAAGGGTGTTAATATCACTGAATTTTAGTTTCCTTTTTCATGAAATGGAGATAATTTTGAGGGATTAGGAGCGTTAAGTGAAATATTGTATGCAAATAATGTGGTATAGTGTGGCATTTAAGAGGTGCAGGCAAATGTTAATAGTCTCAGAATACCTTCCAATTATTCCCCTCTGCCTTATGCCCTGTCTTTCTCCATTTCATCACAGCCAGATCTCCTTAAAGAGTAATCTTCTCTCTGAATCCACTTCTTTTTTTGCCTTTTACTCTTAAGGGAAAACAATAATAATTATTTCAGATTTAAAAAGTAATACAGTAGAGGGGCGCCTGGGTGGCTCAGTCGGTTAAGCATCTGCTTTTGGCTCAGGTCATGATGCCAGGGTTCTAGGATTGAGCCCTGCATTGGGCTCCCTGCTCAGCAGGGAGTCTGCTTCTCCCTCTCACTCTGCCCCACCACCCCTCTTGTGTGCTCTCTCTCTCTCAAAAAAAAAAAAAATCTTAAAAAAAAAAAGTAGTACAGTAGATTAGTGGAATAGAATTGAGAGTTCAGATAAAACCAATGCATCTCTGGTCATTTGACCAGCAAATAGTCTCTTCAACAAATGGTGCTGGACAACTGGATACCCACATGCAAAAGAGTAGAGATGGACCCCTACCTCACACCCTCACACCATGTCCAAAAATTAAAAATGGATCATTGATGTAAATGTAAGAGCTAAAGCTAAAAACTCTTAGAAGAAAAACAGGGAAAATATTCATGACCTTGGATTCTCAGTCAGCAACAAAAGAGAACAAAGCATGAGCAACAAAAGAAAAAATAGGGAAATTGGGATTTCATCAAAATTAAAAACTTTTTTGCATCAAAGGACACTATCAAGAAAGTGAAAAGACAGGGGAAAAGAAAGTGAAAAGACAAAGAGAATAGGAGAAAATACTTGAAAATCATATATCTGATAAGGATCTAGGATCCAGAATACATAAAGAACTCTTACAGACTGACAACAAAAGACAAAGAAATCCAATAACGAACAGGCAAAGGACTTGAATAGGCATTTCTCCAAAGATAAACAAATGGCCAATCCACACATGAAAAGATGTTTAAAACCAAGAGTCATTAGGGAATGCATATCAAAACCACAATGAGATACCTTAGTTCTAAAGGAATGAAAAGTAAGTGTTGAGGATGTGGAGAAATGGGAGCTCTCATACATTGCTGGTGGGGATGTCAAATGGTACAGCTGCTGTGGAAAACAGTTTGGTGGTTCCTCAAAAACTTAAATATAGAATTACTATATGATTCAGCAATTCCATTCCTAGGTATATACTCAAAAGAATTAAAAACAGGTATTCAGGGGCGCCTGGGTGGCTCAGTCGTTAAGCATCTGCCGTCGGCTCAGGTCATGATCCCGGGGTCCTGGGATCGAGCCCCGCATCAGGCTCGCTGCTCCGCGGGAAGTCTGCTTCTCCCTCTCCCAATCCCCTTGCTTGTGTTCCCTCTCTCGCCGTGTCTCTCTCTGTCAAATAAATAAATAAAAAATCTTAAATTAAAAAAGTAAAAAATAAAAAAAATAAAAACAGGTATTCAGAAAAAAAAATGCACACACATGTACATAGCATTATATCCAATAGCTAAAAGGTGGAAACAACCCAAATGCTCATCACCCAATGAATGTTTAAACACATTCTGACATGTGCACCCAATGGAATATTATGCAGCCATTAAAAGGAATGAAGTACGGATACATGCTACAACATGACCCTTGAAAACATTAAGTGAATGATGCCAGACACAAAAGGGTATAAATTGGATGAATCCTTTGATATGAAAAGTCCAGAAGAGGCAAATCCATAGAGACAACAAATAGAGTACATCAGACAGATGCCAAGATTAGGAAGGAGTGACTGCTTAATGGGTATGAGGTTTCCTTTTGGGATAATAAGCTGTTCTAGAACTAGATAGTAGTTAGAGTGACATAACACTGAATGTACTAAATGCCACTGAATTGTACACTTTAAATGGTTAAAATGGTGAGTTTTGTGTTATGTGAATTTTACCTCCATTTAAAAAAAGTTAGTTAAAAAAAGTAATATCCAACCTCTGGCTAGGATGTAGAAGGCTGGAAGGAGTCTTGCTCCTACCCTAATAATAAGACAAAATTGGGTAACCTAAAAAATATCATAACTTTCTTGAACCCATGAGAGAGATGAGATCATAGGGCAACCGACTAGTCTGAGTACAAACGCGTGCTTCCAAGGAGAGACTGGATGCAAGCACTGGTGTACTTTTGGCAGAGCACGGGAGGAAGATGGCGCCACCATACAAGAAGAATGGAAGAATTCAGCTAGGATTGTAATTGGTCAAGGCTAAGCAGAGAGGAGAGGAACGCTTGGGGCCACAGATGCAAGAGGAGTTTGCACACACTTGCAGGCTCTTTATGGACCTCCATTGGGTGCTTGTGAAAAATACTGGTTTTGGGAAGAGAGTCTAGAGAAAACCTTTCTTGGTGGTGGAGGCCCAGAGATGGGGAGCAGCTACCACTGCAGGAAAAGCATGAAACATTCTTCTCTAAGGAACAAAAGCCTTAAGCCAATAGGGAAGGGCAGCAAATCTGTTTCCCCCTCCCTCCCTGTCCCAGGCAAAGGTGAAGACCCATTTTGGCAAGGGGGATGGAAAAAAGGAAAAGAGAACTGTCTACCCCTGGGAGCCTGGTAGGACACTGTCTTGGGCTCATATATTTAGAGGTTGTCTACCCTTGGGGGGAGTGTAGGATCACTGCAAATGCCCCACCCTCAAGACCGAGGTTGGGGGGCGCCTGGGTGGCTCAGTTGTTAAGCATCTGCCTTCAACTCAGGTCATGATCCCAGTGTCCCAGGAAGGAGCCCCGGGTCACGTCTGGCTCCCTGCTCAGCGGGGAGTGTGCATCTCCCTCTGCCTGCAGCTCCCCCTGATTACGTGCTTTCTCTGTCAAATGAATAAATAAAATCTTTAAAAATAAAATTAAATTTAAAAAAAACCACAAACAAACCATGGGACCAATACATATAGATTCTGTGTAGCTAAGGGATAAAATAAGTCTTGTACCTTGCACAGTGGAAGCATGAAGTCCCTTGGAATCGGAGTTTCTGAGGTTACTTTGCTCTGTGGTCCTTGTTCCTGCTCATATCTCTTTTCATGAATGGCACGAGCATTGTCGTGCCACTGTCTAAATGTTGGCAGCATCTGCAACTCCTGCTGTGTGTCCATTCTTCCTTAGTGGAAATCTTGTCTGGCTTCTTTGACCTCTTTTGACTCTGAGCAACAATGCCTGTCAGGACACTCATTATCCCCTGGTAGAGATACCTGGAATGGGTGAGAAATGGTGGCCTCATGATAGTGTCCATGTCTGAAGCACCCCCTGGCTTCGTGGCCCCAGTGGTGACTTCCTGTGATCACACCCTATGGACGTGGTTGGTGTTTTGCAACGGTGTGAAAGCTGGGCTGTGACCTCAGGCAGCTTCGTTCTCCTGGGGCACTTTGAATGACAGGAAATGGGGGGCGGGGTGGGAGCAAATTCTGACCACGGAGTCTCTCTCTGATTGCAGAGTTGCCTCACTCACAGAGCTCTCCAGCTGTCAGCAGCACCTGCACTAAAGTGCTCTATTTCACTGACCGGTCACTTACACCCTTCATGGTCAATATACCAAAGAGGTGAGATTTGGGGATCGCTATTTCTCTTTTACTTTTTAAAAGGACAAAGTAATGACAGGAGGCATAATCATGCGTTACTGCCCACTGAATGAGCTGAGCAGTGTTTGGGAAACAGTATGGTGTAGTAAGAATACAGATTGGGATCCTAGTTTCAGTGTCACCACTAACCAGTGGCATTACAAGGGACAAGTCATGATCTGCTGCAAGGTTCAGACACAATAATAGTGCTTCCAATCCTGATACACAGATATGTTCCAAGTTAGGAGAAACCGTTTTTTAAGGGCTCAAAACAGCCCCCATTGATAGCCATGGATTGCAGCCTGGCTCTCCAGGGCTATTAGTCATTGATCTTGGTCCTATTTGATGATTGCATCTAAGCAACTGAGAATTCATGTTAAGAACCTTCAAACATTCATTTATACTCCCTTGTAAGGTAAATGGCTTTGAAAGAAAGACTTTTTAAACTCTGGAACCTACAACTGAGAGAGGTAATAGGATGTCCCTCTCCTGGAGAGTGTGCTTAGTTGGTCTGGGCTAAAGGGGAGCTTTCTGAAGCTGGAAGGATGAAGACAGTGATGTCTGATTTAACTCTACCAGCCTAGGGAAATGGAGTATTGTTGCAAAGAAGGAAATCAAGAGAACTTAGACATATTGATAGTTCAACAAATTAGATTTCAGAGACCTTATGATGTCTTAGTTCTAGAGTAAAACAGAGAAAAGTGATCTGGCTGCTGCCGAAACAAAAAATCTATTTTAAATTCTCAGATCACCCCATCCGTAATGCTCTTCTCCTTCCCTCATGGTGGCTCCCTAACCTCTGCTGTTGTAGAATTGTCTGGGTTATCAGGGGCAGGGACCTAGCAAGGCCATGCCGTTTCTGCCTGGAGAGTCTTTGGCAGGGGCCTGGCTTTAAAGCTAACATCTCATCTTTCCAAAATATTGATAAACAGTCTATTTCAGTGCTCTTGCCTTTTGTTGCAGATTGGGGGAGGTGACACTAAAGGATTTTAAAGCAGCTATTGACCGGGAGGGAAATCACCGGTATCACTTCAAAGCGCTGGATCCTGAGTTTGGCACTGTCAAAGAGGAGGTACAGAATCCCTGGGGAGTCTGGGTGGTATTGCTGGTGATTCCTGAACCCCAGAGCCTCCTCCTCAGGGACCAGTACCCAAAGTACCCGAGTTCCCTAACCAGGTCAGAGGAATTTTCCAGAGCCTCAGACCAGTCTGATTACTCTAGACCGACGTGGTCAGGGAATTGCACAAGGAGTTGACAGCTTCTTCAGTTCAAGGACTTAATCACTTTGACCAAACTGGGATAGAATTCTTTATTTCAAAAAGGAGAAAGTTTTATTAGTGAAAATAAAAGGACCTAAGCTTGAATCAAGGCTTGGCTTTGGGGTCCCTTCTCTATCTGTAGCCAAATCTTAGAAACCTTTCTGCTTCCTATGTCGAGCAAAATAAACAGGCATGAATATATGGAACTGTATATCATGATGGTAGTTTCTCAGATAATGAAAATGAGGAACTTCTGGAAAGTCTCCTATGCTTATTCTCAACTCGTTGACTGTTTTCTTGGCCTACGCTCCTCTTTATAATCCATCTGCCAAATATAGGGAAGAGAGTTCTGGGTTCTGACATAATCACAATGTGATTAAAGCCAATGTTTTATTTCATAAATATTTCCACGCTGAAATGCTTTAATAGCCCTGTTCTATTAGTGGCTTAGAAAATTGAATGAATGAATAAAAAGAACTGCCTGTTCTTTTGGTCTTCTATCTAACCTTTTACCTGGGACCAAAATTTTACCCTTTCTCATTTTTGTAATGCTTGTGCTATTGCTTTCTCCTAAGGACCCTAAAGTGCTGTATGGTTAGTAATTTCTTAATTCTAATCAATCTCTATAAGCAAAGCAGGGTTAGGGATGCTTTTGCCATTTCATAGATGTGGAACTAAGAATATATGTTATGTAATTTTAATAATATATAATAATACAACACAATAGGATATATTATAGTATATATTGTATTATATATAATATACATAATCTATTATACAAAATACAATAACATAGTACATATATTAAAAATATTATATATCTATTTAGTTATAACTTTAGGGATGAAACCAAAGGGACATAGACTCTAACTTAAGGCTTTCCTCTGTATGTTCTAATCCTCTGTGTTGAGGTCTTAGTTTTATCAGCAGCAGCTGTCCAAATAGACTCCCTATCTTATTTACTTTTTCACTGTGGCTTTTTTTCTTCCTCTAGGTTTTCCACGATGATGATGCCATCCCTGGGTGGGAAGGGAAAATTGTAGCCTGGGTGGAAGAAGACCATGGAGAGAACTAATGCTGAGTATTGGATTGGGGGCTTACGGGACCTGGCAGCCCCTGGCTGTTTCACTCAGGAAAGAGGACCCAAACCAGAAAACACGAAGAAGTTTCTCATCCATGCTGCCAAACGGAAGCTTCTCCAAGTGCGACGGCCCCGGGCCAGTACTGTTGGCTGTGCCCGGCATATGTGGCACTTAAGGTCCCCTGTGCACCTGGAGACCATGGGTTCATCTGGAGTTCCTTGTCCGCGGGAACACAGTGCTTTATTCTGCTCTGAGGACAACAAACCGAAGGCCTTAACCAACGGGAACGGACGATCCCGCTCCCGTAGGGGCATGGCTGCTATTATCTGGAACCTGCGAATTGGATGCATCAGTCCTTCCTGTGTGTTACAGTATTATTTTAGTTGGCCTCCATGGTTGCAGCAATCAGAGTTCCAGCATTTGTACTCACAGACAAGGCAAAGGTACCAGCTTTTTGGCTTCTCTGCAGCTACTGCAAACCAAGAGTAACTCATGAGGTGGTACCAAAGATGAACACCCACTCTTCAGGAATTTTTTGGACCGGACATGGATGGTGCTGAATTGTTGATTGGATGGAAAAAGGGCTGCCCCTATTGTGCTATACTTTGCTAAAAACATGATGAAGTAAGACCTCGGGTTGCCTCTTGTGTCTTAACTGGTTCTGCAACTGGTCCTTTAGCCCACAGAGGGCACATTTCATGTACTGCTAGTTTTCTCTGGGGACTCTTCCACTGTAGAGCCATTTTTTCCCCTTCCAACTGACGAACTTTGTGTTTGAAAGGAATAAGGAGTTAAAGTCTCCTTAAAAATCTAGGCGGGTATGGAAAGGTGCTGCTACCCATATTTTCTTGACTTTCTTTCTCTCATGACTTCCTTTAGCTCATGGTATCTCCTTTGCAGTCAAAAGGAGACAGACCATTAATTTCAGTATTTGTGATTTATGAGTACTGAGCATGAGTTACTGGTCTACCCCTCTTCATTTCAAGTTATTTTCTATTATATATTTAGTCTAGGTTGATCCTTGAGGGCACAATAGGAACCATGGGGCATGGAGCATGAATTGTGAATGGCAGGGTTGGTTCTGGGTAAAAAAAACCCTAGAATCCTTTCTCATGTGCAACATTGTCAAGTGTAGAAGCTAAAAGAAAAGAGTTAAACTTCCAGAGATTACTTAATAACTTGGGTTTTCTCAGTCACTTACCAAGCACCATCAACTAATCAGCCATATATATATATGTATGTATGTATATACATATATATGTGCGTGCGCACGCACGCACACACACACATTCATTCCCAAAAGCAGTCGGCCTGTGACCACTGATGTACACTGCCAACCAGGAGAGTCAGACAAGTCAGTTCTGGGTTCTTGACCTGTCTGTCTCTAGTTCATCTCCCTTTTCCAGCTATTTCAACAGACTACTCATTGGAGCTCTGAAACAACATTTTGTTGTTTTATATAGATGTGTCTTTTAAAAATAGTTCATGTTTGGAGAATTCTTTTGTACTCATTTGCTTTTTGTCCGAGAACCATGTCTATTTTTATAACTTGAGTGTGAGTTCTGTATGTTCTCACATTCTGTATACTGTATCCATTTTCTAGAGAACCCAGTAGCTTTTATACAGGCTCTTCTCTTCTTACCCTTGTGGTTTCAGAACAAGCTTTATTTTATTACGAGTATACTAATGACAACTAACTCCTGGTTCTAATTCTACCTGCCATTTTGATTGTGGAGGTAGTTTTACGTAATCTATTTGATTGCTCCTCTAGCAGACAGAAGGAGCTCAAAAGATACCTGATATCTTTCAGTTAAGTTTACTTGATCTTCTCCTACTGAAGAATTTCTTGTTAGAAATGACTGGGAAAGTTTGGGAAAGTCAGTCAAAAGCAAGAATAATTCATTATGAAAGCAAACAGAAGAAAAGAGGATATTCTGAGTCTGTCTCCCCCCATCTCCCCCCCTCCCCCAGAAGTCTGGAGAAAAGGTCCTCATGTCACCGATTTCTCTGTTGCATGAATTTTAGTGTTTTGCTATAAGACAGCATGAGGGTTATCAGGCCAAAATTCGTTATTGTATTTCCAGTACAATTTATCTTGAATATCTGTCTCCTAAGTTTTTACTTGTCAGTTTTCTTTGAGCAAACACTCTCAACATTATGTAGAATTTAGCTTTTCAGAGAAAATTAAACGAGAGAAAAATTTCAAAGTCCTCTACCTTATTTGGCTTTTGTATCTCTGTCCTTTGGAAGAGGAGCTGCATGGCCTTAGTGCCTCCCTAGAAAGCTGAAGTTGAGCTCAGGGGAGAGAATGAGAGAATTTTTTCCCCTTCAGCTCAATAATGTCATATGCCATGGGTAATAACTAAACACCCCCATTAACAGGATGTCACTCCAGTAATTTTTGTGTACAATGTGTTGGTAATCCCCATTCCAGTTTCTCAAGACAGGAACCTTCTGAGGAAGCGTGTGCATTGGTTCCTTCTGGTTTGAATAGATTCCTGTTTTTTACACTATGGCTGCACTCTAAGCCTCCTGACTTATTCAGAGTATTGTCCCCTGGTGACATTTGTGTGAAATAGTTCATCCTAACACTGAAATTCTCTTTTTTTGAAAAAACTAAGGAACTAGAATGTTTAGAGTTCATAAAATAACCTCTAAACCTGTGAGATTAAAAAAAAAAATGATCCTCCACAAAAACTAATTTAGAAGAAAGCTCAATTCCTTCAAAAGTTGTCATTTAAAAACTGATGACTATTCTCACTCAGTTCCCTAAATTAGCTGGAATTGGAACGCTTTACAATTTGTACCTAAAGAATTTGGGTTAAACTCAGTTAATGGCATTCCTACTTAGTGATTAACATTTCAGCTCTTTTTGACCAAGATGGTTGTAAATTAGGGAAATATCTTTTATGTTCCACATCCAATCCAAGAGGACTCTAATTACTTAAGAGCATTTATGTCATAATAATTTTCATTTTTTCCATAAAATAAGCGTTATGATTGCACACTCCTGTTGTCTGAATTTATGTAAGAGGTATAGCTTGCTTAAAATATATATGTAAAGTTATATTTTCTTAGAAACATGGATGTTTGCAACCATTGCTTTCAGAGATTACCACCATGCATTCTCCCTGTTTGTTTTCATGAAGACTGTGTTATACCAGAGGCTTCTGATTATCAAAGTGATAACCAGTTTTAACTGCCTGTATGTACCAGATTTGTGAACTAATTTAAAAAAAAAAAGCAGAAACAAACCATGAATAAAATGGAGTTTGCAAACTAAATACCATTAATCATTTTCACTTGTGTTTATTGACTGAAATTAATCAGCAAAGCCATTTACATTTAGTGCAAGTCAATTTCCTTAAGTGATCTCCCTGGTAGCATGTTTACTCATTACCTGGGGAACAGAGATAAGGATTACTTTATTGCTATAGATATTTTACCATTGGCATTTCAAACGTATGCACAAAACACGTTATTATTGCCAAAGAAAATTCATTGATTTAACACTTCTTTTGAAATTATATATAAATGTGCAAACAAATAAAAACCTGAGTACAAGCTGTATGACAAAAATCTTGAATGAAAAAGCGAGAAACATTAATTGGAGACTTTCAGAAATGCATGTTTAAAAGAACCAGAATTTCCAAACTAATTTGAAAGCTGCCTTCCTAAAACTTAGGTGAGCTTCATTTCACTTCAATTTAAATGTTTTATGTATCTACATTTGTAGTCCTGAGCGTTTACTTGACTTGCAATTACATATTTTCAACTATTAATTACAAGCCATTTTAATTAGGTCATTATGTTAAAATTAAATATGTAAAGAGCTTAATTCAAATCTTTCATTACCCAGTAATTCCTCTATCCATCTACCCATTTCCTATCGGTTGTCACCATTCTACAAGTCTCTCTACTTCAAACCTTAGAGTTTCGGCCTGCCTTTTCCTTAAATTCTGTTATCAAATCTGTTTAGGGGAGTTCAGACCTATTCTCTCAGGGCTGAAAACCTAAGATTTCCTAGCCTATCTCTGGGGTACACTTACCACCCAGACTGTTTGACCTGTGCCCTCCTGTCATTTACACCTGTCAAAAGTATATTCAACGGGCGCCTGGGTGGCTCAGTCGTTAAGCGTCTGCCTTCCGCTCAAGTCATGATCCCGGGGTTCTGGGATCGAGCCCCACATCGAGCCCTGCATCAGGCTCTCCGCTCAGCGGGAAGCCTGCTTCTCCCTCTCCCATTCCCCCTGCTTGTGTTCCCTCTCTTGTGTCTCTTTCTGTCAAACAAATAAATAAATTCTTTAAAAAAAAGGATATTCAAATACAAACCACCTATGCACTGAAAAATACAAACCCAGGTTTAAGCAATCCTACCTAAGGAAGTGAATAGTAAACTGAAGATGGTATCATACAAAGGCTAATTTAGATCCAGTTATTAAATTCAAATACAGTGGAAGTGGTAAGATATTCTGGTCAATTCAAAATCATGAAAACATTTTCATAATTTATAAAGTTACAGTATAAGCCCTTTCACTAATCACAATTATTCTTCCAATAGTTATTCAGTTTTACATAATTGTAATATAATGGCTCTACTCTTACAATTTCAAATGTGCCTTTCCATTTAATCTGGAAATTTTTTATTTCTCAGTTGTATTGCCTACATATTACTGTTAGGCAGCTGTGACTGCCTGAACTTTCCTCATTTTTGGTGAGTTATGTTTATCAGTTCTTTTTGTTAAAGAGACACTAAGACAGTTTTTACCTTATTCTGAATGCTTTAAGGGTACTAGAATAGACTTTTGGGGAAAGATGTAAACATTTTTTCCCAGTCTGTTACTTGTTATATTGCCATCTATAAAGACAACCATTGTATTCGGTCCACTCAACGGAGTGGACTGCTTTTTCTCTGTAATCCCATTAATACTGGGTTTTTGCTTTTTTTTTTAAAGATTTTATTTATGAGAGAGAGACAGATGGCAAGCACAAGTTGGGGGAGAGGCAGGCAGGAGAGAGAGAAGCAGACTCCCCGCTGAGCAGGGAGCCCGTTGCGGGGCTCCATCCCAGGACCCTGAGATCATGACCTGAGCCGAAGGCAGACGCTCAACCGACTGAGCCACACAGGTGCCCCTGGGTTTTTGCTGTTTAAAGTTTACTACTTTAGTAGGTATGAAATAGTGCCTCCTGGCTATTTTAATTTTCCAAATGTTTATTTACTAGCAAGGTTGAACATACTTTCACGTTGGTTTTTCCTATTTTTTGTGTTCGTGTTCTATGACCATCTGTACAATGGGGACGTATAAACACAGCACGTGCTACCTCCTAATCTAATGTCACCCTCAGCTTAGAAATGAGGTATTTTTCACTTGTAGTGTAACTCTACAACAGAAGTATACCTAACAAATGTTGTAGATAACTTCTCGTTGATTAATTCAAACGACATGCCTTCAACCTCCATTATTTACCGGATAGTATACTAAAGTCTGTAGTTTTGTACGAAATATTTCAAGCACAACAAAGCTTTTTGCGCTTTAAAGGGATTCTAAGGTAAGTCAGAAACGCAGATCTGTTCTGTAAACTTGTATCTTCATACACAGCATACATGCTTAGTCCCGCTGCAGCACACCTTAACGCGGGAACGAATCTTCCGTTTGGCTGCCCTTCACACCACTTGGCTGGAAAACCTGTTCACTCTGATTTCCGGTTATGCTACAAACCTGAAATTAAACGTCTGTAAATTGATCCCGGCTGCGCGGAGCGAGGCCCCAAACCTGGCCACGGCTGGGTCAGCAGAGGCGGACCGCACATCACCAGAACCTTCTGACCCCCTCGAACAGCCCCGCGCGCCAGTCTTCCGGAGCGCTCCGTGACACCGCCCTCGGCCTCCCGCTCCCTTCCCAGCTTTTTTCAAAACTTGGCCACTCCCCCTCAGCCCACCTCTCAGGCCATTCTGCCTCTACCAGGCAGGCTCTCGCCGTCTTTTTAAGCTCCTCCCTGTCGGCCGTGCTTTCCCGTCGCTTAGGCCCTGTCCTACCCTGAGATGCCTCTCCTAGGATCCCTCTACCTTCCACCCTCTCCGCGTCTTATTTCTCCCAAACTTGCGCCTGCATTGGCTCCGCTGGAACGCCCCTGCCCCTGTGGCTGGAAAATAGTTACCCTACCCGCTGTGGGCCACCTTTTCCCCTATTCCCTGGAGGAAGAGCGGATGTTCCACGCATTGCTGGTCTGGGGAGGGGTGCAGTGAATCTTTGGAGCCCATTTTACGACAATGTGCGGCTGCGCGGCGCGGCTGACGGCAACGCCGCACTGCTCTTGGAGAGGTCACTCCGGAGACGGCGTTGGTTTTGGGGTGTGGGGGCTGCTGGCGGTATGTGGCGCGTCTGTGCTCGATGGGCCCAGACTGCGGCCCCAAGGGCAGGATTCCGGGTTCGGTGGGCGGCCTTGCGGGAGAACCCGGGAGCTCCGTGCGTGACCCCGCGGGCTGGCGCGGCTCCGGCTCGTTGCAGTAGTGGGACCACGGGGTATGGCAGGGTCCGGGCACTCTGCGGCTGGAGTCCTAGCTCGTGGGCCACACAGAGGAATCGCCTGCTGCTGCAGCTTTTGGGATCGTCCAGCCGCCGCTGTTATAGCCTGCCCCCGCATCAGAAGGTGAGCCCCACACCTGCCCTTCGCGGGACCCCGTTTGTCCTTTAGGGCAGACTTCTTAGCCTCGGGATCCTCCCTCTGAGGCTTCAGTGATCTTCCATCCCTCTTCCAGTATGTATCATTTGTTTCTTCTTCAATACCCAGCTTTGCTGTGGCTCTTGAGCTAATTTACCTCTTCTGATCTATTTATTCCATTGAAGGAAAAGAGTTCCAGGTGTTCGTCTCTTGATCTGTTCCATTGAAAGAGGAGCTACAAACCTGAGGTTATTTGTGGAATGTCTGCTGAGTTACGTGCTCCCAGGGGACTGTGGAGCAGGAACCCTGTCACTGGAGAGCTGGTGGCAGGAACTCCCTTTCTATCCCCAGTGCCCAGTATGGGACGGGACTCAGTACACTCTTTGCATCAAATACAATTGAATGAAGCATTAAGCCAGACTGAGAGGTAGCGTTTTCTAAATTTAGTGTTTCTCCTTTTTCTCCTCCAGGTTCCATTGCCGTCTCTTTCCCCCACAATGCAGGCAGGCACCATAGCCCGTTGGGAAAAAAAGGAAGGGGAAAAAATCAATGAGGGTGAACTAATTGCAGAGGTAAGTTGTTTAAAACATGGAAATTGGTTAGAAGGAACTGGTTTAGCTAAACTGTTAGCTTTCCGTATAGGTAATTATCCCTTTTGCTTAAGAAACTTAAGATGTTTTTTACAACTTGGTATTAGAGGAGGTTGGTTAGATAAGTTGTCAGCAGCTAGCCAGGCTGATTTTTTAGCTAATTCCTTTCAGGTCTATTAATAGAGGCTTTATCTTCACATGACTGTTGAACTGTGTGATTCTAGGCACAGTCTAATAAATTTCATACTGGTAGCCTTAAGCCTAAGTTGCTGCTTTTGTTAAAAGGTTGAAACTGATAAAGCCACTGTTGGATTTGAGAGCCTGGAAGAGTGTTACATGGCAAAGATACTGGTTGCTGAAGGTACCAGAGATGTTCCAGTTGGAGCGATCATCTGTATCACAGTTGAAAAGTGAGTAGTACCTTGGTAATTTGTGGAACTCAGGTGCTTAGTGGAGTGTTTTGACCCAGAACTGAGAAAGTAGGAGTTAAAGGCTTCTGAGACTACTTTTGTAGGAGATAAATCTGCTTTATAACCCCCTGTACTTACACATTCTTTCTCTTCCATAGGCCTGAGGATATTGAGGCCTTTAAAAATTACACATTGGATTCCTCGGCAGCATCTACCCCACAGGCAGCCGCAGCACCAACCCCTGCTGCCCCTGCTTCACCACCTACACCTTCTGCTCAGGCTCCTGGTAGCTCATATCCCACTCACATGCAGGTGAGGCTCAGCCTCTGGTTGTTTGCTCTAGAAAACTTAGTATTCATTATTTTTCATATATGGCCGTCACATCCTGGAAACTGGCATTAATTATGGCTAGGTCTTGTCATTTGAAAGTAAAGAGAGATTAAAAAGAAGAAAGTACATAGGGATTTAAGTATGCAAATTAACAATTTTATTTCTAGTCATTATTTCTAGGAGTGTGAACACTGACATTCCTTTAAACTTTCTCAGCCTCAGTGTAATAGATAGGATAATGCTTGGCATTTCTCATTCAAGAACATTGTATTAGATTTGGAGGATGATTTGTACTTATATCTACTCTTTGTATTAATAGAGTGTTTAGTAGGCTTCTAGTATTGTCTATTGAATAAAAGTCCCCAATTGATGTTTTCCTTTGACATGTGGTGTTTATTTTCTAAGAGTGGGTGAACTAGTCCTGTAATATTAATGAGGAAACTGACATTAAAGTATGAGTGTAGAATAGACAAAAGAGTTGAAGGCAATAAATATTCTGTTAAATAAATCCGTTTCTAAGAAACTACAGCAGTTTATTAGATATTACAGTAATCCCATGTATATTTGTGTGTTTTGGGTATTGGAAATGGGTAAAAAAGCAGCTGGCCCTTTTCTAAAGGATTAAGACTAAAGCTTTTGTTTCACTTAGTTTATTTGTAGAAATTTCTGTATAGGAATCATTTTATTTTTTGGACATAATGTTCTAAACATGGTTTTTTATTAACAGCCACTTGTGAAGTTTTGTGTGGTGTTGAGGTCACACATTTGTTTCATCCTATTCAGTAAACTCTATCTCACTACATAAAACACACTTCATTTCTCTCCATTTTATATCTGTGGCTTTGTGTGCAAGTGTTACAGTGGTATCTTAATTATCTTTAAAGATCTGTATGGAGATTATTGGCTCCAGTGGTTTTTAAGAAGTAGATGGAGATGGGGCACCTGGGTGGCTCAGTTGGTTAAGCGGCTGCCTTCAGCTCAGGTCATGATCCCAGGGTCCTGGGATCGAGCCCCACATTGGGCTCCCTGCTTGGCGGGAAGCCCGTTTCTCCCTCTCCCACTCCCCCTGCTTGTGTTCTTTCTCTTCTCTAGCTGTCTCTCTCTCTCTGTCAGTTAAATAAATAAATAAAATCTTAAAAAAAAAAAAAAAAGTAGATGGAGATGACAAATTCTGAACAAGAAAAACGTTCAAAAAATATTTTCTAATTAGAGTTCTAAGTTTTTCTTCTTTTTCCTCTTTCCCAAGACATTAACTGAAATGATTTTCCTCTCAGAATAATCCTCTTGCTAATTAGATATAAAAAACTAAGAAGATAGCAAACAAAACCCATAATAACTGAGTAAGCATCCAAATTCGGTAGACACACAAACCATATAAATAGCAAAGCAATGTTTCATTGAGATCAGCCAGTCTGATGTTTAAATTTTATTGGGGTGGAAGTGACTATTTCCTTTATTTATTTATTTTTCCTGCAATAGTTACCAATTTGGATGCCTTTTCTTTCTTTTTCTTGTCTGATTGCTTGTGACTAGGACTTCCAGTACTATATTGAATGAAAGTGGTGAGAATGGACATCCAGGATACCTTGTTCCTGATCTTAGAAGGAAAGCTCTCAGTTTTTCACTATTGATTGTGATGTTACCTGTAGGTTTGTTATATAAGCCCTTTATTTTGTTGAGTATCTTCTCTCTATGCTCACTTTGTTGAGAGTTTTTATCATGAATGGTTGTTGTACTTTGCCAGATGTTTTTTTTGCATCTATTGAGATGATCATATGTTTTTTATCTTTTCTTTTATTAATCTTATATATCACATTGATTTGTGAATATTGAACCACTCTTGCATCCCTGGAATAAGTCCCCTTGATTGTGGTGAATTTTTTTTTAATGTATTGTTGGGTTCGGTTTGCTCATATTTTGTTAAGGATTTTTGCATCTTTGTTTATCAGAGATATTGGCCTGTAGTTTGTTTGTTTGTTTTTGGTGGTTTAGGTATCAGGGCTGGCTTTGTAGAATGAATTTGGAACTTTTCTTCCTCTTATTTTTTGTAATAGTTGAGCAGAATATGTGTTGACTATTCTTTAGATGTTTGGTGGAATTCACCTGGGAAGCCATCTGGTCCTGGACATTTGTTTGTTGGGAGTTTTTTGATTACTGATTCAGTTTCATTGCTAGTGATCAGTCTGTTCAAATTTTCAGTTTCTTCCTGATTTAGAAGGTTGTATGTTTTAGTAATTTACCCATTTCTTCTAGGTTGTCCAATTTGTTGGTGTATAATTTTACATAATATTCTTTTTTGGGAAGTTTGGGAGAAATGCAGTTTCCTCTGAGTGAAAAGATAGATGCTAATACAGAGCACAGCAAAATTTTAATGGAATTGTGTAAACCAAGATCATTCTGTGAAAATGAAAAATTCTAGCTTAATCTAAGTAATAAAAAGGATGAAAGGATGCTCTGTGCTTAAATATGTAGTTGAGGAATTAATTTTGACTATCTATAAAGAAATCTTTCCTAGTCTACCCCTTGCTTTTAACTTTGGTGGAGGGGGGGAGGTCAGAGTGTCACTGGTACTGTAAATCTTGGGCTTTGAAGGGTGATTCAACTGGTGGGGCACTATTGAGGCATTGATCTTTTGCTGTTATGGGGGCATCAGACAGGTGGGAACTTGGATCGTCAGTCACTGTCATTCCGTAAAACTGCTGAAGCTTGCCTAAGTGCCATTGTGTCCAAGGCTTTAATAATGTGTTAAGCAATAATATGTGTTTGTTTCTACAGGTGGTTCTTCCTGCCCTCTCTCCCACCATGACCATGGGCACAGTTCAGAGATGGGAAAAAAAAGTGGGTGAGAAGCTAAGTGAAGGAGATTTATTGGCAGAGATAGAGACTGACAAGGCAACTATAGGTGAGATTTCTTCAGCTCTTAATGGTTGAGGCACTGAGTTTTCCAGTGAGGGAAGAGGATTGCCGTCCTATCCTATAATGAGTGAGTGATAACACGAAAAATTTTAATTTTGGGGATTCATTTCCTGGAACAGGCTGTGCCATGACAGAAGTGTGCATAGTGGAATTTGTCAGTTCCATGCTGCACTTTTCATGAATCAAGGATATGTCAACTTAGAGATTATTTTTATCTAGAGTCTGCTTCTTCGTCTTATTATGTTACTGAGAAACTATATCAGCACTGCTATTCTTTAAATTGGGCAAGGGGGAGAAAAGGAAACGGGAGAAAATTACTTTCATGGCAGGAAAATAGCAAAGATGACTTTGAGGGAAAACTGAAACCAGGATTTGGATTGCTTTCATAGTTTCAAAGTTTGAGATAGAATGTACATGTACCTGTTTACACATCATAGTGCATTTCCATATATTCCCTTTCTCATTCATTTTTATGCTCAGAACAAAGCCCACCTATTATTTGTGATAATATTTATAGATATTAGTAGATCTATTCTTTCCTATCCAGTCCCCAAAGATGCAGTGGGCGATTCTAGGCATCCTCTGCAATGGTGATTTTTAGATTGTGTTCTTCAAACTCCATGGTTCCTTGATGGCACCTTGGGGCAAAGGAGACTTAATGAACAGGACTCTACTTTGCCCTGACCCTTTGCCCAACTTTCACCAGAGCAACTCCTTTTTATCTTTTTGCATATTGTGTTCCAACCGAAAGATTTTATTAGAAGAAATGATTCTGTTTGTTAGAAACAAACAAAACCCCTTGGTAACAAGAGATCTGCTTTGCCAGAATTGCTATAGAGATGGTATTAGAGACTCTGGTAGTCACTGGAGAAGCATTACCTTTGTCAAATTCTTTAAACTCTCTTGTGGCCTTGGAGTCTTTTTTTTTTTTTTTTAACATAGCTTTTATTGGATATTAATTCTTAACTGGAAAAGGGAAGGATTCATCAAAGATGTGTTTGTCAGGGAGGGGCACAACAGAAAGCCAAGAGATCTGTAAGGCAAAAATTGTTCTCTGCAATGTCTTCTTTTAGTTTTACTTTTGTAACACTTCATTTTTGAGTTCTTTATCAGAAGAGCAATCACTGAATAAAATGTAAGTTGTCAACACCATAGAAACCCTAGTAATGCCATATTTCTTCACACTGAAATATTTAGTTGAATACCAAATATAACTTCTTTGAAAACTCCAAAGATACTTTTCAGCGCATAATCCCACATCACTGTCAGTTCTCGTAGCTCCCTTAATTTAACATCCATGTGGTTCTGATTTTTAGAAGTACAGCTGATGCCGTATTGGTGCAGTTGATGTCATCTTGGAGTCTTGTGGGTCTGCATAGCGGCTTCTCTTAGAGAAATGTTCTTCTCAAGAAAATGTTCAGAACTAACTACTGTCTAAATCTCTCATAGTTTTAATTAACAGCTATTTATTTAGTATTTATACCAGGTACTGTTTCTAAGTACTTGAAAAATAATAATTTTTATAGCATCCCTATGAGGTAGGTATTATTGTAATTCCCGATTTGTAGGTAAAGAAGCTGAGACACAGAGACATTAACTCACAAAAGGTTATATAGCTAGTTAGAAGGAGAAGAGCTTTTTACTTAAAACTGTGCTTTGAGTTTGGTGGGATAGTGGAGTCCTTTAAATTCCATGATGGTCTTTCTTTCTATTTAAGGTTTTGAAGTACAGGAGGAGGGTTACCTGGCAAAAATCCTGATCCCTGAAGGCACAAGAGATGTACCTCTAGGAACCCCACTTTGTATCATTGTAGAAAAAGAGGAAGATATACCAGCGTTTGCTGACTATAGGCCAACTGAAGTAACTGATTTAAAACCACAAGCACCACCATCTACCCCACCCCCGGTAGGTATGCTTCTAGAATTGAGGGAACACTTAACCATATTCGTCTCTAAATTAAGGGATTAGATTGGATGATATTCTAGGTTTCTACCAGCTCTCAGATTCTATAAATGAGGAAGGAGATGGTTAGGGGCGCTTGGCTGGCTCAGTTGGTAGAGCCTGCAACTCTTGATCTCGGGATTGTGAGTTTGAGCCCCACATTGGGTGTAGAGATTACTTAAGATATTTTTAAAAACCTTTAAAAAAAAAAAGATTGTGAGCTTTTGTGGAGATCTACAAGGTATGTGGCCGTGCACCATGCCCCTAATAGTCAGTTGTTGGATCCTTGTAGCTTTTTTTTTTTCTTGCTGTCTTGAGTCCTGCTGAGAACAAAGCTGAGGTGACATGTTTTTTTCTGCTTTAGGTACAGATATGCATATGGCAATTACTGTATACAGTTGTTCATGAACAACATGGGATCTGGGGCACCAACACTGCGCACTTGAAAATCTCTGTATAACTTTGGATTCCACCCAGATTTAACTACTAATAAACTTGCTGTTGGCTGGAAGCCTTACTGACCACATAGACAGTAGACAGTCAATTGACACATATTTTGTATAGTAAATGTATATGATACATATTATATGCCATAATCTTAAAGCACAATAGAGAAAATGTAATTAAGAAAATTGTAAGGGAGAGAAAATACATTTATAGTACTGTACTGTAAAAAAAATCCGTGTGTGGGCGCTGGGGTGGCTCAGTCGGTTAAGCGACTGCCTTCGGCTCAGGTCATGATCCTGGAGTCCCGGGATCGAGTTCCGCATCGGGCTCCCTGCTCAGCGGGGAGTCTGCTTCTCCCTCTGACCCTCCTCCCTCTCGTGCTCTCTGTCTCTCATTCTCTCTCTCGCAAATAAAATAAATAAATAAATAAATAAATAAATCCGTGTGTAAGTGGGCCTGTGTAGTTCAGACTCGTATTGTTGGAGGGTCAGTTAATCTTCGTTACTGTCAGTACTCTTGGTATTCACTTATGATAGTGGGTCAAGCTTATCTTTATAATACATTAGAACCTTGACATAACATGGCTTGTTTTGCATAGAATCTAGTCCTGTTGTGTATGCTGCACAGCATATACACTATATATCTAAAATGTACTTGTACGCACCTCAGGCCTAGATAACACTATGACGAGGCTTCTGTACGTGTTAGAATCATGTGAGTTTAGACTAAGTACGCATTTCTGTCAGAGAAAACTTGATTTCTGACTTCCCTACATTTGTGGGGAGCTGGCAAATAGTAGTTACTTCTTAACGTACTTTCAACATGGAACCTTCCAGCACAATTTATTATTTTGAAATGAGGTTAAGTAAAAACAGAACCATGTTGGTCATGAAAGAGAATGAGAATAAAGAAACAGCAAGAGATGAAAGTAAAGAAAGTTTGTAAGGATATTACATACTGGTTAGCAGTATTAAATTCCATGTCTCTCCATGTTATCAGGGCGTAAGATAATGTGGTTCTGTCTTTGACATGAGGTTATATTATTATTCTTCATATTGCCATATTATGTTGGTTAAGCGGGAAAAATATGCATAATGATCTTTGGGAGAAAGATAAAAGTTATTTTGATTTCTTAGTAAATGTAAGCTCTTAATCTTTCAGACCAGTCTTTACAGTGGTGAATGAACGATTTGTAACTTTTTTCAAAAGGTGGCCCCTGTTCCTCCAACTCCCCAGCCTGCAGCGCCTGCACCTTCAGCCACCCGCCCAGCTCCTCCTGCTGGACCCAAGGGGAGGGTGTTTGCTAGCCCTCTTGCAAAGAAATTGGCAGCAGAGAAAGGGATTGATCTTACATATGTAAAAGGTAAGTTTGTCTCTATGGAATGGGGTTGTAAAGATAAAATTTACTTGAGATTCCTTCTTAAGACCGGCAAGACAACTCTGTACAGTCATCTTATTTGGAATAGTGCAGAAAAGGGTGAGGGAGTGAAGTAATCTCCTTTGTTGCCACCACAGGTAGGGAAACTTACTGTGCTGTATTTAATCCATCTAGGATCTACCTGTATAATGTAGGTGCCGTTTTCTTAGTGCATGGGAACTGCTTAATTTTTACTGAAAGTATAATACGCTTGTTCAGCGGAGTTGAGTTTTAGGACTTGACTATGTAATAAGAAATCTCTGCTGGTGCAAGGCTGGCTGAATCTAGCAGTACACAGCATAAAACATAAACCTGGGGTGACTTGAAATAACTTTGAATAATAAAATTCATATAAAACTGAAGTTCCTTGAGGGCAAAGGAAAATGTCTTATTCATATTTTTTTCTCTCCAAAGAGAAAGTATAGCTTACTGATAAAAGCATGGGGTCTTGAATCAGATCATCTGGGGTTTACGCCTGGCTTTATCATCTTCTCTGTGATAAGACTTTAGGTGAATTACTTAACTTGTGTATGTCTGTAGATTAATTACTTAAACCATCTGCTTTTCCATCTGTAAAACTGAAATAATAGGGCACATTAAAACAGTCAGAGGGCCTACGACAGTATCTAGAATGTAACAGGTACTCGATAAATGTTAGTTCTGTTCATATTAATATTATTGCCTGGTATTTAAATAAATATTTTTGAGCTCAAATGTAATGTAAGGTAATTAAGATACTTGGAGAAGGGAAATTACTAATCCTGAAGCCTGGTTTGATGGCTACTACTGTGTGCTAGTCACTGAATTGCCACATTTAGCATGACATTTCTTGAAGTAAGAATTATCATTCACCATTTTTTGGATAAGAAAATACTCTTTAGGGATCTCCCTTTCTGTTAAGTAGTAAAGTTCCAGTTTGAGTCTAGATACTGGTTATTTCCCCAGTTGTCCAGCTGTGGGCACTCAGTGCTGGTTATCATCTGTTTGCTGTCTTTTGTTGTGTGGTTAGAAGGCAAGCCAGTCCCCAAAGAATAAGAATAGAATATTGTAAATTTTTTGGCCTTCAGAGGATTCTTACAATATTTGAAGATGCTCTTTTCCATTTTTATGTTATTTCACTGGCATAGTGCCACTTTTTATGTATATGTGACTAGAATTAGGGACAGCAATGTAAGCTGGAATAAATTTTAAGGAGAGGAGGGACTGGGTTAATAATTATATCAAAAGAATTTAGACAAGTAAAGAAGGATCATTTATGAGATACTTAGCGACACTGCCTGCTGTACCAAAGATACAAGTGGGAAAGTCCCCATATTCTTACCAGGCAATTAGAGTTAGGTCATTCATTTACTACTATTTAAACCAATATGCACTGAGTCTTGTGTGTGCGTCATTTGTTCATAAGACAGACAAGATTTCAGTTTCAGATGCTTATGCTAACAAAAATAAAGAGTTAAACAGGGAGTACAGCATAGTAATAAAGAGTATGGGCTCTGGAACTGGAAAGCTCAGGTTTGAACCCCAGCTCTGCTGTACACGACCTGTGTGACCTTTTGTGTCTCAGTTTCTTCATTTGTATGTAAAAATAATGCCTTACAGGTTGTGAGGGTGAACTAAGTTAACAAACAGTGCCTGCACATAGAAAGCATATACAGGTATTAGCTATAATAATGAAAATAACTCGTGATTACCTAGGATGATCCAAATGTCGAGAGAGAATAAACCAAGTGAAACACTGTTGAGTGACAGGGTGAATATACGTGCAGCCTGACTGCTGTTAGATGTGGTGGTTGGGGAAGATCTTTCTGATGAGGTGACATTTGATCTGATGTGAAAGATGAGGAGGAGTCAGCTGTGAGCCAGCCGTGTGAAGAACTGGGGACAGACCAGTAGTACACAATCTGAAGTGGGAGAGAGCTTGGCACGTTTGAGGAACATAAAGGAGGCCAGTGTTAATGGAGCATAGCAGGCAGAGGGTCTAGTGATACTAGGTGAGGTTGGAAAGAAACATAGGGGTGAGAACGAGGACTTGACAGGTCATGGTAGAATTTGAATTTTATTTAAAGCATAGCAGGAAGCCACTAAAGGGTTAAAAGAAGGAAGTGACATAAACTTATATTTTAAAAAAATCATTTTGGCTGCTTTGTGCAAATGGGTTAAATGAAAGCCGTGGTCCCTGTTAAGATGCTGTTGCTGGAACTGACTGTGGTGACTTAGACAAGCATGGTCAGAGTGGAAATGGAAAGAAATGGAAAGCTTTGAGAAATTTTTTTGACAGAATCAACAGAACTTAGAAAGGATGGTACATGGGGACTTGACAGCAGTTATTTCAAAACAGAGGTGTGGTGGGAGCCTGTCTGGGTAGACTGAAAAGTAGAAAGTGGATGGAGAAGTGGAAACAGCATTGTGGACAACTCATTCAGAAAGCTTTGCTGTGGAGGGCAGGAGCTAAGATGGCAGTAGGAGGACCCTAGGTTTGTCTTGTCCTTTGAACACAGCTAGATAACTATCAGATCATTCCAAATATCCAAGAAATCAACGTGAGGACTGATAGAACAAACTGCACAACTAGAGGGGGAGAGGAGGCAACATCAAGGAAGGTAGAAAGTGAGGAGATGTGGTTTGGGGGAGAAACGGATCATGGGTTGCGAAGAGAGGCAAGAGAATGGAGCACACAGGGATACATATAAGGAGAATACTTCCCCAAAGCCATTGGTTGGGAAAAGGAGAGGGGCTGATTTTTATGAGTTTTTGCAACCAGCAGGGCTCAAAGACTGGAGTTTTAGAGGTCCACAGGCTTGGCTAGGATAGAGCCCTGAGAGCACTGCCCTATTCTTAAGAGAGCAGGCAGGCAAGCAACCCTAGGGTGGATGGTGTGATCTGAGGATTGCCTAAAGCACATGGGGGGCGCCTGGGTGGCTCAGTTGGTTGAGCGACTGCCTTCGGCTCAGGTCATGATCCTGGAGTCCCTGGATCGAGTCCCGCATCGGGCTCCCTGCTTGGCAGGGAGTCTGCTTCTCCCTCTGACCCTCCCCCCTCTCATGTGCTCTCTCTCACTCTCTCTCTCTCAAATAAATAAAATCTTTAAAAAAAAAAAAAAAAAAAGCACATGGGGAGAGACTTGTTAGCTCTTCTTGGAGCGCTTCTATGAGAGGTGGTGTTCCCTCTATGGGGAGAAAAAGAGCCAGCCAGTGCCATTTCCCTCCCCCACCCCTCAGCATAAACCAACTTCAGTAAATAGCACAGTCCCAACACTTGCTGCCTGACCTGCTTACACCAAGTCCCATCCCCCTGTGCTCTGCTAGTACTGCTTTTCTCACACACGTGTGCCTAAGAACCAGCGCAGCAGGTCCTTTCCCCAGAAGATCAGCACAGACCCTCGCACATACCATATCTCCTGACCATAGAGCTCTGCAAAGCTTCAGTTCTAGCGGAAGTAGCATCGGGTCTCATTTAACAAATGGATCAGAGCATACCTAGCTGAAACTCGCCATACTCTGACCAGGGTCCAAACACTGCCCACTCTAGGCAAGGACTGACTGACGGATAGAGCAGCCAGCACGCGGCGGCAGAGTGCACACGGCACGCTAGAGACACTCCCTGCAGTGCCAGGCCCTGGGCACTGTATGACCTCTTCTTGAAGCCATTACTCTCTGGAGCAGGAAATATAACAGGCTTTTCTTTTTTTTAAAAAAAGATTTTATTTATTTATTTGACAGAGAGAGATAGCGAGAGAGGGAACATAAGCAGGGGGAGTGGGAGAGGGAGAATCAGGCTTCCCGCAGAGCAGGGAGCCCGATGCGGGGCTCGATCCCAGGACCCCGGGATCATGACCTGAGCCGAAGGCAGACGCTTAACGACTGAGCCACCCAGGCGCCCCTATAACAGGCTTTTCTAACACACACAAGACAGAGACCTAGACAAAATGCCAAGATGGAGGAATTCATCCCAAAAGAAAGAACAAGAAAAGGTCATGACCAGAGATTAATCGAAACAGATATAAGTAATATGCCTGGTGGAAGATTTAAAACAACAATCATAAGGATACTCGCTGGGTTTGAGAACAGCATGGAAAACATCAGGGAGACCCAGACTGCAGAAGTAAAAGAGTTAAAAAACAATCAGGCAGAAATGAAAAATGCAGTAACTGAGATTCAAAACTAGCTGGATGTAATGACCACTAGGATAGAAGCAGAGGAACGAATAAGTGATACAGAGACTAGAATTATGGAAAATAATGAAGCTGAACAAAAGAAGAATGATGGATCACAAGAGTGGACTTAGGGAACTCAGTGACTCAATCAGACATAATAACATTCATATCATAGGAGTCCCTGAAGAAGAAGAGAAAGGGGGGCACAGGGTTTATTTGAGGAAATAATAGCTGAAAACTTCTGTAGTCAGGGGAACGAAACAGACAACCAAATCCTGGAGGCACAGAGAACTCCCATCAAAATCAACAAAAGCAGGCCAACACCAAGACATACTGTAGTTAAATTTGCAAAACATAGTGATAAAAAAAAAAAAATCCTAAAAGCAGCAAGACGAAAGAAGTCCTTAACTTAGAAGACCCATAAGGGTAGCTACAGATCTCTCCACAGAAATTTGGCACAACAGAAGAGAGTGGCATGATGTATTCAACATGCTGAATGGGAAAAATCTGCAGCCAAGAACACTCTGTCCAGCAAGGCTGTCATTCAGAATAGAAGAAGAGATGAAGAGTTTCCCAGACAGGGGCGCTGGGGTGGTGCAGTTGGTTAAACGTCTGACTCTTGGTTTCGGCTCAGGTCATGATCTCAGGGTCCTGAGATTGAGCCCTGCAACGGGCTCCGTGTTCAGCAAGGAGTCTGCTTAAGACTCTCTCCCTCTCCGTCTGCCCCTCCCCTCTTTCTCTAAAATAAATAAATCTTAAAAAAAAAAAAAGTTTCCCAATCTAAAAAAAAAAAAAAAAGAGTTTCCCAGAAAATCTGGGTGCCTGGGTGATCTCAGCTCAGGTCTTGATCTCAGGGTTGTGAGTTCAAGCCTTGTGTTGGGTTCCACACCAAGCGTGGAGCCTACTTAAAACACACACATGCACGCACACACACTTCCCAGGCAAACAAAAACTAAAGGAGTTCGTGACCATTAAACCAGTCCTGCAAGAAATACTGAGGGGGATTCTTTGAGTAGGAAGGAAAGACCAAAAGTTGACAAAGGTAAGAAAGGAACCAAGAAAAATCTCCAAAAACAACAAGTAATAAAATGGCACTAAAAAGAGTATCAATAATTACTCTGAAGTAAATGAACTAAATGCTCCAAGCAAAAGACAGGGTGTCAGAATGGATAAAAAACAAGACCCATCTATATGCTGCCTACAAGAGACTCACTTTAGACTTAAAGACACCTGCAAATTGAAAGGGGATAGTGGGGCACCTGGCTGGCTCAGTTGGTGGAGTATGTGACTCTTGATTTCGGGGTTGTGGGTTAAGCTCCAAATTGGGTGTGGAGATTACTTAAGGATAAAAAATAAAAATTTAAAAAAAGTGGAAGTGGGGGATGGAGAAACATTTATTATGCAAATGGCACCAAAAGAAAGAGTAACAGTGCTTAAATCGGACAAACAAGATTTTATATCAAAGATTGTAACAAGAGATGAAGGGGACTATATCATAATAAAAGGGACTATCCAACAAGAAGATCTCACAATTGTAAATATTTATGCCCCCAACTTCGGAGCACCCAAATATGTAAAACAATAACAAACATAAAGAAACTAATTGATAATGATACAGTAATAGCAGGGGACTTTAACACCCCACTTACATCAATGGACAGATCATCTAAACAATATCAACAAGGAAACAGTGGCTCTGAATGACACACTGGACCAGATGGACTTAACATATATTCAGAACATTTCATCCTAAAGCAGCAGAATACGCATTCTTTTCAGGTGCACATGGGACATTCTCCAGAATAGATCACATACTAGGTCACAAATCAGGCCTCAACAAGTACAAAAAGATTGAGATCATGCCATGCATATTTTTTTTACCACAACACTGTGAAACTTGAAGTCAACCACAAGAAAAAACTTGGAAATGCCACAAATACATGGAGATTAAACAACATGCTACTAACAAATGAATGGGTCAATCAGGAAACTAAAGAAGAAATAAAAAAAGACACACGGAAACAAATGAAAATGAAAACACGATGGTCCAAAACCTTTGGGTTTGCAGCAAAAGCAGTCATAAGAGGGAAGTATATAGCAATACAGGCCTACCTCAAGAAGCAAGAAAAATCTCAAACAACCTAACCTTATACCTAAAGGATGTAGAAAAAGAACAATAAATGATGCCCAAAGCCAGCAGAAGAAGGGAAATAATAAAGATTAGAGCAGAAATATTGATATAGAAACTAAAAAAACAGTAGAACATCAATGAAATCAGAAGCTGGTTCTTGGAAAAAATTAATAAAATAAAAAAATAAAATTGATAAACCTCTCCCCAAACTTACCAAAAAGAAAAGAGAGGGGCACCTGGGTGCCTCAGTCATTAAGCGTCCGCCTTTGGCTCGGGTCATGGTCCCCGGGTCCTGGGATTGAGCCCCGCGTTGAGCTTCCTGCTCCGCAGGAAGCCTGCTTCTCCCTCTCCCATTCCCCCTGCTTGTGTTCCTTCTCTCGCTGTGTCTCTGTCAAATAAATAAAATCTTTAAAAAAAAAAAAAAAAGGACCCAAGTAAATCACAAATGAGAGAAAACCAATACCACAGAAATACAAAGGATTGTAAAAGAATATGCCAACAAATTGGACAATGTGGAAGAAATGGATAAATTCCTAGAAACATATAAACTACCAAAACTGAAAGAGGAAGAAATAGAAAACTTGAACAGACAATAACCAGCAAAGAAATTGAATCAGTAATCAAAAATCTCCCAAACAAAGGTCCAGGGCCAGATGGCTTCACGGGGGAGTTCTACCAAACATTTAAAGAAGACTTAATACCTATTATTCTCAAACTATACCAAAAAATAGAAATGGAAGGAAAACTTCTGAACTGATTCTATGAGGCCAGCAGTACCCTGATACCAAAATCAGACAAAGACTCCACTAAAAAAACCTACAGGCCAATATCCCTGATGAACATGGATGCAAAAATTCTCAACAAAATACTTGCAAATCGAATCCAATAGTCATTAAAAGAATCACCACAATCAAGTGGGATTTATTCCTGGGTTACAAGCGTGGTTCAATACTTACAAATCAACCAACATGATACACCAGTTAATAAAAGAAAGGATAAGAACCATTTGGTCCTCTAATAGATGCAGAAAAGCATTTGGCAAAGTACAAATCCATTCATGATAAAAACCCTCAAAGAAGTAGGGATAGAGGAAACATACCTCAACATCATGAAGTCCATACATGAAAAACCCATAGCTAATACCATCCTCAGTGGGGAACAACTGAGAGCTTTTCCTCTACGGTCAGGAACAAGACACAGTGTCCACTCTCACCACTGAAGTCTTAGCCTCAGCAGTCAGACAAGGCTTCCAAATTGGCAAGGAAGAAGTAGAACTGCAACTATTTGCAGATGATATGATCCTCTATATAGAAAACCCAAAAGACTCCCCAGAGTATTGCTAGAACTGATAGACGATTTCAGTAATGTCACGGCATACAATATCAACATACAGAAATCTCTTGGATTTCTATACACCAGTGATGCAACAGAATGAGAAATCAAGGAATCAGTCCCATTTACAGTTGCACCAAAAACCCTAAGATAGTCGGAATAAACCTAACTATAGAAGTAAAAGATCTATTCTTTGAAAACTAAAACACTGATGAAAGAAATTGAAGATGACACAAAGAAATAGAAAAGCATTCCTATTTCAGGTTTGTGGCTCTGAATTTAGAGTATAATTAGTCATCTAAGTGTACTTTTTTTTTTTTTTTTTTTAAGTAGGCTTCACGCCCAGCATGGAGCCCAATGCGGGGCTTGAACTCAAAACCCTGAGACTGAGATCAAGACCAGAGCTGAGATCAAAAGCGGATGCTTAACCGACTCAGCCACCCAGGCGCCCCTATGTGTGCACTTTTTTGATCCCAACAGCATTAAGCTACTCTGATGCTGCCATTGAGAAGGCAGACAGTTTAGAGTTTGACCAGCGAGTGAGTATAACCGTGATCCCCAGTGTAAGCGGGGTGAGGAAGAGGTGAAGATGATAGGGAAATGATGATGAGAGCAGTTGAGGCAGTGGAATGGGGGGTCTTGGTGAGGTTGAAGAAATTTTGCAGTAAGAGGGAATGGTCTAGAATAAGTGAGTTGAGAGGATCAGTGATTGTCACCAGATACGTTTTTTCCACACCAGCAGTCAATTCTCTGCCACCACCTGGGTATCTAACACTTCAGTTCTATTCTGACACTAACTCTCCAGCGTTAATGTCAGGCTCCACAGGGTTAAGGGTTCAGTCCCACAAGACTGCCCCCACTTCTGATGTCAGTTGAAGTCCTCATGTATGCGAATTCACTAGAAGGACTCACAGAACTCAGGAAGGCACTGTATGTACCATTACTAGTTTATCGTACAGGATACCACACAGCAACAGTCAATAGAAGAGATGCATAGGGCAAGGGTTGTAGGGGAGATGGGTGCAGAGCTTCCATGCCCTCTCTGGGAGTACCACCCACCCAGCACATTGATGTGTTCACCAACCCAGAAGCTCCAAATCTTGTTTTTTTAAAAGAGTTTTTATGGAGGTTTCTGTAAGAAGCATGGTTATTTAAATCCTTGGCCGTAAGTTGTTAAACTCAGTCTCCAGTTCCCCTTCCCTCCTAGGAGGGACAGATAACTTAGCAAATATGACCAAAATGTAATCATTTGGGGAGAAACTGTTTTAAAGCCTAAACCCTAATGTTCAGAGTTTGATTTGTCTCACAACTGCTCATACATGTTTCATATTTATTTGAGGCAAAGCACGTTCACATCACTATCCCATTTTATCTTCACAGCCTTCCTTTGAGCAGGGGCCGGTATTAGAATCTTTATCCTACAGATGAGACTAAAGACCAGAAGAGATTAAGTGACTCTAGTCTTCTAATTTATATTTGACAACAACCCTACATTTTTTACTCCTAGTCTGGCGTTCTTCCCTTTAAGCCGTATTGCTTTATGACGGCCTGTTGTGCCTTCTTCATGAGATAGGCAAAAAGATTTAAAAGATTTCAATTGACTCCTGATTTCTTGTGGGTGGCTAAAGCCCAGCCTAAGGCAGGTGATACTGCAGGTTTCTTCCTCTTGAGGGGCTGTGGCAGATCTGCCTTGGTGGTAAGGGGAGGTTATGGTTTCTGTTGTTTATAAAGGAGGGGTATCTAATAGGGGTACTGCTACCTCTGTTCTAGAGCTCCGGGTGAGGATAAACACAATCCTAGCCAACTCGTTTTTCATAATGAAGGAAAGGAGTTGGGACGAACTGCATACAACAAGACTCCTTTTAAAAGTCTGCTCTGGGGGAAGATGAATCAATTTGACCAAATTTTTTCTAGAAGTGGGCAGTGTGAAAGGTATTTTAATAACTAAATTCTGAGTCTTCTTAGAATTAAGGTTCAGGATTATCTGTTTGGGCCTGAAGTTAAACTGATTGGTTGTGGATGGGAGGATGGTTGTGGATGGGAGGAGGAAGGAATTGAGTGAAAATAAAAGTGAGCCCTTTGTGAGAGGATTTGGAGATCTTTCCTTGTGTGAAGGATTTGAAGATCTTTCCTTGCACATACTTCATTCCCAGTCTCTGACACAGGCCAGTTTAGAACCTTGGCCACTGTGAGGAAACTCTAAATGATAGAGACCACAAAAGGAAGGAGTGATTCTGAAGATGAGATCATTGCAGTTGAGAGTTACTCAGGCTATTTTGGGGTGAAAAATTTAACTTGCCTAATATGCCCGAAACAATTGTTGTATCTGTTGACTTTGTACAAAGGGAATTCTTCATGATCAAATGAATCTAGAAACCAAATGAGATCCATTTCAAGGTTCAGAAAGGGTTTTTCGGAGCTAAGAGAGGAGGCAGCTAGACCTTGGGAAGTATAAATTGTACTCAGCATTATTCATATGTCAGTAGTTCCCAGCTTAAAAGTAAAGAACATGAAAAGATGAAGTACAGCTTAGGTAAAACTCTAAAGAGAAGTATTTAACAAAGAGTATTTGCTGTAGTTACAAAGAAAAGAACCACTACAGCTCAAGTGAGAGCACTCTGAATTATAATTAATAATTGACAAAAGCTGCTGTCTTCGGGAGACTGTTAAGGTGCAGGAGTAAGGCAGTGAGTGACCCCTTTGAGGGTCTTTGGTAGAGAACCCTTAGGAACTTGCACTTCAGGATCATAGTGTTGATCTCCTGGAGGAACCAGCAGTCTGCTCTCACATGTGATATTTATGCATCTCTTCCAGGCACAGGACCAGAAGGCAGAATCATCAAGAAGGATATCGACTCTTTTGTGCCTACTAAAGCTGTTCCTGTGAGTTAGATTTGGCGTTTTTGTTTTGTTTTGCTTTTGGTAGTTTGTCCCTGCAAAATGCTCTGTCCAACCTATTAGACACTTTCATACATTACTTATGAATGGAATAGCTTAACCAGAATTGTGGGGTTTTTTGTCTAATTTTACTGGCTAGCAGCATTTAGATATGAATGTGCTGTCACTCAGCATACAAAAGGAAAGATGATATGCTGCATTGACATGCATTCCTTTTTTTTTTTTTCCTTCAGAAGTGGTACTAAATTTTTCCTAACAAATCCTCTCCTTCTCATCCAGGCCCTACTTTTAAATGCACGCTTACAAGTTGTTGACTAGAGTTTGAGTTTTATGTAATTATTCCACACAGGGATTAAATCCATATAGCCAACCAACTTCTATTTGGTGGTTAAAGTGTTAAGATAATTAGCTAAAATTAAGGAAAATGATTTAGTGATTTAGATGTTTGCTTTATTTTTTAAAAGATTTTATTTATTAAAGAGAGAGCGAGCGTGAGCAGAGAGGAGAGGGAGAAGCAGGCTCCTTGCGAGCACTTAGTGGACTGAGCTACCCAGGCGCCCCTAGATGTTTGTTTTAAAATGAAAGATATGGGGCGCCTGGGTGGCTCAGTCGGTTGAGCGTCTGCCTTCGGCTCAGGTCATGGTCCCAGGGTCCTGGGATTGAGCCCCACATCAGGCTCTCTGCTCAGCGGGGAGTCTGCTTCTCCCTCTCCTATCCTCCCTGCTTGTGCTCTCTCTCTGTCAAATAAATAAAATCTTTAAAATAAATAAATAAAATGAAAGATTTATCATTGTTTTTTCTTAACACTGTTCAGAAAAGTGAATTACCCTGTTCTACGTTTATCGCGAATCCTTTTAATTTAAGAATGCTTTGATTGCTTTTCTTGAAGGTAATTTTGCAAATACAAAATTATTTTGACAAATTAATCATTGAACAAAGAAAAATGATACTTAAAACATCACAGAATTCTAAATATAAAAATTAAAAACAGACTTCTTACATAAGCACAGTACAAATCTGAGTCCCTTTTGCTCCCTTGGGATAGAAATAGCTATTTTCTGTAAGCCTTTTAATGTTTACTTTGCCATGTGTAAGAGTCACTAGCAGGTACTAAGAGCTTCTGTACTTGCCCATAGGCTCCAGCAGCTGCTGTGCCTGCCGTGGGTCCAGGAGTGGCACCCATTCCTGCAGGTGTCTTCACAGACGTCCCAATCAGCAACATTCGTCGTGTAAGATTATTACTCTAAATCTGCAACCAAAGCTGTGGGGGGCATCTTTACTCTGATTGTTCAATTGCATCCACAGTTTGAAACGCTAGCAGACAGTTTTTTTAGTTGGGAATCTTAGATGACTAGTTTTAAGATGTTTGGTTTGGCCAATTAAATACTTGTGATAAACAAACATTGCTCTGATTAAATACTACTAAAAGGAGCCCAGGTTCTGGTGCATATTCCAGTTCTGGTAATGCTTGAGGTAACCATTACCAGGGAGCAGGGTAAAGGGGCAAACAGAGCCCTGCATTAGGTAAAGTCTCACCTGAGCTTAAGATAAATGATGTTTTAATCTCTTTGATTTCAGGTTATTGCACAGCGGTTAATGCAGTCTAAGCAAACCATACCTCATTATTACCTTTCCATTGATGTAAATATGGGAGAAGTTTTGTTGGTACGGAAAGAACTTAATAAGGTAAAAGGTCTGGAAATTCCAACTCTAAATTGTAAAATTCTTGTTTTTAACTCCACTAATCATTTACATTTTTACCTATATTTTTTGTTAAATATGTGCATTGATGATGGAAAATGGTGTCCTCTGATTTTATTTTACTTTTTTAAAGAGAGGGAGAGAGGGGTGGGCCAGTGGCACTCAGCATTATACAGGTTATCTATAACCTCTCTGACCTCCTACTTTTCCACTTGCTCACTCTGCTGCAAAACCAATGATTGTCTTCCTGTTCCTCAACATTCCACCTGTATATTCCTACTTTAGTCCCTTTGCACTTGGTGTTCGCTCTGCATGTAATGTTTTTCCTCTAGCATCCACCTGCCTTCCTCCTTTACTGCTTTAAGGATTTGACTCAATATCACCTTCTCTGGTTTTCCCTAGTCACCTTATTCTAAAATTAAGGGTAGAGGAGTGAGGTGAGTGGTCAGTTTTCCCTTTAGTTCTTCTCTATTTTTCTCTTTATCATTATCTTACATACCATATGTTTCATTCATTTATTATCCACTCCTTTAGAATGTAAGGTCCCTAAGAGTAGAATTTTTACCCATTTTTTCACTGCTTTATATCCAGGGCTTTTAGAATTCTATGTCTAGAACAGAGTACTCAAATATTAGATGCATGAATGAATAAAGCAGTTAAGGATTAACAGGTAACTGGCTACAAGAGTTAGAGATGATTGCATGCTTTTATTGGCAAAATGTTACAGCTGTTTTATAATACATTTATTTGAAAATTAGACATGAAAAATGTATGTCCAGTGTATTATTTTATTCATTTAAACAGTTTTATTTAGATATATTTCACATACCATGTACCCATTTAAAGTTTACGATTCAATAGCTTTTAGGATATTCAGAGTTCTGTGACCATCACCACAATGAATTTTGGAACATTTTCATCATCCTGAAATGAAAGTATTCTCCCATTAGCCGTAGCCCCCACCCCAATCCTCCCAGCCTCCCCAACCCTAGACAGTCACTTACCACCTTTCTGTCTTAGATTTGCCTATTTTGGATATTTCCTATAGGGATAGGCATATCATTGAATCTGTAGATCAATATGGGGAATATTGCCTTCTTAGCATTCCTCCTCCATGAATATGGGGTGTCTTTCCATTTATTTAGGACTTTAATTAATCTTCTCTAAATTCTTTCAATAATTTGTCCAGTTTTTTGAGTATAAGCTTTTGTACTTTTGTTAAATTTATTCCTAGGTATTTTGTTCTTTTTAATACTATTACAAATTTCAGAGTGTTCATTGTTACTGTATAGAAATAGCATTGATTTTTGTATATTAATCTTGTATCCTGCAACCTTGTTTTTTAGTATGTTCCTTAAGATTTTATATATACACAATCATGTCATCTCCAAATAGTGATAGTTTTGCTTTTTCTTTTCCAATTTGGATGCCTTTTATTTCCTTTTCTTGCCTAACTTCTCTGGCTAGCACATCTAGTAAAATGTTGATTAGAAGTGGCAAAGTGGACATCCTTGTCTTGTTCTTGATCTTAAGAGGAAGTAAGTCTTTCACCAGTGAAGTATATGATGATGGTTGTGGAACTTTTGTAGATCTGTTTTATCATCAGGTTCGGGAAGTTCCTTTTTATTCCTAGTTTTTATGAAGTGGTGGTCGAATTTTGTCAAATGCTTTTTCTGTGTCTACTGAGATGGTCATGTGATTTTTGTCTTTTTTCTATTAGTATTTTATTATATTAATTGACTTTCAGATGTTAAACCAACCTTGCATTCCTGGAACAAATTCCATTTGGTCATGGTGAATAGTCCTTTTCATATATTGCTGGATTTGGTTTGCTAGAATTTTTTTGAGGATTTTGGATCTCTATTCTTTTTTTTTTTTTTTTTTATTCTTATGTTAATCCCCATACCTTACATCATTAGTTCTAGATGAAGTGTTCCATGATTCATTGTTTGTGCATAACACCCAGTGCTCCATGCAGAACGTGCCCTCCTCAATACCCAC
>NC_138379.1:87273739-87328303 GCF_054177405.1 Leptonychotes weddellii | reverse complement strand
GCGATTAAGAATTCCTCATATCAGTGAGATCATATGATACATGTCTTTCTCTGTTTGACTTATTTCACTCAACATAATACCCTCCAGTTCCATCCACGTCGTTGCAAATGGCAAGATCTCATTCCTTTTGATGGCTGCATAATATTCCATTGTATATATATACCACATCTTCTTTATTGGATCTCTATTCTTAAAGAGGTATTTGTCTGTAGTTTTGTTTTTTCTGGGCTGTTTTTTTTTTTTTTTTTTTTAAGATTTTATTTATTTATTCATTAGAGACAGAGAGAGAGAGGCAGAGGGAGAAGCAGGCTCCCAAGGAGCAGGGAGCCCGATGCGGGACTCGATCCCAGGACCCTGAGATCATGACCTGAGCTGAAGGCAGACGCTTAACCATCTGAGCCACCCAGGCGCCCTGGGCTGTTTTTTTTGTTTTTTAATTGTGATATCTTGGTCTGGCTTTAGTATTGGGTTAATACTGACCTCATAGAATGAGTGGGGGAAGTGTTTCCTCTTCTATTTTTTGGAAGATTTTGTGAAGAATTTATATTCTTTAAATGTTTAGCAGAATTCACCATTTGGGGAAGCCATCTGGATCTAGGCTGTTCTGTGTGGTTAGTTCTTAAATTACCATTCAGTCTCTTTATTACTAGTTGTAGATTGATTCAGGGGTTCTATTCCTTTTTGATTCAGTTTTGGCAGTTCATGTCTTTCTAGGAATCTTCCATTTCATCTAAATTATCTAATTTGTGGGATATAGTTCATAGCATTACCTACAAACCTTTTTATTTCAGTAGGGTCCATAGTAATGTTCTACTTCATTTCTGATTTTAGGAATTTGAGTCTTCTTTTTTTTTTGTCAGTCTAGCTAAACGTTATCATTTTGTTGATCCTTTCAAAGAACCAACTTTTGGTTTTGTTGAGATAAGTGAAAATGAAGGCATAATGTACCGTAACTTAAGGGATGCAGCTAAAGGAGGGCTTAGTAGGAAGCTTATAGCTGAAAAGGCCTATGTTAAAAAAGATGAAAGAACCAACTTTTAGTTTCATTTCATCCTTTACACCTCAGGACATTTGTATTCTTCCCGCACCATCCCCCGCCAGATGACAAGTTTCAGTCTTTGGGAAGAGAGTTTAAGAAACTACAATGATTTCTTGTCTTTGCAGATGTTAGAAGGGAGAAGCAAAATTTCTGTCAATGACTTCATCATAAAAGCTTCAGCTTTGGCATGTTTAAAAGTTCCTGAAGCAAATTCTTCTTGGCTGGACACAGTTATAAGACAGTAAGTAAGATACTGCTGGGGAAAGTATATATCCATCAGCAGTTTTCTTGTGCTATCTCATGTATAACAAGTATAGGGTATAAGGAGAAATGGAATACAGGGAGGAAGAGGACTTCCATAGGCAAAACAGTTTGAAAACAGTGTAAAACTATTTATGAAATAATGCTAAGTTGAGTTAGTGAAGACTACAAATTCTTTGAGTTTAGAAGAGGGAGGTAAGTTTACAGATGTGAATAAGTTGATAACAACTGTTACAAAGCAGGGTTGAAATGGTTTTTGTTCACCAGTTAGTTCTGCTGAACTTTAATGGGGGCAAATTGAAAACAAAACCAAGAAACATTTGTTAATATTATGGTGGCATGTGACTGGCATGGTACTCAGTGTCTTTCACATGTTTTCTCATTTTAATCCTTATGGCCACCTCATGAACTAGGGGCTTTCACTCCCATTTTACAAATGAAGAAACTGAGGATTCAAGGAGTTAAATAACTTTCCTGAATTAATATGTTAGTGAGTAGCAATTCTGACTCTTGCACTGAGGCTTGTTCTACTATGTAGATTTTTTAATATTATTAATTTAATTTCTATTAAAATAGTAGTATATACATTAGAATATTGCTTCATGGCTTATGGTGACCTATGTGAGGTCTTACTTCTAAGAGGCAAATACAACTTTTTTTTTTTAAGATTTTATTTCATTTTGGGACGCCTGGGTGGCTCAGTCGGTTAAGCGTCTGCCTTTGGCTCAGGTCATGATCCCAGGGTCCTTGCTCAGTGGGGAGCCTGCTTCTCCCTCTGCCTGCCACTCCCCCTACTTGTGCTCTCTCTCTCTAGCAAATAAATAAAATCTTTAAAAAAAAAGATTTTAGGGGCGCCTGGGTGGCTCAGTCGTTAAGCGTCTGCCTTCGGCTCAGGTCATGATCCCAGGGTCCTGGGATCGAGCCCTGCGTCGGGTTCCCTGCCCCGCGGGAAGCCTGCTTCTCCCTCCCCTACTCCCCCTGTTTGTGTTCCCTCTCTCGCTGTGTCTCTCTCTGTCAAATAAACAAAATCTTTAAAAAAAAAAAATGATTTTATTTCATTTTATTTTATTTTTAGAGAGTCAGCACGAGCAGGGAGGGCAGAGCAAGAGGGAGAGAAGGGGAATCTCAAGCAGGTTCCATGCTCAGTGTGGATCCCAGTGTGGGGCTCAATCTCTCAACCCTGAGATCATGACCTAAGCCAAAATCAAGAGTCGGACGCCTAACTAACTGAGCCACCCAGGCACCCCATCTTCATATTTCTAAATAACATTTTTCTTTTGCCCTTTATGGATTTTTCATTTTATCAACTGATTTGTTGTACCCTCCATACACACACACACGACAATCCTACCAAATTGATTATAGCACAAATGTTGGATAAATCAATATTCAGTATTAATATTTTTATGCCTATGAAAATATTTATAACTAAGACATGTAGTATGCTGTGAATACTGGCCAAACTGATCTTAATGGTTGCCTAAGAAGGGCCTATGTACTCATCATCAGTTCTTTCTGAAAGTTTCCAAGAGAACTCTAAACCATTTTCCAGGCTTGTCAAACATAACAGGTAACCTGCTTATTCTAATTTTTTCCTTGGTCACCCCCCTCTTGGAGAACATTTGAAGGTCTTACTATTCCTTATAGACTATATTAGTTTCCTAGAGCTTCTGTATAAATTACCACAAAATTGGTGGCTTAAAACAAAAATTTATTCTTCGTTCTGAAGGCCTGAAGTCCAAAAGCAAGGTGTTAGCAAGGCTGCACAGCCTCCATAGGCTCTAGAGGAGAATCTTCCCTTGCTTTTTCCAGTTTTGATGGCTCCAGGCATTCGTTGGCTTGTGGCTACATAACTCCAAACTCACATGGCCTTTTTCTCTTCTGTCTCTTACTAGGACACTTGGCATTGGATTTAGAGCCCACCCAGATAACCCAGGATGATTTCATCTCAAAATCCTGATTAACCTGTAAAGATTTTTTTTTTTTTTTTAATTTGACAGCATGCACAGCAAGGGGAGAGGGAGAGAAAGAAGCAGGCTCCCAGCTGAGCAGGGAGCCCAATGCGGGGCTTGATCCCAGGACCCTGGGATCATGACCTGAGCCGAAGACAGACGCTTAACCCACAGAGCCACCCAGGCGCCCCTGCAAAGATCTTTTTATTAAATAAGGTCACATTGATAGATTTTGGGATTAAGACAAAGAACTATCTTTTAGAGAGCTGTTATGAACATCTGTGTACAATTCTCTGTGTTGACTTGTTTTTATTTTTCTTGGGTTGAAGTAGAATTACTGGGTCATAGGGTAAATTAATATTTAACCTTCTAAGAGTATCTGAAGAAAACACTTCTTTGATGAGCAGATTGTTACAGGCCAAGTTCTGTGAATTGTTCGTTAGTTCCTACCAAATGCCCTTCATTCATTTGTTTATATAGCCATTCAGCAAATATTGAACATGTACTGTCTGCTATATTCAGTGGTGAGCAAGATAAGAAACACCATGCTTACTCTCTTAGGAGGAAGATTTTGGAGTGACAGGATAATTATAAGAAAGCAGTATTGGGGGCGCCTGGGTGGCTCAGTCAGTTAAGCGGCTGCCTTGGGCTCGGGTCGTGATCCCAGGGTGCTGGGATCGAGTCCCACATTGAGCTCCCTGATCAGTGGGGAGCCTGCTTCTCCCTCTGCCTGCTCTGCCTGCTGCTCCCCCTGCTTGTGCGCTCCTTCCCTCTGACAAATAAATAAAAATCTTTAAGAAAGAAAAAGAAAACAGTATTTGCTGTGATACCTTGGCCATAGCCCAGCTGTGGTAGCTGCTAAGGGGTCACACATTATTATTCGACCAGGTCCTTGTGTTTGCAAGTGACAGTCCCACTGCCCCTGGTCAGCTTGGGCACATTGAGGGATTTGGTACCCATAATATTCTAAAGCTTGAGCCTAGAAATAGCTGGAGTTCTTCTTCATGTGAGGTTTTAATTTTTTCTCAATTGTAGAGAACACTTCGGCAGGGGCCCTAACACAAACCCCAAGGAGGCTGTGGATATAATTTAAGAGTTTGGGAACTTGGATGAGGGGGAAAAATCATTCCTTTCCACTAATCTCTAACTGAAATTTGGCATTTCCTCCTACTATAAATGTAGAGAACAAATCAAAGAGGTGTTATTAACAGTACTTGTACTGGTGACCAATAAAAATCACTTATTTTCTTATCAGATTGTAGTTGTTGCAGGTGTCTTTTAAAAGAGTGTTTTTTTGCTTATCACTACATCAAAATTTTAGCAGTTATTAGACCTCTTGCCAGATCTTGTTACTGAGTTAATACATATATCACAATTTTGAATTTCAATATAGTTGTTTTTTTCTTTAGTTGTATTTGTTTTGTTTGTGGTAATTGAGTATTTTATGTACTGTGTTAAAAATACATATCCTGAGAAGGGACCCAGATGCAAAGGTACCCATGGCATAACACAGATTAGGAATCCTACTTTTATGTTCTGAGACACTACCACCCTACATCCTGAGCTCTCCTGTTTCTCCCACAACACAGTCCTCTCCCTCCACTCTTCCTTCCATCTGCTTAGACTCTGCCTGCAGACTCCACTCCATCTCAAAATTCAAGAAGTTCTTTTTGTGTAATTCCCACTGAATGCCGGGCCTTTTCCACCTGTACCCATGTGTCAGTCAGGGTAGGTGCAAGGCAGTTAGAGCACATGTGAAACCAACCTACTGACACATTTCTTGTTCATTTTTAAAAAGTCCAAGTTAAGAAGAGGGCATAGCAAAATGTAAAAACCAGGAAAGATATCCCTCTGGCTGAAAAGTAGCCCAAACTGAGGTAAATGTCAATATTCTTACTTAACCTGACACATAAGCTCTTAATAAATGTTGTGATGATTACTGAAATTTACTTTTCTTTTTTCTTTTGAAATAGAAACCATGTTGTGGATATCAGTGTTGCAGTCAGTACTCCTGCAGGGCTCATTACACCTATCGTGTTTAATGCACATATAAAAGGACTGGAAGCCATTGCTAATGATGTTGTTTCTTTAGCAACCAAAGCACGAGAGGGTAAACTACAGCCTCATGAGTTCCAGGTAAGGTAATATTTATTTCCCTTCTGAATGTTAAGAATTATGTTATATTTAAGGGTGGCGTAATGCTGGGTACCTGGGTGGCTCAGTCGGTTAAGTGTCTTGGGCTCAGGTCATGATCCTGGTGTCCTGGGATCGAGCCCCGCATCGGGCTCCCTGCTCAGCGGGAGTCTGCTTCTCCTTCTCCATCTGCCCCTCCCCACCACTCGTGCTCTCTCTTTCTCTCTCTCAAATAAATAAAATCTTTAAAAAAAAAAGGGTGGCATAATGCTTTTACTGCATTTTTCACCTTTGATTCTGCCTTATATTCTTACACAAGTCCCTGAAAACACAGAAAAGGTGAATATCCTATCAAAATCTGAAAAGACATTTTCCAGCAGTTTGCAAAACTTATGACTTACGTTCATACTTGTAATGGTTATATATTTTCATTAAAGTGTATTCCATTAAGGCCTGCCTTTTTTTCCCCCTTTCAGCTTTTTTGATTTATAAATATCAAATAAGAATTGTATATATTCAGAATATATAGCTTTGATGTTTTGCTGTGTGTACTGTGAGATACATTGTGAGATGATCATAGTTAAGCTAAGTCACATCTGTCACTTCATGTTGTTTTCCTTTCCTTTTCTAATTTTTTTATGGTAGTTCAGAGGCCTTTTTTTTTTTTTTTTAAGATTTTTTATTTATTCATTTGAGACACAGATATACAGAGAGAGAGAGAGAGAGAAAGCATGAGCAGGGAGAGAGGCAGAGGCCGAGGGAAAAGCAGGCTCCTTGCTGAGCCAGGAGCCCGATGTGGGGCTCGATCCCAGGACCCTAGGATCATGACCCGAGCCAAAGGCAGACACTTAACCATCTGAGCCACCCAGGCGCCCCTCAGAAGCCTTTCTTAAAGATTATCTTAAGGTCTTTCCACAGAACATTTGTCTTTTTTTTCTGGCTTATGTTGACAAGCAATTAACATGATCTATTTTTAATCTCTTTTTCTCTAGGGTGGCACTTTCACAATCTCCAATTTAGGAATGTTTGGAATTAAGAACTTCTCTGCTATTATTAACCCACCTCAAGCATGTATTTTGGCAATTGGTGCTTCAGAGGATAGACTGGTTCCGGCAGATAATGAAAAAGGGTAAGTACAAAATAAAGAAGGAGTTGTAAGTTCATTTTCATTACATAATACCTGTTTGTTTTTTGGTGGTTGTTGTGGTGTGTTTTTGTTTGTTTTTACATAATACCTGTGTTTGAGTCTCAGTTTTATAATTATTGTCATGGCCTATTGGAGCTTCAGGTAGAGTCAGGCGTAAGTGTAGAATGAAGTTTCTCAGGGCAGCAACTCTTCTTTTACTAAATGCAGTTAATCCTATTTGAAAGGGGAAGCCTTATTTACTACAGGTGAGGGGTGAGCATACTTTTCCTTGGAGCCAGGTTGTAAATATTTTAGGCTTTCTGGGTCATGGCCTCTGTTGCAAATACTCTGACATTGTAGTGAGAAAGCAGACATAGGCAATACATAAATGAATTCCAGAAAACCTGCATTTGGCGGGATTTGGCCTGTGGGCTGTAGTTTGCCAGCCCATGCTCCAGATGGCTGTTTGGTCTGTCAATCTAGAGGGTGAGGCAGAGGTGTATAGTACATTAAGAGTAGGTGGAAAATAATATTACCTGGTTGGAGTTGGCATTTGGGTTGGTTACTGGCTAAAAACTAGTGATTGCTTTCAGAATACCTAATAATGTTTTTATCTTTTTCTAGATTTGATGTGGCTAGCATGATGTCTGTTACACTCAGTTGTGATCATCGGGTTGTGGATGGAGCAGTTGGAGCCCAGTGGCTTGCTGAGTTTAGAAAGTACCTTGAAAAACCTATCACCATGTTGTTATAATTAACCCAAGAATTTCTAGACTCTCCCAGGTCACAATGATTCATTCTTACCAAGATATAAATATGTTATTACACAGGTGGTTCTTTTTATTTTAAAGTTAACCAGTTATTTTTGAGTCTGTCCAGATAAATTATTTGTAAGGGGCATCACTGAATTTTTTAAATGCCAATTACACCCACATATTGTACACATTTAATGAACACCAGATTTTGAGCTGTGTATTCCTAGTCAAGGGAACATGTGGCCTGGCCCTTTGGTGATAAGTACTTCCATTGGGAAATGTAGAGGGAGAATTCTGGTTCCCTATTGAAACATATATAAAGGTAATCTGGATGAAACCTTGAGGTTTTGAAATTTAATTGCCTCAAATGTTTTGCTCATATTTGAGGGAAAGAGAAGTCCGTTCTCTTAGAGAAAGGGTTTGAATTGAAGCTTGATTTTGGAATTTAACCCTAATTTAAATTTTTCTGTGACATGATCTTGGTTTATCATGGATGGGAAGGGTAGAGAACTTCAAGGAAAATAAGTGAAATTTTAAAAGTTAACTTTTTCTTAGACTTCTTCAACCAGCTGTCCTTTATTTTTCTATGAATCCTGAAATGGTTGTTTTGCCTCTTGAGATGAAGATATATATAAACCAGCTACTTGGCATAAATGAGAATTTGTGTGGGTATTTATTTAAACAACTTACATACATAATTTTGAGAGCAGAATTTAAAATTACCTCCAAATAAAAGAATATGTTTATAGAATTTAACAAAAAGTAGAAATTATTCCTCGAAGATTAATTGGTGGTTATTTGCAAATGAACTTAATTATCAGAATCTGTTACTCATATCATATAACTTTGGAAAACTGTATCAAGGAACTGTGGAATAAGTGTACATATGTAAAATATGGTTTCTAGTGAGATGTGTGCCAAAGTCCATTTATCACCAAATCCTGTCTGAAAGGAAGAGGGGGAGATAGACATTGGTAAGCAGTTGGGAATGCTAAAAGATTAGAAGCGAAGTGGTCATTTCTACTTGGATTAAGTAAAAAATGTTCAGTGTGTACAAAGAAAGTGTTCTGTGTTTTTCCACCCGATGTTGTCTCATGTACATTAAGAAAGTCCTAAAATCCTATTGGAAAGAAAAAAAATAGTTTAGGTTGCTTGCTGCCTTATCAGCCTAAATATTTTTTTCCTTTTTGTTACAGTTTGCCTTTCTTAGGGGAGGGGGAGTGGAGGAGGTGATACTCGGGATAATAAAAATGAATTTGGAATATTGTCACAATTCCAGACTTTCTATTAATGTGTTTTAATAAATTATTTGGAATTGTTTATGACTATTTAAAATAAATCTAACCAGTGTTGCTGTGTATATATGTGGAGCAGTCCCCTGAAATTTAGGTCTTTCGGTGTTGAATCTGTTTCTAAATGTTCTTTATTACATGGTGCAGAAGTGACACTGCATATATTCCAGAATATTTTCCCTTGCTGTATTATGAAAATGGTACATTAAATTGATTTTTCAGTAATTAGTAATGTTAGCTTGAATTGAAGATTATGAAGAAGGAACAAGCTTATCGCAAGGGACCATCAGTATGAGCCACATCTGGTTCAGATACATGAAACTTCAAAGATAATTCATTCTTAGCAAATGCTTATGGCTCTGTCTGTTGTTCCCTTGAAAGAATAATAAAAGGTTGTCTTCTAATAAAAATTATTCTGAGTTAAAAATTAACCTGAGGTATAATCTAAATTATAAATCTAAATGGATTCAGTCTATTTCTCTTACCAGAACTGAAAGAAAAAAAGTTAAAAATTTTGGTTGAAATTATTTAAAAATTAAACTGTTTTCAGTGTGTCTTGTCTAATTTTTGACCTGTTGGTAATTATTTTTCACATTAAACTAAAGCCAGAGATAGCTATATACGTGTACACTCTTAATACAAATGCGTTTGAAGCGTGTAGAATTAGTAAAATAAAGGACTGAGTTTAGGAGGATATAATCTAACACTTTAAGCTCAAGGAGTTACTGAAGCACCTCATGGTGGAGTGTGCCACACAGCAAGATGAAAGCGTAATCTGGCCGTATTAGATATTTTACACCAATCCCGAGGTTTGTGAGTGAAGTTATGGTTTCCCAAGGCATGGTCTGAAAAAGGAGTTAACTAGCCTGAGATCATATGAATGTGCTCCAAGGAGTACTCCTTACCTAGTAATGCACAAACCCTGGAATACATGGGAAAATAATCACCCACGTTTGTAGGGGCACCTGGGAGGCTCAGATGATTGAGTATCTGACTCTTGGTTTCAGCTCAGGTCATGATCTCCAAGTGGTGAGATTGAGCCCTGCATTGCGGGTGTCTGCTCCTCTCCCTCTGCCTCTCCCCCTGCTCACACACAGACACTCTCTCAAATCTTAAAAAAAATAAATAAAACCAAGCTTGTAGAAAAATCTAGTCTCTAAATCAAGGATAATTAATATCCATCTCACTTTCCAGTTTCAAGGAAAAAAATTTTGGTAAGATTCATATTAAACTACTCCACAGTTATTAATGTTCTTCCTGGGCAAAGTTTGGTATTTTGGGGGAGAGGGAGGAGGAGGAGAAATTTCTATGAATATAAAAATCCATTGAAATAAGTAAAATATTTTGGAAAGTAACAAGGATGTAAATTTAAAATCTAAAAAATGCTAGATCTTGATACGCATTTTATTAATGAGTACACAAACACATAGCTGCTGACAAAAGTAACACCCAAGTGCCAAGAGTGGCAGAGCAGAGATTCAACCAGTTCTATGTGGTTAGGTATGAGAGTTTGTAGGCCAAGCAGTGACGGTGATTTTGTAGAAGAGAAGGAAAGGTGAAAGCATTCCAAGTTTTTTTGAGGGATGAGACTATAATAGGGGTGTTAACTTTAGGACATCATACAGTTCTAGAAAATCTTCAGATGGTAAATTATCCTATTGCTGGGAGAATTCAAATCCAGACCAGGCTTAAGAAAATTATATTTGTTTTTAAGTATCACATACCAATTGCTTCTCTTCTATATACTAGTTTCTAAAGTTAAAAAGCTTTAAAATTAATAAGGACTTTAAAGACATTATGTTGAACTAGAAACTATTACAAGGAAGCTGTACTGTATCTAGGAAAGATGATTAAGGATGCTTAAACATCAAAGTTAATACTTCTGTATTGAACAACCATCTGACAGATTAAGTTGATAAATACATCCTTCTGTCAAAATTATTTTCATAGGAGAAAGGCACTTGTCCCAAAGTCACATCCTTTTTCTTAGGGTTAGATTTATTTTGCATCTTCTGTACAATAACATCTTGTTATTGTTACTGCATCATGGTATCCAGTCCACAGACAAGTCTATATTTGATATTAAAAGGTCTGACGGGTAGCTTGGACTCCTCCCATGAGAACTGTTTTATAGAAGTACAGAAGTTTGCATACTAGTACATTGGCCCTGTAACTTTATAGCTGGAGGAAACTTTCACTGCTTCAGTTCCTCTTGGTAATAGAAAATTTACAGTTTGAGATTTATTCCTGATGCAAAAATTTGCTAGAGACAACCAAGTAAACCAGAATTTCAACCAGTAAAACAAGAATTTTCACAATTTACTTGGAAACATAGAATTTTCCCAAATGACAATTTGTTACTTTAAGACCATTAGAAATAGCTTCAAAACAAGTATATCACGGCAATACCGTTTTTAATAGTTTCTGCTCCTAGCCAAGTTTGAGGAGAAAGTTAAAAAAGATAAACATTAAGTTGATGAGAAAATCTCATTCCATCAAAAAGAACTCTTAGAAAATACTAGTGTTTAAGGTAAACCACTACCTCTTCACCCATAATGAAGGTCCTATCATTCACATGCCTTTATCACTGAAAACCCAAAGCAGATGATGCTCTTGACTTACACCAATGGCATTGTGACGATTAAGGTAGCTTTCTCTTTGATAAATTTGGCTGTAGTCATTTCAGTATCCACAGATTCCGGAAGATTCAGATGTAATCTGTACTTCTCAGAGACCTCAATCAATAAATCATCCTAAGAATAACAAATCAAAAGTATTTTAAAATATGAAAATAGTAACTCCTGGTTAAAAGATGTTACTGGATTATTCACAGTTACTCCTTTCCCGTAAGAGGAGGATCTCACTGCCATGTGACTTGCAATGAGCTGTACAGTTGCTACTGTGACTCCCTGAGGTTTTTTGTTACTGCTGCTCAGTACGTCAAAAGTTAACTGATACAGTGCCATAAATTGGGTGTTGCCATCCTAGATTATGTGGCATTGACTTTGTGGCTGACCAGCAAACAGCGAGGAAAATGTATTGGCAATAGGAAAAATGGTGATCCATGTTTTGTAGTGATAAAGCCCTTAGTAAAACCAGCACAGTAATTTGAAAGACAACTAACTGCACCTCGTTAATGTGTGGCTTTCAGGTAAAGTGTGAAAACAGAATGTTGGTAACATGCATTGTTTCTATTGGCTACATTTAATAAGCTACTACAAAAAGGAGCTTCGAAAAGAATTTCCTAGTTTGCAAGTAGGATTAAAAGACTATACAAAGCCCCAAAATTCTAAGACTTCAGGACTGAGAAATGGAACTAATTTTTATTTTAAACCAGTAAAAAATAAAATTGAGAATTTATTTCTTAGCAACAAAGACTAAGACAGCCTAGAAGATTGAATCACACGTCATTATACTCTTTGTTAAAACCTCTAACTGGATTAAGGTGGAGCTCAGTTAATCCCTACATTTGGCTCAAACGACAGCAATTAAGTAAAAAAAGGCCATTGAAAAAGGGACATGCCTAATAAAGAATCATGGGTGTGGCACTGATTCGAATCAAAGAAGTAAAATGCTACCAGTCTAGACTAAAACATTGGATCCCCAACATTCCAAAACCGTGTAACAGGGTGAGTAAACTGCTCAGCACGTAAGGATGGCCTATTCTCCAATGTTCTTTTCCGATGTGGCCAGTGTGGGTAAGAAAAAGGTAAACACCGGGGCGCCTGGGTGGCTCAGTTGTTAAGCGTCTGCCTTCGGCTCAGGTCATGCCAGGGTCCTGGGATGGAGCACCGCATCGGGCTCCCTGCTCCGCGGGAAGCCTGCTTCTCCCTCTCCCACTCCCCCTGCTTGTGTTCCCTCTCTCACTGTCTCTCTCTCTGTCAAATAAATAAAATCTTAAAAAAAAAAAAAAAAGGTAAACACCACCCAAAGAATGAAGCTGAAAGTCATGGAGAACAATGGAACTAGGGGGCTAGGTAATCAAGGAATCTTGTAATGAGACCTAACCAAGAACAGCCTCTACTTACAGGAAAGGGACCCTCACGATATCTGCCTTCCAGGATACCAGAATTGCTGTGCACCAATAGCTGCTGTGTGCCTCATATTTTCCCCCTTTCCAAACTGAGACTCTTAATTACCGTTATCCTCTCTCCATTGCACATTGTACGGTGCATGTGGCTATGGCAGTAGATTACTTGTCTTTGTAGTTCATAGGTCTGTGGTTCAAGAGGAAAATGCAGATTATAATGGCAAAATCCTATATTTTAGAGTCTGATACTGGGACTGGAAATGCCTTTCTTGGGGAAAGAAGCAAATGTTTGTGTCCTTGAGAGTTGGACTGTGATAGATTGTAGGACTTTGCCAATGTTTTGCTCTTCTTTTGTATAATAAGGATTATACATCCTTGCCATTTGAATTCCTGTGACTACCTGTGAGAATATTCTTCCCAGCCCCGTTGATGTAGGATTTGGCCTGGTGCCTTAACTTTGGCTAATAGAATGTGAGTAAAAGTGATATATACTATCTCTGAGAGAAAGTTTTAGGATCTATTGCATGGCTTGGCCATTTCTATTTTCCCTCTTTCATGAGAATGGCATATCTCACCTGTATCTTGAAATATGCAAGACCCCTGGAACACAGCAGGCCCACCTGACATACAACCTGAGCAAATTGCTACAAACCACCGAGACTGTGGAGTTTGTTACTACAGCATAATACGGTAAATGTTGACTGATACAAATTTATAGTATTACCTGTTCAACTTACCTCAGAAACACTAAGATCACAGAGAGATACTGAATTAATACCAGGTAATTCAACTTTTATTTCAATTTCCAGAGGTTTCTCATTCTGGTCAGCCACAATTTTTAATTCATAGGCTGGTTCCTTCATCTCTACCTGGATCTCTGTACTGGAAATCTCCTCAATCAGACACCGTGTTTTACTTGAAACTTCACCTTTTGGCAATAAAAGCTGAAAGTGATCTGAATTGCTCACAGTCCTACTTATCTGTTCAGGCGTTAGTTCTTATGGGAAAAAAAGGGGGGGGAGATGAAATCACAAAGTTAATCAACAACATAAAATACTATCAGTCTATGAACTGTAACATTTGTGGCATTAGCGAAAATGGCAGAGAAGCTGAAGCTAATTTAGTTTGGGAATCTAAAAAGAATCTTAAACCTGGGGCACCTGGGTGGCTCAGTCAGGTTAAGCGTCTGACTCTTGATTTCAGTTCAGGTCATGACCCCAGGATCGTGAGATCAAGCCCAGAGTTGGGCTCCGTGCTCAGGGGGGAGTCTGCTTGAGATTCTCTCTCTTTCTCTGCATCCCCCTACTTCCCCCCCCCACACTCTCTCTCTCTTTCAAATAAATAAATAAAATCTTTTTTTAAAAAATAAATAAAATCTTAAAAAAAAGAATCTTAAACCAAAGAACTTGGTTAAAAAGTTTGCAGGGTTTAAAAATCTTTAAGGACATGTTAATATTTCTAATATCTAATCTTTATATTTTTCTATCTTAAGTTTCTCATCTTTTAAAACCAAGATTTTTGGTTTGCAAAATGTACACAGGATGCAAAACAATTTTAAATCAGTTAAATTTTCCATTTACAGTCATTAACTTACCCTTTCTCATTTTCTCTCTTAAATCTGTGGGGTCAGCTTGCATTCCCATCAGATTTTGTTTCATCCTTTGAATGCTTCCTTTTATTCTAAATTTAGTGATACTGTAAGAGTATGAGAGAGTGAACTGGAATTGTTCCTCAATGCATTTCATGGTCATCCTTATTAATTGATCTTTTTTCACTTGGTCCTTTTCTGCTGCCTGGAGAACATCAGGATTGTAGGCAACATCGATGACTGTATAAACATCTGTGTGTGTAATTCAGAGGATGTGAAATGAAGACAACTTGTTTCACTGATGATACTGTCAGGTAATATATTAAGTCATAATCCTGGATAAAGCTAAAAAGCAAAATTCTATTCCTGTATTTTTCAGAGGTAATCACAATGGTGCCAAATATACAAATTTCCAATTAGGGCATTTCTTGGCATTTTATATGGGTTACTATTAGAAAAATTGAATAGCATTCAATTTATATAAATAAAGGTATGCTTATTAGTTATTAACTACATTATAACCAAATAAAATATTTTACTTGTAATGCCTTTTACCAAGTAAAATCTGGTCCATGCTTATTCCCAATAAAGTTTTTAAAATATGCTTTCTCTCCCTTAATTCTATGTACCTGATGTCTCAGACATATCTTCTGGTCTGCCAACACTTAGAGGTACTGGATGAGTGGTTGACTGGGGAGCTGGGATCCTTTTCCACTGACACAGATTAATAAAAAGTACTTTTTCCTTTGGTTTCTAAAAAACAAATAATTTTGCATATCTCAAAATCTAGTGGTTTTTTTTTTATTTAAAAATAATATCATAAAGGTAACTCATCACAGAATTTGAAGAGTGAGAATTTTAGTCACCAAGTAAGCCATTCCGTGCATTTAAACTGTGTTTGAAAATTGTACTGTTACCTCATTTCCCCCAAGCTACTGACTTTTCAAGATCCAGTTGTTGCTCCCAGAGGAACTGGGAGGAAGGAGGCGGCACCAATCTAAGCAGCTATTCTGGGTGAATATGACCCTATTTCACCACTTCCTTACCTCCCAGCCAAGTAAGTTCTCTTTATTTGCAAAAACGTCCAATTCTACGAGTCTCTGTTAAATCATTACATTACTTTTTTTTATTCTAGTAGAAAATGACTTTGAGATCTCCAAAATATATCATATGTGAATTTCTCATTCTTACTCCTTCAACATAATCTTCCACTCTATGTTTCATTCTCCCTTTAGAGTGGCGGTTCCCCTCAAGTTTTCTTAAAGTAGCAATAGCTAAAGGTAAGTGATTCTCTGATTATTCCAGGATTCTTTCGCTCAAGACCTCCCATCCCTGGGTACCAACACTACATACCAGGATCCTGGTTTGTAGACAGAGCTGTGGTTCTGGGGTGGCACAGAGCTGTTTCCCTTCTTTCAGCTGCTGTTGAATGAACTTCTCGTAGCTCTCAGGATTAGTTTCAGCCAGATCATCTAGGAGGTTCCAGAACTGAGTAACCTGGGTGAGCAGACCCTTTGAGGACGACTCCATGATTGAGGTAAACAGGCCTCTTGAGTCTGTGGAAAGATAGGACTTCAGGGGGAAAAAGTCTGTGTAACTAATGGTTCATTTCTTCTTTTGGAGGAGGAGGAACAAACAGATCAGGAATTGCTTTGATGAAGTTAGCACCTGTGTCTAAAAGACTGCGGCTCAGCACCACTTTTCTTTACCTTATTCTCTAATTATCTAGTCCCCCTCAGACAAGTCCTCACCTCTGCCTAGACTCTCACCAGCACTGAGGGTAGAGTAGTCAGTTAGTCTGGATTACCCGGTGACCGATTCTCTTGTTCCGATACCTGGGTATTGGCAGACGGGTGCCTATCCAGTCCTGAAACTGCCAGAGAGCTACAGGAGACTTCCTCACAGCTTAGTAGTTAAAAGCAAGGATTCTGGGGCGCTTGGGTGGCTCAGTTGGTTAAGCGACTGCTTTCGGCTCAGGTCATGATCCTGGAGTCCCGGGATCGAGTCCCACATCGGGCTCCCTGCTCGGCGGGGAGTCTGCTTCTCCCTCTGACCCTCCTCCCTCTCATGCTCTCTGTATCTCATTCTCTCTGTCTCAAATAAATAAATAAAATCTTAAAAAAAAAAAAAAAAAAGCAAGGATTCTGGAGCCAGAATGCCTAGATCCCAATCTCAGCTTTATCACGTACTAGGTGTGGTACCTTGAGCAATGAAGTTATGTATCAGTCTATTCTCAAAGTGAAGACGATAATACCTATCTCGTAGGGTTATTGTGAGAATTAAGTATGCTCATATAGAGAGGCTAGGACACTTCGTAAACACTATGAGAGTATTGATACCACCTGTGTCTAGAGATAACCTCCCTCGCTCTCCTCTCCCACTGGAGAGGCGTCCCACAGCAGCCACAGAATGAGGAAAAGAGGTTTGGGTTCCCCGAATACTATATTAGGGTTAAACTAAACGGGAAGCTTAACTAAAGGACAATCTTCCCAGAGATCGGCGAACCCACCACCTCTTCTCTCCTCCTTGACGAACCGCGACGCCTGTTACTAGGGTAACCGGACCGGGTACAACATCTAATTGGGTCCGGAAAGCTCCAGGAAGAAAGGATTTTTACATCCAGTTCCGGAGTCTCCCCCCTTCTGGTGTCGGGCTTGCTTTTCAGCCGAGGCCGACCCGCTTCTTTTCCAGGAAGGCGCCCGCCTCCCCTCCGCACCTTTCGATATCTAGAGGATGCTGGAAACCCTCCCCGTGGGAGTCTCTGGGTCTCCCGTGGGTGGGAAGAGTTTCTCCGGAGCACGACTTCCGGCCTGAAAGGGAAGCCCGCTCCCTTGTCGCCCAGACTGATTCCTCCCCCCAAATCCCCGCCACGCGAGGCTGCGGCGCACGGTATGGGTGTATTTGTGTGTGTTTGTATGGGGAGGGCGTTTGGAGGGAAGGTTACCGGGAGCTCCGTGGCCACTGGGGGGCAGGGATCCCGGTGACAGAGACGGGGGTATTTTCTCTGTCTTCCACTTGGAAGCCTCAACCCCCTCCCCCTCTTCGGGCACTCTGGGTGTTTCTTGGGGCCCATTCGAGGGTTGTACCCGTCCAGAGCGTCCCCATCCTTTCGGGAGAGCGAAGCCCAGTCCTCGGGTCCGTCCCAGAGGAGCGTGAGCGGGGCATGCCCCCATGCCCGTCAAGCCGGCTGTCCGGATTCCGCGCCGGCGCAGCCTCCGGCCTCGGCCCGGAAAGAGATCTTCCTGTCGGTGTGGGCTGGGGGAAAGGCAGCCGTGGCCTGGGCCACGGGTGAGGGCAGAATAACCGGTGGGAAGGCTGCATTTTCACGAAGGACTCGGGTGAAGCTGCAGAGCTGCCTTTGAGCCCTGACTCCTTGGCTTCCTGGGTCGGAGGAGATCTTGTAATGGAGTGGTTCTTCGTCTCACACTAGCAAGATGCCTGATTTCCTCAGGATCGAGGGGTGAGTGAGCGGTGGGGTGGTTGCACAAAACCGCTGCTAGCTACACACTGAATATCCTTGTCATCTGTTTTTTGGAGGCTTCTGTACAAAATAGAAAGTAAAATTCCTCTGAATGGAGAAATTTAGGGCGTGTCTGCATTTGATGTCAAATGTTGACATTTGTGGTCCCTGACATTGTCAGATCTAGGTATTTGCTTCATCACAAGCTAATTTTGAGATTGGAAAGTTGATTTCTAATCTGGATCTTGTTTACATTGGGCTTTCTGGCCTGGGGCAAGTTATGCTTAAGGGAATTTCATCTGCAAAATAGGAATGAAGATGCTTGCCTCATATAAAACATGGGGTTGTTTTGAGGATTAAATAAAATGGTGCTCTTGAAGGCACTTAATTCTGTGCAGTTTGAAAGAACTTGGATGTCCACTATCTCACTGTACATTCATCTGCACATTATTAGTGTGGTCAGGCATTTTCTCCTTTTAATGGTGAAGGGAAAACTACCCCTCAGGACCTCTGACTTCTTGTTCAGTAATCTTTCCTTTCTTTACCTCATGCTTCTTTATGACACTGTAATAAAAGATAAGATAATAAAGGAAATTATTGTTTTTAAATGTTATTTATTGACTCATTTCAGATTGAAGAATGTCCCGTGTTCCATTGGGGAAAGTCCTCCTGAGGAATGTCATCCGGCACACAGATGCTCACAATAAGGTGAGAGGTACAATCTAGTTTTTCCTCAACATTTATTGGAGGCATATAGTGTGCCATGCATGATTTTGGTAGTTTGGAGATACAAAGATGAATAAAATAGATAATTACAATCAATTTGATAAGTACTGTAGTAGAGACATATACAAGGTGCTTCAGTGCACTGAGGAAGGAACAGTGAAATCTGCCTTGGGAAATTAGGAAAGGCTTCACAGAATGCGTGGTATTTGAGCTGCTATATTTGAACTAGTTTTTGGTGAACAGGTTCAAATTTACCAGGTGTAAAAGATCATTCCAGACAGAACATCATGTACTCATATGGCAACAAAGAAGAGCATGAAGCACTTGGGGTGTGGCAAGAAAGTGTGTGCATCTGGAAAGTAGGGAATGTTGTGGGGAGTTGGGTAGTGACAGAAGATGAGGCTCAAGTGGTAAATTAGAATTGGATTGTGATACTTGGAGATTAGACTTTTTCCTCTGAACAGTAAAGAAGCTATCAAATGTTTTTAAGCAGGGTGTGACAAGACTGTATTTGTATTTTAGAAAGATGATTTGTTAGCTGGGTAGGGGATGATAGACCAGATGGAATGAAACAGTAGAAACACCAGTTAGGCAATTGCAGTGCTCCAAGTGAGAGACGATGAGGAGTTCACATGAAAACAGTGACAGTAGGGATGAAGATGAGGAATTTAGGAGATAGAATCCAAAGGATTTGGTGACTAATTTAAACATAAAGGGTTATCATTTGATCATTGAAGCATAGTTGCAAAATTAAAAGGGGATAAATGAGTCTATGCAGGGTTAAAAAGTTCTCCTGTTGCTGCAGAATTCTACATATTTGAGATTCACTGGGTCAGATTATTTAGAGAATCCTGAATTTGTTTCCCAGGTTCCTGATTATGACCCAGTCTGTAATACAAAATTGGTACAGAGTGTATTGTCAGTTACTTTTCTGTGATATAAAATATTGTTTTTAGTAATTATATTTCTTTTCTTTTAAAAAATCTAGATTCAGGAGGAATCAGATATGTGGAAAATAAGAGAACTGGAGAAACAGATGGAAGATGCTTACCGGGGGACCAAAAGGAAAATGTTACCCAGTAGTTCAAGGTGAAGTTGGAGCTCTAAGATCCAGAATAACTCAGATCTTGTTCAGAACCATCAACTTTCATTTAAAAGCATTTTAGTATGCTAAAGATAGATGAGTTCAGTTCTGTGAATCTTTAAGCCTTCCTTCCTTCATGAATCTAGACCCAAGCATAAAGCCGGATGCGTAGTGATGGTTTTGATGAAGAAAGTCAAAGAGACTATTGGAGGCCAAAGAATGAAATTTCTGGGGCACTGGAAGATGATTTTCTTAAGGCTAAATCCTGGAATAAGAAGTTATATGATTATGAAGCTAATATGCCAGACAGATGGGGTCACAGTGGTTATAAAGAGTTATACCCTGAAGAATTTGAAACAGACAGTAGTGATCAGCAAGATATTACCAATGGGAAAAAAACATCTCCCCAAGTAAAATCATCTACCCATGAGTCTCACAAACACAAGAAGTCAAAGAAATCTCACAAAAAAAAGCAGAAAAAAAAGTCGCACAAAAAACAGAAGAAAAGCAAAAAAGAAGCCATGGATATAACAGCAGATTCCTCAAGCGAGTTCTCAGAAGAAACCGGGGCTTCTAGTACCAGGAAAAGGAAACAGTCACATAAGCGCAAGAAAAAATCCAGGAAAAAGTCTCTCAAAAAATCTGCTTTATTCTTGGATGCAGAAAGTGACACTTCCCAGTCAGATGATTCCGCATCCAGCAGTTCTGAGGAAGGTGAGGAAAGAGACACTAAGAAAACCAAAAGGAAAAAGACAGATAAAAAAGTCCATATCCCTATAGTTAACAATGAAATACAGGAGAGGACGAACAAACGCACAAATTGGAAAGTGGCTACAGATGAAAGGTCTGCAGAGAGTTCAGAGGATGACTAAATGAGGAGATATTCTCCATTTCCCATCTGACTGGTTACTTACAGCTCTTCCACCTTGGGGTTTTGCCAGTGACTCTGTTGCCTGGCACAGGGGCCCTGAGGTCAGAGCTGTCCTGTGCCATCTATCTACATTCTGACAGACTTCTTGTCTTCTGTTTTGGCCTGTTAAACTTGATCCTCTTATTGTTAATAGGGAATCTGGTATTTTGTTATGAAGTTTTCTTGAAGAGATTATTTTTTGCAATTAATCACATTTAGGGTAGAGTGCAAATGCAACAAATTGAAGGACCCAGAAAGCTGAATCCCAGTAACAACCTGGGTACACCAAATGGGATGTAGAATTTGGGGAAAGCAAGGGCTGGGATCAAGAGGTGGATTGGAACTGGTGCTGTGTACAATGTTGGAACATCGTATTGCTCTGTTTATATAGCAGGTGCCACAACTTTGTCTTCAGCCTTGGTGCTTTGATCTTTCTGTATTTAGGCCTCATAGATGTGGTCCAGTTTATTTAATGAGAAAATGAGTAAAGAGCAAGACATTTTTCCTTCATGATAACATCCATTAGACAGCTGTTATTATGAGACTGGGGTTTTCTGTCAAATTTCCCTGCTGCACAGGGTCTGTGGCTACACTAAGTATACCCCTAAACATGGTAATTGGTTTAGTAAATGGTTTTCTACTTCCTGTATATGGCCTAAATGGACTTGTGTTCGAAGTTATTTCTTCAGTTGTTTTGGTTAAGTCCTCAACCAAATGGGATAAAATTAGGAATTAGTCATGCTGTCTGATGGTGCTCTGAACAGCATTCAGGGTAGCAGCTGCCATTTAAATATTATCTTCCTTGTTCATTTCTAAGTCTATTAATGAAATTTAGATTTTCCCTGAAACTAGGTTGAACCAGTTCCAAAATGCAACAGGCTTCTCAGGGACTCACCCACTTCTTCCCAGTTTGCCTTCTGATTAAAGCACCAAGCAGAGACCATATTATTTCCCTTTCCTATATACTGTGATCCCTACTGTTAATTCTTAAGAAACCAAAATATCACTGAAAAAAGGCTGGCGGAACACAAGTGAATTTTTTCATTATGACAGAATACCAAGTGACATATCATTGTTTTTTCTGGTTGTCACTTCATGGTCTTGGTAGAAAGCTTGAAAACTCAGACTTTTGTTCTTGGTTCTGCCACTAATTAGTTATGAGGTCCAGAAAAGGTGAGTTAACCTCCCTGGCCTTACTTTCCCCGTGTATAATACAGAAATACTTCATGGTAGCATGACAGTGTAAGACACCAGCAATAGAATATAACTGTAACAACATTCCATGAGGTGGTAATATTTTACAGTTCTAACTACTAAATTTATTCTCTTTACAGAACAGATGTCTAATAAAATGTTTAGTCATAAAATACATGGTTGGCTAGAGGTTCCCTATCCCTTGATTATAAGCAGGTGCTACCTTTGGGGATATTTACTTGAAATATTAATACTTTGGTACTCAATTGTCAATGTTCCATGGCGTATATTTTTACCTTTGGGATTAGTAGGGGCCCAAGGTGGGGCAAACAGTTTGTAATTACTACCTCTTAACCTAAAGACAAATTGTTTTGTTCTTGGAATAAGTGAAATCTTTGTTGGAAGGAGTTTTCAGCACGTATTTTTTTTAGCATTGTTTCTGTGCTATAAAAGTACTGATTCTAGCACAGACTCAGGAAGATGGGCCAGTGGAACAGGCATCTTCAGGAAGTTGGTTCTGCTTCAGTCTTGACCTTCCCTTCCTCCCATACTAGCAGGCCTATTTCTTTCCCAAAAATACACATCCTGCCTGTTTTGTTTTTGCCATGTTTACTTTTTCTTGGTCATATATAAGCAATAAAGCTGTTTTCTGTTCTTCACCTTTCTCAACCCCAATTTCTCTTCTATACCTTAGGCTAAGTCTTTGATGGTTCTTCTAGCCCCCTTAAATATGGCTGAGGATGGCCTTTCAAAACCTAAGATCTCTCATTTGCACTACTGGTCTTGGAACGTACTTCTAGTGTTCCTGCCAATCAGAGATCTCTATATTAAATCCTAAAATGGGATTAAGGAAAAAAAAGAAATTTCGAGTTGGAGAATTCAGATTTATTGAATAACTATTGTGATAAAACATGGAATTTCTGAATTCCAAATAAATAAATTTCACTTTTTGAACATTTGATCTGTTACTTCTTAGCACCAATAGGCTTGGTAACAGCCTCAAGTTCACCTGACAACAGGCTGACAACTTTCCCCCACTGGCCCTTCAATCTGCTTAACAAGTCCTTTGGTTCTGTCATTCTCCCAGGGGATGGCCTACTGCCCTCCTTTCTGTACAATCTGGGCAAACCGACTGGTGATGGCAAGAGTAGTGTCAATGAAGCGGTCCACGCAGCTAGAGAGACAATTTTCAGTGCGAGAGTCTAGGCGATTCCCTGGCTTCTCCACACATTTATCCCAGCACAGCTCCATGAAGTGATGCACCTAAGAGGAAAGAAAATTAGTAATTGCCTGCTGTCTGCATATAGGTCTAACTGCCAACTTTATTTCCTTCCTGTTTTTCTCCTTTTCTGTCACTTGACTAAACCATTCTTTCAATCAACAAACCATGGGCTCTCTTCCCTCACTTCCTAATTTGTCATCAGTATGGCCCAGATCCTTGTTCCTACATTGCAATAATCCTTTATCCTTTCCGTTTCTGTTTTTCTCCTCTTTAGTAATTACAAATAACTTTCCATCAAGTCACCCCTGTACTTAATGCACAATTCCTCTGTTAGCCACTCAGGCCAGCCCATTATTTAACCACCAACCTGTTAAGCTTCAATGAAGTACACACACAGCATACTCAATGTGACTTAATATTCCCGGAACGCCCTACCTAAAGATTTGTCCCATTCTTCAAAACAGTTCACATTTTTAACTCCTTGAAGGCCACCGTCTATTTTTTCCGATTGTGTTAAGTCCTTAATCAGACTGTAAATTTTCAGGCATGGTTAGTAGTATTCCCAAGTTGCACCAGTGTAAGCTGGGAAGGTATGGTACCAATTAATTTCCCCCCAAACCACTGCTCTCCTGTCATTCCAAACCTATCCCTTACAGACTAGTTCCTAAGTTCTAAACCTTTTTGGGTTCATGGACACATGGGTGAATCCAATGAAGGTTATGGATCCACTCTCCACAAAAATGCACATCAGGTACAGAAAATGTGTTTTTGCTATTTAATCCGTCGCGAACACCTTCCCCCCGCAAGCCCCCCACGGGGGGTAACCATTTACTGAGGGCTTCCTAGACTGGGTACTCAGCAGTCAGTCAGTACTTTCTCCGGTCCTAAAGTCTGACTGTCATCTCCGTTTGGCTAAGCAATTAGCCACGCTGCTAGAGGTGCTGCCAGTAAGGGTCCACGCCGGGTTTCGAACCGTGCCGAAAGGGCTCCAAAACACTTGTCCTAACCTACAGTCCAAACTGACTACTTCAGAGCCCACCCTTCTCCATTAATGTTCCACTGCTTTGTCCTTTTCAAATACATGATAGCATATGATCTCTACAATCCAGTGAGGCAGCAGGCGACTGCAGAACCGAGACCCACAGTGGCTGGGTGTCTTGTCTAGGGGCACGCGGCCTGGAAGGGGCAGAGGCAGGATCAGAACCCAGAGCTTCCGAAGGCCAAGCCCGGAGAGCTCGCCGCCAAACCTGGTTCCGTTGCCCTTGCGTCGCCCGAACCTTTCTTCTCTGCTTTACACTTTCTCTTTCCCGCACGCTGGGTGTGCCTAGCGGGCGCCTGAGCACTACTGGTCACCAGGGGCTGGAGTCTTTTCTGGGAAGAACCCGGCGCGGCAGGAGCGAGCACGGGGCAGTCCCCCCGTGGTGATGTCGCAGAGCTCCGCTCGTTTTTTCCTAGCGGCTGTCACTTCACGGGCTGAATAAAAAGTCTGAAAACTCAACCTGTGCCTCACCCTCCTGTCTCTTCCCCTTGGTGCCTGTCCCCGCACCTGTGCAGTGAACTGCGCTTTCTGTTGTTCGGCCGCCACCAGACGCTGCAACTCCGCTTCGTCCGCCTCACCCAGCTCCGCCATCGTCTGCCTCCAGCTCCGGCCTTCCGACGAGCGTGCGCGCGCACGTGCGGCGGGCGCGCGCCAGCTCCCGACTTCCGGTTCACCCGGCATTTTCCCTCGCCCTGTTTTCTTGAGTCCTTGCGGGGTGGAAGTTGTCGAGTGACTGCTTCCGGTTTGCTGAGTGACCTTGAGGCTTCAGAGGCGAGATGGCGAGTCTTTGGAGGCTGAGTGTCCTGTGCGGTGCGCAAGGAGGCCGAGGTGAGGGGTCCTGGCAGCGGGAGGTTCTTAGCGCAGCCTCCAGCCGCGGAAGGGAGTGCGGCGAGGATTTGTCTGCGGGGTGGTGAGGCCTCTTAAGCAGGGAATCCTTCTTCCGTCCCGTTGGCCGATCTGGCTCCGGTCGGCACCACAGCGGTAACCACCGTTGTCTACGCGCCCAGATGTCCTCCCGAGCGCGTATCTCCCCTGCTTCGGGCTGACACGGGGATGGGGTAATCTGAAAGAGAGCTCCTGGAAGTTAAGTTCTGCTGAGGCTGTTCCTAAGAGTTTTGTTGTTTTTTTTTTTTCCTCCTCCGCTTTCACTGTCCTTAGAATGCGCCCACCCCGCATCGGAAAAGTGTGGGGTTAGGCTCCAAACCCCAATGCCTGGCCTTTCCCATTTACCCTGGAGTTGGTGGAAAGGGGCTTCTGGAAATCAATTCGATAATCATTGCATTGGACATTTGTGTTATACCAGGCACCGTAGTAGGAACGGGATACAAATGTGTATAAAACATAGTTCTTGCCCTCGAAGAGTTTTCATTTTTATAGGGAAAACACATGTAAACATAATTTAACATAAAGTAGAAACTCTTGTGCTGCACATAAATTGTTATGCCAGTCCAGAGGAAGACCATACATAGCTCTGTGTTTTGGAAGAATTACCCTGTCTTGGTTCCTGAAGGAGATGTGTGTGTCTTGAGGATAAGGAAGGCCACAGGGGGAAGGGCATTACAGTTGTAACTACTGGGATGAGCAGAAGTGATGATGAAGGTGTAGAACAGCGAGGTAGGAGAGAAAATAAACTAGATATGATTAGAGCATGAAGCTCAAGGTGAGGAATGAGAGCTGAATCTGGAAAGGTGAACTGGAATCAAATCATGGAAGAACTTGCCTTGATATGGAGTATGCATTTACCTGATGTGAACAGGACCATTGAAAGATTTGACATAGAGTTGCAGTTTAGATTGGCTACTTGGGTAACACTGTGGTAGATGGCCGTCATAGGAGATGGGACAGGCTAAGAAACAAGTCAGGGAGATGAGATAGGATACTGTTGTAGTAGTGCGGGCAAGGATTGTGAGGTCCTGAACTTGGAAAGGGGTACAAAAAAGAGCGGATTGTCTCAAGAAATGTTAAGGAGATACATCAATGGGCGCCTGGGTGGCTCAGTCGTTAAGCGTCTGCCTTCAGCTCAGGTCATGGTCCCAGAGTCCTGGGATCGAGTCCCGCATCAGGCTCCCTGCTCGGCAGGAAGCCTGCTTCTCCCTCTCCCACTCCCCCTGCTTGTGTTCCCTGTCTCGCTGTCTCTCTCTCTGTCAAATACACAAATAAAAATCTTTAATAAAAAAAAAAGGAGATACATCAATATGATTTGGTGATTGACAATTTTGGGGTGTTGGGGGGAGTTTTATATGACTTACAGATTTTTGGGTTAAAGAGTGGGGTGTTATTAAATAAAGTGGGGAACATGCAAATGGGTGACAAGTTTGGTTGAGAAAGTGAGTTGAAGGGTGATTTTAGTTTTTGTAATAGTGAGTTTGAGGATCATGTAGGATATCTTAGGGGAGAGGCCCAGCAAGCACTTAAACTTCGGAAACACTGGAGAGATAGCAGGGCTGCAGATACAGAATTGGGTGTCATAAGCTTACAGGTAGTATAAGCTGAGTGGACAAAATGGCCAAGGGAGGGCTTAGGACATGAGAGCAGTGGCCAGATGATAGAATGCTAGGAAAACATCTAAGAGTGAATGCAGGAGACTGATACAGGATGTCAGAGGATCAAAGGGGGACTAGAAGAGAGTTCATCAGAAAAGAAGAGAGGAAAGGCCCGATCAGATGAAGACTGAACAGTATTTGTTGGATGTGACCACATGGAGACCATTGGCAACTTAATAAAGCAGTTGTAGTCAGGATAAAATAAGTTTCAGAGTTGAAGAATGATAGGGAAGTGAGGAGGTGGAGGTGATTTAGGCAATATTTTAAAGCATAGTTGGAAAGAGAAGAAAGGGAGCAGGGGAGGAGTGCATGGCATTAGAGGATGCAGGGTCAAGGGAGGGGTCACATATATTACATCAGTCAGGGGGAAATGGCCAACAGGAAGGAAGGAGAGGTGAAAGACACGGGAGAGAAATTACCTTTTAATTGAGTACTTACGACATTATGGGAATTATGCTCAGCACCTTGAGTATTTTAATTTTCAGTGGAGTGTTACGAAGTAAGTGCTACTATTTTCACTTTACAGATGAGGACATTGAGGCTTAGAGAATTTATTTAACTTAATTGCTCATCACCTCATAGCTAGTAAGTGGTGGAGTTGTGTGAACTTAGGTCTATTTTTTAACCAAGACACAGGATCCGAAAGGGGACAGAAAAGGATAGGTTCAAAAGTACAAGTGGAGGGGCGCCTGGGTGGCTCAGTCGTTTAAGTGTCTGACTCTTGATTTCGGCTTGGGTCATGATCTCAGAGTTATGAGATTGAACCCCATGTCAGGTTCGTGCTTGGTGTGGAGCCTGCTTAAGATTCTTTCTCTCCTGCTCCCTCTGCTCCCCAACACCCCCAAAAAAGAGTACAAGTGGAGAGGGGCACCTGGATGGCTCAGTCAGTAGAGCATGCGACTCTCGATTCAGGGTTGTGATTTCAAGCCCCACATTCGGTGTAGAGATTACTTAAAAATAAAATCTTAAAAAAAAAAAGGAAGGTGGTAATAGATGTGCTTCCCAAACTAAACTGAACTCCTTGAGGACAAAGGCTGTCTTTTGTCTCTTGCTCCAGTCTAGAGCATACTCTTACCTGTAGTAAATGCTTGTTGGATAATAAATAGATGAATATATGGAAAGAGAAAGGAGCTATAATTTACTTTTTAAAATTAGTAAGAGTGCAGGGGCGCCTGGGTGGCTCAGTCGTTAAGCGTCTGCCTTCGGCTCAGGCCATGATCCCAGGTCCTGGGATCGAGCCCCATATTGGGCTCCCTGCTCAGCGGGAAGCCTGCTTCTCCTTCCCCCGCTCCCCCTGACTGTGTTCCCTCTCTCGCTGTGTCTCTCTCTGTCAAATAAATAAAATCTTAAAAAAAAAAAAATTAGTAAGAGTGCAGCCCTTTTACATAGGTGGTTCATTGATTTTTCGGTCTTTGAGGGGCTACTTTAGTGTGAGCTAATAGCAACCCAGGGAAATAGATACTGTCCTCATTTTGCGGATGAGATGTTATTCCCTATCGGGGCTTATGTAGCTTGCTTGTGGTTATTTAGAAAGTCTGTCAGGCCTGTTAAAGGAGAAGTGTTTATGACCCCCCTAATGTCTCTTTCCTCAGCTCTGTTTCTCCGAATCCCGGTGGTCAGACCTGCTCAGGTCTCAGCATTTCTCCAGGACCAGCCTACCCCAGGATGGTGTAGAACACAGCACATTCACCTGTCACCCAACCACTATTGTATGTTTTTTTTTTTTTCATTGCTGCTGCTTTTTGGGCCCTGGCCCTCTTCATCTGGGCAAATTTTCATGCCTTTGACAGGACTTGCTATCTGTGGAACAGAACTCTTATGTCCGACTCTATCAAATGAGGACCTACCTAGCCTGCACCTTTGGGCAGACGATGCCAGCATGGTTGAATGATGCCATTTATGTTCCTAGAGAATCTTCTGATCTAAGTCCACTTCAAATTTCAGGTTTTTTCTGAAAGAAAATAGCTCTTAGGAAGAGTCTGTACAGTATAGTCAGTCTTATTTATTTAGCTGATGGAGAGGAGCCAGATACAAATAATTTAGAGTAGTAGACAGTTTAAAAAGTCATACATATTTATAGCTGTAATTGACTTGCTTATTTTTATTTAGGTCAGTATTAAAATCACGTGGCATTTTTTAGGGTGAATATTATAGAAAATCTGTAGGTGAATAATGAGTTAACTATTTCCAGTTTTAAAGTCTGGAAAGGTCTGTATTTTGCAGAGATAAAGACTTATCTTGACGCTTAAGTCAACAACTTACATATGGTTGCATCTGAGTTATGAGAAATTAGGCAGGTATAGTTTTTCTGCTTTTTAGAATTATTTTATCTTTGAAAAGGTTTTGTTTCTCCATTCCTAAATTTTAAATTTAGCAGAGTGATTTTAATTTGGGGTGTGTGGACTGAAGAAAAGCCCCTGAAGTTGTAAGCATAGTTTTTACTGAGTGTATCCATGTGCATTTTTCTGGAGAGTATCTCCATTAGATTCCCAAAGGGGTCTGTAACCAAAAAAAGATAGAGGCTCCTGAAGAAATGTTTAAAGCCCATTTTGTTTTTCATTTATTTAAAAGAAGTTCTCATGTTCCATATTTGTTTTGGGCTATTTATAAGTAATGGGACAGAAGAAGGACCATAATCCTAAAAGTTCGTATCAGAACTTGTTGAGTTGGCTGGTTTAATTTTGTTTTGGGAGTGTTTTTATTATTACCTTACTTCTAATTCTAAAGATTAGAAGGTGTAAAAAGAGTAATGTTGTAAAGGAATTCCTTAGTTGGTATTAACTTGTATTTATAAGGTATCTGTCTGTTACACTAAAGTTCAAGATTGGTAATTCTGCAAAGGTACTTCGTTCATCTTCTTGCCTGTCGGCAAAGTGGGTCAGTCTTCTAATCTATGTAAGCACCAAGATACATTGTGCTAAAGAACTTCAAAGAGGGAGGTAGCACCTTTCTCAAGTACCTTGTTTATCTTAACTCTCTTTATGCTCAGAGCTAAGTCTTATATGCATGCTATTTGCCATTCTGTCAGCTGGGTTATTTTGTGGCAAATACTGAATATGAGAGATGTGTGTTTCCCCCTTTCAACTCTTACGAATCTGGTTCTTCCTTTCTGTAGCTAGTTCTAAGGCTGCATCTCTCCACTGGACTGGTGAGAGGGTTGTCAGTGTTTTGCTCCTGGGCCTAATTCCAGCTGCTTATTTGAATCCTGGCTCTGCGATGGACTACTCCCTGGCGGCAGCCCTCACTCTCCACAGTCACTGGCAAGTACAGCAGTCCCTTCAGTGTTACATTGTCTGCTCAGTTTATTAGCTGTGAGCTTGTCTTATTAGAAGTTGATTGAGATACTCATAGATAACTTTAAAACATATATAAAATATTTGTATGCCCAGATTTATGTGTCCACCTGCCTGTTCGATGTCTTCGCTTCCATAGCTAATAGGCATTTTGAATATAACATGTTATAAAACTGAGTTCTTGATCTCCCCAAATCTCTTCCTCCGGCACTCTTGCTCTGCCTATTCGATGTCTTCGCTTCCATAGCTAATAGGCATTTTGAATATAACATGTTATAAAACTGAGTTCTTGATCTCCCCAAATGTCTTCCTCCGGCACTCTTGCTCATCTGAATTAATGGCATTTCCATTCTTCTAACTATTCATGCCCCAAACCTGGTCATCATCTTTGATTCCAGTAGTAGTGTCCTAACTGGTCCTCCTTCTGTCCCCAACACAGCAGCCCCAGTGATCCTGTTAAAATATTAAGTCAGGTCAAACATTCTCCTCAAAATATTTTGCAGTCTTTTAACCTCCCTCAAATGAAAAGTCAGAATTCTTATGGTGGTCTACAGACCCAACATAATCTGGCCTTGTTTCTTCCCTCATCTCCAACTACTCTCTTCCTCATCCTCACTGGCTTTGATAATTCTTAGACACACCAGGGACACTCCAGGCCTCAGGACTTTACTTTTACTCTTGCTTCTGCCCAGCACTCTCTTTTTCTAGTTATACACTTGGCTTGTTCCTCATTTCCTTCACATCTGAAATGTCACCTCAGTAAAGCCGCCTGTAACCACTTATTTACAATTGCAGTGTTCTTCCCAGCATTACTCTCTCCCCTATTTTATTTTTCTCAGTAGTGCTTATTACCTTCTAATATACTGTATCATCTATTTATTATTTTCTGTACTCCTTGTCTCTCCCCTCATTAGAATGAAAGCACAGATACAGAGAATCACGAGAGTCATCCATGGCTTAATGACTTATTACAAGGGTAACACTGCCCAGGTCAAGAGAGAGAACTGCAGAAGCTTCTTCCTGTGTTCTACCTCAGTTATAACTACTCAGCATCCTCCAACCAGGAACCATTATCCTGGTTTTTATAGTAATCACTTCTTTATATTTCATCATAGTTTTATCACCTGGTTGTCCTTAGACACTGTAGTTCAGTCTTGCCCTTTTTACTTCCTGTTTGCTCTTGTAGCTTTAGTGCCTAGAGCAGTGCCTGACACACAGCACTAAGTGAGTAGTTGTTGAATGAGTGAATTTCCAGTTTCTATTTTTTTACCCAGTGTAGTTTGTTAGATTTTCTAAGTTAATGAACCTTCTGAAAAGTTTGTAAGTAACAGTTGGGTTCTTTGAGTTCATTTTATGTTGTTTTACAAGGACAGTATGATATTGTGGGCAAGGGAAGCATTTTTGTATTGCTAGAGCTGAAAGGACATGGGACTCTCTTTTTTTTTTTTTTTAAAGATTTTATTTATTTATTTGACAGAGAGAAACACAGCGAGAGAGGGAACACAAGCAGGGGGAGTGGGAGAGGGAGAAGCAGGCTCCCCACCGAACAGAGAGCTCGATGTGGGACTCGATCCCAGGACCCTGGGATCATGACCTGAGCCTAAGGCAGACGCTTAATGACTGAGCCACCCAGGCGCCCCGGACATGGGACTATCTTAACCAGCCCTATTACTTTATAGATGTGGAAACTAAACCCCAGGGCGGTTACGTGACTTGTCAGAATGATTTTGTACCTAGTGTTAAAAGGGGATTTTGCTTACCTACTTTTCCCAGGTTGGTTGGGGAATTCCTTTAACCAGATAGACCTTTCAAAGTAAAGGATTCCAGTTGCATATGAAATATTAGATCACAAGTAACAGTGAGATTTCTCTAATAAGTAGTTCTTGGCAAGAGATCCATCTAAATCGCAAAAAGTCAGAATAAGAGATAAATCTGAAGTAATATATTTTTTTATTATTTTTCATTTATTTCATACTCCTCCAGTTTCCTTACTGATTGTCTCTTTTCTCTCTCTCTGTCTCTCTCTCTCTCACACACACACAGGGTGACTTGAAAGAGTTGTCTATAATTGTGCACTAATTCCTCAGCATCCAATCTCTTTTAGCCCACGTTAATTGGGCTTTCATCCCAATTACATAACTGAAGTCATTCTTAACGAAGTCCCCACCAAACCTTCATTTTTCCAAATCCAGCTGTCTGTTTTCGGTCCTCCTGTTACTTGAACTCTCAGCAGCATTCAACTTAATTGACCATTCCCTCCTTAAATAATTTTCCTTTGACTTCTAGATGCTATACCCACCATGTTTTCCTCCGCCTTGCCAGCTGTACCTTCTCAGTCTCTGATGCCTGCTCCTCTCCTTTTCTGACCTCTGAATAATAAAGCTCTGAATCCTGGGCTCAGTCTTGCTTTCTTAATTTCCTGAGTTGAGCTCAGATCTGACCTCTTTTCCTGATCTACAGACCTGTATTTCCAGTTGTCTAACTAACATAATCCACTTGGATGTCTAATAGTGATCCCAAATTTAACGTTGCCTGAAATCACTCTTTTCCCCCATATCTCTCTTGATTTTTCCTCAAAGCCACCTTCTTTCCTGTTCTTCCCTAACTCAATTAAATCTAGTTTCTCAAGCCAAAAATCTTAGGAGTTATTCTAGATATTTCTTTTCGTCTTATCTCACATCTAGTCCATCAGCTCTTTCTGTAGTTCTCTCCTCAAAACATAGCCTGCCTCAGTTGTCACTTCACACCATCTCCCCTGTCACCAGCCTAGGTTAAGCCAATAGTCTTTTTTTTTTTTTTTAAGGATTTTATTTATTTATTTGACAGAGAGAGACACAGCAAGAGCAGGAACGCAAGCAGGGGGAGTGCGAGAGGGAGAAGCAGGCTTCCCGCTGAGCAGGGAGCCTGACGCGGGGCTCGATCCCAGGACCCTGGGATCATGACCTGAGCCGAAGGCAGACGCTTAACCGACTGAGCCACTCAGGCGCCCCAAGCCAATAGTCTTGCCAAGGCACTTTGTTTGCCTCCTAAGTGGTTTTCTGTTTCTGTTTTTGCCCCTGCCCCTTTCTGCCTGCACTGTCCATTTGCCATACTCTAGCCAGAGTGACCTTTTTTAAAAGTAAAATTACATTTATCTAAAGAGGACATACAAATGGCTCATAAGCACATGAAAAAATGCTCAACATCATTTGTTATTATAGAAATGCAAATCAGTGGGTGCCTGGATGGCTCATCGGTTAAGTACCTGACTCTTGATTTCGGCTCAGGTCATGATCTTGGGGTTGTGGGGTTGAGCCCTGAGTCAGGCTCTGCGTTGGGCATGGAGCCTGCTTAAGAGTCTCTCCCTCCCTACCTAAAAAAAAAAAAGGCCAGTCAAAACCACAATGAGATACTGCTTCGCACTCACTAGGAAGGCTGTTATCAAAAAGATGGACAACAACACGTGTTTCAAGGATGTCAAGAAGTTGGAGTCCTCCTATGTCTCTTATAGGAATGTAAGACATTACAGCCACTTTGGAAAACAGTTTGACAGTTCTAACAGAAAGTTAGAGATTCTACAGATTCTCTGTATCTGTGCTTTCATTCTAATGAGTTATCATATGACTCAGTGATTCCACTTTTAGGTGTATACCCCTCAAAATTGAACACATACGTCCTCACATGAGAACTTGTATAGTAATATTCATAGTGTTATTTATAATAGCCAAAAAGTGAAAACAATCCAGATGTCTATCTACTGATGAATAGTTATAATAACCAAAAAGAAACAATCCAAATGTCTATCAGCTGATGAATAGCTAAAGAAAATACAGTATATTCTTACAAAGGATTATAATTTGGCCACACAAAAAGTTGGAAGTACTGATACATGCCACAACATGGGTGAACCTTGAAGATGTGAAATGAAAGAAACTTGACACAAAAGGCCACATATTGTAGGATTTCTATAAAACGTACAGAGTAGGCAAGTCCATAGAGACAGAAAACTAGTTGAGTAATGGGGTTTCTTTTTGGAGTGATGAAATGTTCTGGAATTTTAAAAAGTGATGATGTTGCACAACTTTATGACTTTTAACACTTTAGTATACACTTTGAAAGGCTTAATTTGGGGGCAGCCAGCTGGCTCAGTCGGAGGAGCATGTGACTTGATCGCAGGGTTGTGAATTTGAGCCCCATGTTGGATGTAGAGATTACTTTAAAAAAAAGTGTTCTATGGCATGTGAATTACATCTCAATAAAGCTGTTATTAAAAATAAAATTAGGTCACTACTTACTTAGATTACTCCCTACTTAAAACATATCTGTGGTTTCCCATTACATTTCAAATTTAATTAAAAAAAATTTTTTTTAAGATTTTTATTATTATTTTTAAAGATTTTACTTATCTATTTGAGAGAGAGAGACAGTGACAGAGATAGCAAGAGAGAGCACAAGTGGGGAGGAGAGGGAGAAGCAGGCTTCCGTTGAGTGGGGAGCCAGACATGGGGCTCAATCCCAGGACTTTGGAATCATGACCCGAGCCAAAGGCAGACGTTTAACAGACTGAGCCACCCAGGCACCCGAAAGATTTTTATTTTTAGTAATATCTACACCCAGTTGGGGCTCAAACTCACAATCCCGAGATCAAGAGTTGCTCACTCTACCGACAAAACCAGCCAGGTGCACCTGAAATTCATACTTAGGACCATCAAGGCCCTGTGTGATCTGCCCTTCCCTTATGATGCCCACGTTCTGCAGCCACACTAATCTTTTTGCTATTCCTCAAAGATGCCAAGGTCATTGTCACTTTTGTTTGGAATGTTCTTCTCATTCAGGTCATCCTTTCTAAAATATTTCCTCATAGCACAATGTACTTTTTTTTCCTTCTTCACTAGAATCTGTTTTATAAGGGCAGGGATGCTGTCTTATTTGCTGTTCTTTCAACATCTGTACCAGGTTCTGGCACACAGTATGTGCTTCATTTTTTTTTTAATTAATGACAAACTCTGTAGAGCATTTGTTTTAAAGTTTATTTATTTTTTTAGTAATCTCTACATCCAGTCTGGGGCTCAGACTCATGACCCTGAACTCAAGAGTCACATGCTCTACCAACTGAGCCAGCCAGCTGCCCCTTGAGCATTATTTAGTTAAAAAAAAAAAAACCCAAACCCCAAGATTTTGTAAATGGAGTGGTAATTAACTACTGTCTTTGATATAAATAACTCTGGAAAATTTAATCTAAAGAATAGAGATGTCTTTATTATATTAATTGGAAATTCTTGGTTCCTTCATTTTGGTTTGTGATTCCTGTTACCATGAGTTATATTTTGAACCTGATAATTATTTTTTTGCATTCAAGTTAGCCATATAGCCTTCTGAATTGTGATTTTTCATTTGTACTGTTTGTTTGTTTTTTTTCTTTTAGGGGCCTTGGACAAGTGGTTACCGACTATGTTCGAGGGGATGCTTTGCAGAAAGCTGCCAAGGCAGGCGTTTTGGCATTGTCGGCTTTCACCTTTGCTGGGCTTTGTTATTTCAACTATCATGATGTGGGCATCTGCAGAGCTGTTGCCATGGTGTGGAAGCTCTGACCTTTTTGACTTAATACCTTGAGAATTGATTGTACACCTCTTTGCCTCTGCTCTGTCATGCCATTCAACTCACAATAAGGAGGAAATAACAGATAAGTCCATTGGTGAGACAAACCTCTTCTAATCACCTGGTTATTTTTAGAGTTTAGTCCTTGAGGAAAAGGTTCGAGAGGAATTGTATTCAAGAAATTTGGAGACTGGGTTCCTTGGTCTGGTGAGTTTATGGGGTTGTGTCCCAGCTTCTCACAAGACTCATAGCATAACTAACCATAATGTATGAGCTTTTGCCTGTTAACTAATCAAATTCTTAAAGGGAATTCAGCTTTATTACTATCAATACCTGATCAAACTTCTGTATTTGTCCTGGGAATGATGGAGAAAGGGAAAGCCTGTTAATTCATAAGTAAAGATTTTGCAGAAAATTAGTGTTTAATTTTTGAAAATTTCCCTCTCTGTTCAGTCAATACCAGTTACTGATGGTTACATGTCCTAGGGAAACTTTAAAATTAGGAAATACTGATATTTCACATTATTAATTTCTAAATCCTGGGAAGAGCCTGGAGAGCTTCTGAGTATAGAGAAGTTCCATGTGGGAAAGAGGTCCCCTCATAGATGTATCAAAGTATTGTAGATTCTAAACCAAGACTTAATCCTCAAATGTGTTTATTTTGCTTGTCCTAAAATAATCTGTCTACAAATGTAAAACTGTAAGTAATAAATTGTTATTTTCCCACTGTAGGAATCTCTAATGTGAAAATGTATTCTATGAAAATAAAGTTTTTTTAAAAAATAAAATTCTATCTAATAAAAATGTATTCTACTCTTTTATGTATTAACTGTCCCTAGTTTTATTCAGTAGAACTTGGTGTCTGTTGCATATACACCAGTAAAACCGGACTGTTTAAATTTCTTTCTAGGGCTTAGCAGTTAGGTAAATTACAAAGTACTGTAATACAAAAAAGACTTAAATGTAATAGGCAAAAATATACTGAGTATGAGTAGTTTGGTATGAGAGAAGTATAAAGATTAAATACATTTGGCCCTTGAATAACACAGTTGCTCTGGTCCACTTATATGTGTATTTTTTTTTTTTTATAAATACAGTACTATAAATATATTTTTTCTTTGTGATTTTCTTAATATTTTTCTTCTAGCTTACTTTATTGTAAGCATATAAATCATATAACAAAAATGTATGTTAATTACTGTTTATGTTATCAGTAAGGCTTTTTGTCGCTAGTAGGCTATTAGTAGTTCAGTTTTTGGGGAGTCACATAGATTTTTGACTGAGGTGTCAGCGCCCCTAACCCCCACATTGTTTAAGGGTCAGCTGTAGTAGGAATTAGAAGGAGGTCCAGATTATGATGTTCTGTAAATGCCAGCCTTTGGAATTTAAATTACATTCTGTATGCAGTTAGTTTGATCTGAGGGGTGAGTGTAAGGCATGATGGTTTGTTTCTCCTAGCACCATAGAGGAACTGGGACTTGGCGTGTTTCCCTCACCGAAGACCTTACTGGGCAGCTGAGGCAAACTATTGAAGGGGAGCTGGCTAGGAGGGTAAGTGTGTTCATGAATGTCTGTATTAGGGACTAAAGATAAGCTCCCCTTAATGGGCTTATGGCCATGTAGGAGATTCAGATGTATATTAAGTGTTCAGCAAGAGGTGATTAATTCTGTTCTGGGGTGGTTAACGGTTTCAAAAGGGAGTGATACCTGAATAGCAGTGGTTTCCCAAGGAATGGTGGTCGTGGGTGAGTCTGCCTTGTCAGGGAGAAATATAATAACATACAAATAATAAAATTACTAATAAAATAGTAGTAAAACTGGCATTGTTTAGAATTGCTGGCTCATGACGAAGATAAAAAGCAGACCTTTAGTCGATTTTATTATTGGCTTAAAATTCTATATAGACAATGATCCCCCTTCGTGTCATTTCTCTCTTCTCCCCCTCCCCAGCTCCCAGGACACCACTGCGTAAAGTGGGAGTTTTCCATATAGTTGAAATGGGGAGGACAGGAACTGGGTAATATGGGGTTCCTGTAGCTATCGCCAGCACCATCGGACCACAGTTGGATCTGGAGAGGTGTCTAATGCTAGTAAGCTTCATTAGATGGTGACTGAGAAGTTAGAGTGGAGGCTCGTTGGGTACTGCCTGCTCCAGGTCCCAGCTGGTTTTGTCATTAGGTTGGTGCTGAGCCTTCACTGTGGGAAATCATTGGATTGCTGTGAGCTGCTGAGGCAGCAGGGAAAATGAGGCAGGGACTAAGAGCAATAGGTTTCTGAAGCTAAGCAGGACATGGTCAGAACTGTGCTTTAGAGAGAATTTAGGTGACATGAGGAAGGTTGATAAACTAGAGGCAGGAGGACATGGAGGAGGACAGAGGAAGAAAGGGCCTATCTGAACACTAGTGGCAGCAGAAAGTAAGACTCAATTTTAAAGGTATTGTAGAAATGAAAAAATATTCCTTCATCTGACAGGTACTAAGTACCTGATGTAATTGGCACTGTGATAGGTACTGTGGGTAGAGATAAGTCCTCTGCCCTTAAAAGGAATTCATAGTCCCATTGGGACAACAGCTAAGTTATATACCGTATATTGCAGTACACTGGTAAGTGCAGTAATAGTTCAGCATATCAAGCAGTGATCTAAGGAAAGGCGCAGTTAGAATTTGCAAGTTTCCTAGAGGAGTCTTGACCTCGTATCTGAAAGCTAAAGGAGCTGACAGGTAGCCAAGGAAGCCGAAGATGGCTCATCATTTGGTATGACTGGGTTGACTGTAGAGGACCTTCTGTGCCATTGATGGCAATGGGGAGTCACTGAAGATGGTTAATTATGCAAATGATACGGTCATGTTTATTTTAAATAGGTTACGCTGGCAGCTGTGTGAACTATGCATTTGAGTGAGTTAAGCATGGAAATGTTAGATTATTTCAGTGATGCAGAAAAGATGATGAAAGGCAGTAATAGAATGAAGAAGAAAAACTTAAGAGATATTTAAAACTTAGAATCAATAAGAGCTATGCTGGGGTGTGAGAGATCAAGAGAGGAGGGAGTGTATGTTCAATTTCTTTGTTGAAAACAGTTGGATGGGAAGTGGTCATTAATTTTTGGAGGAAAATTAGATACGACAGTGGAGGGATGGGTCACTATCAAAGCTTTGAATTTATGAGATATCCAGGAAGAGAGAATTTATAGAATTTCTATTTTTGGCAATATGACAGACTAAATTTTAGAAATTATTTTGCTACGATGCATCTAAGAATGTTAAACCAAAAGCACCTTTTAAAACATGAGTCATCTTGCTCCAAGAAACGCTCTCAAGCCAGAACAAAATTTGCATGCATAAGGAGGTAAATCATTTGCCCTGGGATTATTTACTCATCTCGGGTGGCCTAGAGCTCTAGACCTAAGAAGGCAACATAGAGGCCAGGAGCAAAGCTCTGGGCTCAAATTGAAGTTTGATCGGAGACTCCCTAAAACTAGGAACCGTGAAGAGTTTTACCCTCAAAGGAGGGTGATTTAGAAAAATAATTTTTACCTCCAAAAGTGGAGAGGACTGAGTTGCCTTGGTTCTGATTGGAGGAAGAACATCTCCTCTGAGAGTATGTGGCTAAGGGCCAGTCCTTATGCCAGTTTGTGGCCTGAGTTCTTACTATCTGCGTGTTTAAAAAGACTACATGCTGCTTATTTAACGTTTACTTGGGTTGGTAGTGCCCCAGATGCCTGGTAGGAAGTAAACACATTTTCTCTGGAGGAAGGTTTCTCCAACACAAGCCTCAAAAATTCCCACAAAGCTCTAAATGAATGTGAACTTCCAGCAAAAAACCATAATACATACAGGAAACACCCTGAACAAGACTTGTCAGCATAGAACAAACAAACCTACCCACGAAGAATTCAGATCCCGGCAGAATTTTCAGACACAGAATAGAAATAAAATGAGATGGAAGTTTAAGTACAAGTCAGTTGTCAGATCAGGGGTGAGAACATCTTTGGAGAAGGTGACCCTACACCTGGTGTTCTCAATCCATAGAATCTTGGGAAGTAGATGTCTACTTAGGAAAAGTTGTCTGTTCCTCTGGAGTCCTTATAGTTGAATGTCAGGGTCCGTCTCCAGTGGGTCTGGATATCCTTACATGACACTGGGTAGCACGTATCCATGGCTGTGGGCCTGGAGCTTGAGAACTCTATATGTGAGGTTAAAAGTACCTGAAATGGTCACTTCCAGTGTGGTTCCAAGGCTGACTTTTATTGGTATCTCTTCTAATAAATCTAGTGTCCTAGTTATATATCATGCTGGTGGTGGGGGGTACAAAATGTCTGATGATATTTGATGTTTCAGAAAAACAACTTTTATGTTGGACTATGTGTATGAGGTTCATTTTTTTTTTTTAAATGTAACAATTACAACATACCATGGGTGGAATCTGTTAGAGGATGAGTCAAGCCCAGCCTTATGGGGTCTTTCTATAACAATTTCATCTGAGAGTTTATGGAGATTTTTAAAAATGTAAATTGCAATGTCATTAGGCCTTGGCATAAAACTTAGAACTGAGGAAAGTTTCAGTCTAAGCAGAAAAGTTAGAAATTATTATTTAAAAGTACTTAACTGGTTATAATTTGGGCAGCTGAATTAAATGGGTGGTGGGTATTAAGGAGGGCGCTTGTGATGAGCACTGTGTGTTGTAAGTAAGTGATGAATCACTAAATTCTACTCCTGAAACCAATTTTACCATATACATTAACTAGAATTTAAATAAAAACTTGAAAAAAATCCATTTGTAAATGTTCAAATGGTCTTCATATGTTTTCTAGATTATAATTAAAATGAGTAAAATTTTATCACTTGTTGAGCCTCCTAGGTAAAACTTTTTTTTATTTTTTTTATTTTTTTTTATTTTTAAAGATTTTATTTATTTATTTGAGACAGAGAGAATGAGAGAGAGAGCACATGAGAGGGGAGAGGGTCAGAGGGAGAAGCAGGCTCCCTGCCGAGCAGAGAGCCCGATGCGGGACTCGATCCAGGGACTCCAGGATCATGACCTGAGCCGAAGGCAGTCGCTTAACCAACTGAGCCACCCAGGCGCCCCTAGGTAAAACTTTTTTGACTAATATTTTTGTAAAGTTTGAACCAATTTGTCTCTGTAATTTGGGTTATTATTATTATTTTCTTCAACACAAATATTAGCAGCCTGGAAGTAGTTTAGGAATTACCAATCAGTACGAAACAGCCTTGACAAAGCAAATGTCTTTCCCCTTATCCACCCTCCCACCTGCAGTAAGGGCAGTGTTGTATTTTAAATAGTCCTTCTTATACAGAAATCAGATTGAATAATTGCCTTTAAAATATGCTGGTAATGCTAGAAAGGGCTCTTTGTATGATAGTAAGCTGTATGGTGTTAAGTGTGGACTTTATTTTTTTTTTAAGATTTTATTTATTTGACAGGGAGAGACACAGCAAGAGAGAGAACACAAGCAGGGGGAGTGGTAGAGGGAGAAGCAGGCTTCCCGCTGAGCAGGGAGCCCGATGCGGGACTCGATCCCAGGACCCTGGGATCATGACCTGAGCCGAAGGCAGACGCCTGACAACTGAGCCACCTAGGCGCCCCTTGCCTTTAGCTTTAAAATGTAATTTTTTGATCCTAGCATGTTAGGCCAACACAAGTATCTTACTGAAATTTCTACCTTAGTAAACTGTAGAAATTCCTTTGACAAATAGAAAAAAACATATCCATTTGTTTTCAAATATATATATTCTTTTATTGCATCTACTATATCTACTATAGTTTTGATCATTCATATTGGTTACTTTAGCTAGATTAGTTAATCTTTTACCACAACAATTAGTTTCTATTTCTTTACAGACAAAACCAGAAGGCAGGTGACAAAGAGCTGATGTACAGAGTACCTCAGAAAACACTAACATCACCCAAGGGCATAGAGACATTCTATTAAACATGTTAATAGTCAGTCTATAATGTATAAAAGTAGTTAGAGGTGTATTAAAACTGTGGTTAGTAACCAATGTTTTGTATTCTCTATCTTAGAAACTGTCCAGGTGCCCAAAGATGATTCACTAACTAAAGAATAGGAGGGAAAAAGAAGAAATGCATGGTAAATTGTCCCAAATAAGATGGTAGAAATTAAATCCAGAGATAGCACTGATCACTTGGAGGATAACTGGGTTAAACTCATTGGTTAAAATAGATTCTTAGATGAGCTAACATAAAATCTAGCTATATATTGCATAAGAGATAAACCTAAAATATAAGAATATAGAAAGGATGAAGGTAAAGGGACAGAAAAATACAGTACAATACAAACCAGAAGAAAGCTGGACTATATTTATATCATTCGAAGTAGACTTTAAGGCAAAAAGCATTGTTAAAGAGGGTCATTACATGATAAAATATAAAAAATTCGCTAATATGTTTTAACAATCCTGAATGTGTATGTACCTGCTAATCACAGCCTCAAAATTTTTAAAACAAAAATTGACAGAATTCTACAAGAAAGCGTGGAAAATTTCAAGTGTCTTTCAGAGATGGATAGATCAATTAGACAAAAGTTAATAATGACATAGAAGATTTAAACAATATAATTAATAAGCTTGATTTAGTAGACATACGTAGAACTTTGAACCCAGCAACTGGGGAACACATTCTTTTCAAGAAGACACCTGACCATGTATAGACTACAAAAAAGCCTTATTGGATATCATACAGATTACCTTTTCTTTTTCTTTTTTTTTAAAGTAGGCTCCATGGGGGGCTTGAACTCATCAATATCATACAGATCACCTTCTATTTATTTATTTTTTTAGTAGGCTCCAGCATGGGGCTAAAACTCATGACTCTGAGATCCAGCCTGAGGTGATATCAAGAGTTGGATGCTTAACTGACTGAGCAACCCAGGTGCCCCCAGATCACCTTTTCTGACCATAATGCATTAAAATCAGAATTTCGTAACAATAAAGATAGCCAAAACAATCCCAGTGTGATATATTTGTAAAGTAAGGGAGATACCTTAACATAATTCATAGGTCAAAGAATGAGTTATAGTGGAAATTAGATAATAATAGAAATTATACAGTTAAAAAAATAATATATAGCAAAACTTGTTTTCCTGCAGTCAAAGACATCCTTAGATGCTGTTTATAGTCTTATAGCAGAAGGGAATAAAGATTGAAAATCAGTGAGCTAGGTGTCCATCCAACTTAAACAACAGTGCATATGAGGAAGGGGAGGATTTTTTTTTAAAAGATTTTATTTATTTGAGAAAGTGCACAAGTGGGGGAAGGAGCAGAGGGAAAGGGACAAGAAGGCTCTGCGCTTGGCGGGGCTTGATCCCAGGACCCTGAGGTCATGAACTAAGCTGAAATCAGGAGTTGGAGGCTTAACTGGCTGAGCCACCCAGGCACCCCAGAGGGGAGAATTTGACAAAAGGCTTACATCTCAATTGCCGATCCTAGTTTCAACTACATTGCAGCAAATGTGATCCATTTAACAGATTCAAAAAAATGACAACGCATATAGATCTTCTACCATGTCTTAATGGTTTGGATTGTTTTTTGGGTTAACACAGCTCATTAAAGAAGTGTCCATAGCTCAGTAAAGATAATTTAGTCAGCATGTGTCTGGATATAATCTAACACTTGAAGCAATGTGACTTAAAGGAATAATTTTAGTAGAATGTTCTTCGTAGTTTAAGTCTTCCTCCCAAAGCACAAACATCATAAAAACATTTAACCTTAAAGTTAAGATGTATAAATTAAGATATATTTCTACATTTTACAGTTTGATTCCACTTTTGCTAGGAAAATCGTGTGCGTGCGTGCGTATGTGTGTGTGTTTGCCATACTATTATCAGTGATTACATTATACATTAAAAAAAATTTTTTTATTATGTTATGTTAATCACCATACATTACATCATTAGTTTGTGATGTAGTGTTCTATGATTCATTGTTTGTATATAACACCCAGGGCTCCATTCAATACATGCCCTCTTTAATACCCATCACCAGGCTAACCCATCCCCCCACCCTCCTCCCCTCTAGAACCCTCAGTTTGTTTCTCAGAGTCCGTAGTTTCTCATGGTTTGTCTCCCCCTCCGATTTCCCCCCCTTCATTATACATTTTTATGATGTTTGTTTTTTGGCAATGAACATCTATTCCGATCAGAAAAATAGATTAAAAAAATAAAACAGGGCGCCTGGGTGGCTCAGTCGTTAGGCGTCTGCCTTCGGCTCAGGTCATGATCCCAGGGTCCTGGGATCGAGTCCCACATCGGGCTCCCTGCTCAGCGGGAAGCCTGCTTCTCCCTCTCCCACTCCCACTGCTTGTGTTCCTGTGCTCGCTGTCTCTCTCTGTCATATAAATAAATAAAATCTTTAAAAAAATAAAAAATAAAAAATAAAACAACACTGCATAGGTAGTGTGTGTTTAATCATTCTGCGGGGGTTGGCCTCTTCCTGCCCTGCATTCTTTGATGAAATTAGCTGGGTAGGCTTCAGTAGTGAGTAGACATAGTCTGGGGATCTCAAATTTTGTTTTCAGACTGAAGAGTATTGTAATTTGGAGCCTTCATCCTCATTCTCCGGAATATGTGTTCACTGACTCAGTTAACATTTGAGCACTGGGGATGGACATGGAGACAAGTATGTTGATACTTTATGAAATTTTAAATGATGATGTAATGGAGGGAAAAAAATGTGATGTACAACCACAACTGAGAGAATGAGTTCAACACACAAGTCTTCTGAAAACATTAGTTACACGAAAATTTTGTTTTGTTGTGAGCATGCAGTGGATTGGTCAGTGCAGATGTAAGCCCGAGTTTGGGGGCAGGGACAGAGGGGAGATAAATTATTCTGCAAAATAGAATAAGAATTTGAAGTTCCTAGAACTAATCCAGGTAGGGACTTGGGAAAGACGAGAGATCTGGGATAGATGAGAAAAGAGGTGGCAAGATGGAGTGAGGCTGGGATCTGGGGGGCCATGGGAATATAGTAGCCAGTGAAAAAAATTCCTGATTATGGACTGACCCAAAAATGGACAAGGGTGTCCATGTACAATTTGAAAATTTTTTTTTGCATTTTCATAATGTAACTCATTCTTTTGTCCATCATAGATTTTCAGTAATATCTACTATGTCTTGCAAGAGTGTTGAGTGTTTTATTTTAGAAATTGTTTCAGGAGTAAATTTCTATCAGGATTGAAGCAATATCCTTATTGCAGAGCACATGTTAGCTGCCTTGATGATCCACAAATTGTACCATGTACCAATTCACTGGAGGAAGAAGTGACCCTGAGAATGTATGCCTCCTAGGAATTTGCAGAAACTTCTGGGGTAGGGGGTGGGGACTTAGAGTTTCCACATTGCTTGTAATATCACTCAAGAAAATCTGGGCTACACTATGCAAACCCCCTGTCCATTCAGGCTTAGCCTTGTGTGGTGAGTTTTTCCAATACTTACAAAGTGTGATCTGAATTAGCTCCTAGACCTAACCTACTTGGACTTTGTCTTCTCTCCTGTCTGACCTAAAAACCTCACCTGCAATTTGATTTACTCTTCTAGTCTAGAGAGAATACATGAGGCATTATTTCAGCAAAGTCCTACGTACTTTACAGGATTGTTATAAAGATTATAAAAGATGTTAAAATACTTAGAACATTTAAAAATGCTGTACTCATATAATCTTTCATTACTATGTTACTGTTTTTATTTTTTTTTTAAAGATTTATTTATTTATTTGGATGTGGGGGCAGAGGGAAAGGGAGAGAGAGAATCTCAAGCAGACTCCCCACTGAGCGCAGAGCCTGAGGCGGGACTGGATCCCAGGACTCTGAGACCATGACCTGAGTCAAAACCAAGAGTCGGCTGCTTAACTGACTAAGTCACCCAGGCGCCCTGTTACTGTTTTTATTTCTAATAATAATGATGATAGTAAACATCAAATGTTATCTATAATTATATACCAGGTACACTGCTACTTTCTCACTTGATACTCATGGCATCTCTGTGTGTATCTGTATGAGCGAGGAGGTATTATTTTCATCCCTATTTTAGAGATGATGACCAATACCCAGAGCCAGGAATTAAACACAGATCCACCTGACTCCAAAACTATCCTTTTAATGGGTTAAACATCATTTTATTTTATTTTATTTTTTATTTTTTATTTTTTTAAAGATTTTATTTATTTATTTGAGAGAGAGAGAATGAGAGAGAGCACATGAGAGGGAGGAGGGTCAGAGGGAGAAGCAGACTCCCTTCTGAGCAGGGAGCCCGATGTGGGACTCGATCCCGGGACTCCAGGATCATGACCTGAGCCGAAGGCAGTCGCTTAACCAACTGAGCCACCCAGGCGCCCTAAACATCATTTTAATGGGTAGGCTTACAGATTAACTGTCGTCTTAGAAAATGAATCAGTAAGAAATCCAAAGAATGAACAAGAGTGATAGCCATACCCGTGGCTTTTAAGTCTATGGAAATAGCAACATCTTTACTTACAATACTTAAAACCTCATTTAGATACCAAAGTACTTATGCGATTACCAAAGATGAGAAACCTTAATAACTGGTTCTGCTCAACATACATGTAAATATTCACAGGAAGAGGAACGTTCCTGCATCCCAGGAGCTCACAGTCTGGTGAGGGAGACTGATAGGTAAGGGAAAATTTGTGATACAAACTGTTGTAATATGAATAAGTTCACAAGTAAATCCAAGGAGAAAGAACAGAGACAGGGATTCACACAGCGTTTCATTTTCCCACAAGTTTTAGTGTAAGAAAGGACTGACTAAAAGCGAAGTTCCCAGGCCAGCCCGTTGAAAGATGCCCTACTAACTGTAGTGAAAGTGAAGAGACGCTTCTGGTGAGAGGTGTATGGTCGCAAGGTGTTTGAGCGATCAGAGGCTAAAGTAAAAACGTTATCGTGTTTTGGCCTGGTCTATTCCGGCTGCCCCGAACCACCTTCCCCGTCTTCTCTGTCGGCTCTCCCTCATCCCCTTGTCTTGTCTGCCAGCCCCCAGAACCGTGTGCGCACAGAGCTGCCACAGTGTCTTCCTCTCATCTTTTTCTTTTTGCCTTTTCCTAACTTATTGAATCGACTAGAGAGTTTTATAGTCCCTTTTGATATCATTCGGTTATACAGTTTTCTTTTATTCATTCTCAGAAAACACCAGCTTCTCATTTAAATAGCTCTTTTTCCTTCTTCTGGAAAAAGAAATAGGCACTTTTACAGATTGGACTTCAGTAACAGCGTTATGGCTGTGGAACTGCTCTCTTGGAGACCCCTCAGAAGGATGCGAAAGCAAAAGAACTAACCCCAAAAGTTAACTTCACACTTATTACAGTTTAGAAATGCTCTACTCACCCAGCTGCATTGGGACACTTTCGAGGGCTGGGATCGGGGCTCAGGTGCCTTTGTATCCCCACCCCGGAACTGAGCACCCTGCCTCGCACATGGTGCGTGGTCAGGAAAACATTGTTGGATGAACGAGGGACTTGTGGCTTCCTAGCCTCTGTCTTTTGCATCAGCAAGTGAGCGAGCGCACCTCCGCGGAAGGTGTTAGACTCGGTGTGCGGCCAGTGCAGGATCTGCAGATGCTCCACAAAACTGTGACATTGGAAATAAATATTTTGGGCAGTACCAGCTTCTTCTGACACAAAAACTAGACATTAAAAGAAAACAAAGCAGATAAACATCATGGCCAAAAAAGCGAGATGCTGTGTGCCCAGCTCTTAATTTATAAACATGACTGAGTGAAAATACGGAGAGGTCAATGCCCTTGAACGAAGAGTGCGTTAGAAGTGACGGGCCTGCCATGCCACACAGGGCCACAGGGGGAGGCCCCAGTGTTAGTCGTGAGACAGAAAAGAGCAAGGGAACAAAAAGGGCGCGGCCTTTATTCTGCTTTCTAAGGAAAGGCAAGGCCCAGAAAGGCTAGGAAGGACACACAGTTGAGGATTGGATAGTTTGAGGAAATCCAGCAGGCTTTGGGGCAAAGGGCCTTCCCTGCTTCTCTGGTATCTGGCCCTCAGTTGATTTAGGGCAGGGGAAATCCTGGCTTTGTTTGTGAGAGCTAGACACAGGACGTGGTTGGGGGCATGGGCTTGGGATTGGTTGGTTTCTGTAGGAAAGGGGGGCCCATCAGAAAGTTGTTCACTGTCTTAGGAATTAGCTAGTGCTGAAGGGGAAACTCCCCAGCCAGCAAGGTCCCCCAAAGATGCCAAAACATCATAAAACAGAAAATTTTAAAAATAGAGTTATAAGGCTCAAGAGCTTGAAAGAAATGTTATGGCAAAGAAATAGGAATGAGAAATTCTAACCTATACCCATTCACCTGGTACTACTTCAGGTATTGGATAAAATCCATACATGAACTTGGAAAGCATTGTCTCTTCACTACATTTTAGTCTTGTTCATGCGTCTGTCTCCATGTGTTTTAGGGTTCCTTTATATCTCTTTTAAGTTTTATCATTTTTGTCTGAGTAGCTTTTATTACATAAATTAGATTATTCACACTATACTACTTCTTACTGTTATAAGTGGGATTTTTCAAAATCATGTTTTCTTACTCATATAACTCATTTATTGAAGTGAAATTAGTATTTTTGCAGACGTATGTAATGTTTTGCGGTTTTGCAGAATTTGTGATCCCTAATAAATCTTTAGTTTTAAAAACTGCTGCTATAAAAATTTAAAACAAAACAAAACAAAAAAGAAAACAAAATAGGGACACCTGGGTGGCTCAGTTGGTTAAGCAACTACCTTTGGCTCAGGTCATGATCCTGGAATCCTGGGATGGAGTCCTGCGTCAGGCTCCCTGCTCAGCGGCGAGTCTGCTTCTCCCCCAGACCCTCCCCCCATCATGTGCTCTCTCTCTCTCAAATAAATAAATCTTTAAAAATAAATAAATAAAACATATGCAAGTACCTGTCAACCATCTTCCACAATTATCAAGATTTTGCTCATCTTTTTTCTTCTGTTTTTCTACTTCTATACATTCACATCTTCAATTCCACTTAAAATGCCCATCCATTTCCTATAATTTTTTTCTAGCTCCAGCAAAAAATTATTCAGATGTGTTTGAAGCTTCTGAGTCTCTGGAATAGTTTTTCCTTTCTCTTATTGTTTCCTTTGTTTTTGGTGTGTTTTTTTGTTGTTGCTGTTGTTTTTTTTCAGTAGTCTCCATGCTGACTTTTTTCCCTCTGTTCTCAACTTTGAACAGAGTATCTATTTAGATTTAGATTTTTTTTAGTGCTTGTTACCAGGCAGAGTAAGTGAGGATTTCCTGTGGTTCTGATTTCTGTCCAATGGCATGGTGGTTGAACCCTCCCTTAAAATGTGTTATCTGGGGGGCAGACTGGTAAACACGTGTCCGGGCCTCGTTCCCAGTTCCTCACACTTGTGCCTCTGTATACTTCATCTCCCTCTTACTGGTTGTCTGTGAGTCTCAGCTAATCAAAGACATGAGGACTTGTGGTTTTTAAAAATATGCTGTCCTAGTAAGATTTTCCCTGCTTCCTCCCCTAACTTTAAATCACACCAGGGCTATACTCAAGGACTAGTTTCCCCAAACTTTCTGCCCAGTTAGTTTTTGTTTGTTTGTTTGTTTTTTGAGTTTCATGTGATTTAAAGGCAAACAGAACAAAACAAAAAACAAAAATAGTTACAGGTATGATTTTTTTTGGGTTGGGGGAGGAGCGACTTTTAGGGGAGGGAGACTGGACCAGAAGCAAGAACTTCCTTCTAGTGGGAAGAAAGGGATTTTGTTGCTAAAGGATGTCAAGATTAGTTTATCTAAATCTTTCCTGGCCTATCTCAGTATTTTACCAACACCAAGTTGTTTTTTTTTTAATACCATATTATATATATATATATATATATATATATATATATATATTTTTTTTTTTTTTTTTTTAAAGAGAGGGAGCGTGAATGCGGGGGGAGGGAGAGAGACAGAGAGAGAGGGAGAGAGAATCTTAAGCAGGCTCTCCGCCCAGCTCAGAGCCTGACAGGGCTCGATCTCACAACCCTAAGATCATGCCCAAGCTGAAATCAAGAGTTGGATGCTTGTCTGACTGAGCCTCTCAGGTGGCCCTAATACCATATACTTAAAAGGAAATCAGGATGCTGTGAATAAAGAAGTGACACTTTCTACTACCCATCAATTGTCCTGCTTCAGGTCTGAATATTCTTCCCCTAAAGCAGATGGATGTGACTAATGGCTGACACTGAATTAATGGTGCCTCCTGAACCATGACTCAACTGTGTTGGTGGCCAGGACGCCTTCTCCCCATCCCCAAACCATGACTATCACTGGCTCCTCTCCCTCAAGGCTGTGATAACAGAATTAGGGGCTTATTTATCATGGTATGTTTCTTCCTGTGACTTAGTCACCTGGGGAATTTGATAACTTTTTTTTTAGCTTCTTTGTTTTAAGGAATAAGTGAAGAAAATCAAAATATTCTTCTGGCCAGATCAGGGTCTAACCACTACAGATTATCTTCCCCTCAGTGTCCATTTTAACCCAAATATACTCAACATCTCACCTAAACACAATCAATATGATCTCTATTTTTTTCTAAGCTAAGATGATCCTGGCAATATTCTCTGGGAAGTTTTTCATTGACTGACCCATATTTTTGTTTTTCCTCATCCCTACCCCCAAGGTAAAAGAAATGCAAACAAAAATTTTCAATCTCCTATGGAGACATTGCCCAATTTTTTATTAGGTATAGAACCTGAGTTTCTAAGTTGGTGAACACATGGTACAGAGATATTAAGCTTTAGTTTTTGGGTTCCCCTTCTCTCTTTTCACATCAGTTCATTTTTATATTTTGGTCACCTAAAATGCTCTAGAACCTCATTTTCTGTACTTTATATCTCTTAAAATGTTATCTAAAACATTAATAGCTTTTTTTTTAAGGTTTATTTATTTTTATTTGAGAGAGAAAGAGTGAGGGAGGGGCAGAGGGAGAGGAAAGGAAGAGAATCCCAAGATTCGATCCCACCACCCCAAGATCAACTCTGAAACCAAGAGTTGGATACTCAAACCAATGAACCACCCAAGCGCCCCAGCATTAATCTTGCTTTTATACATGTGCATCTTCATTTGCTTCCCAGTGTCTGCTTTCATGCTTCCATTGCTCCTATGTGAAGGTGGGTACATTTGTCTGTTGTAGCTTAATGACACCAATCCTTATTCATAATTGTAATTCTTTGTTCATGTAGTATCTTACACTTTGCAAAGAGATTTCACATACATCAATATTATTCATTTACTCATACATTAAAAAATATTTAAGTATCTATTATGTACCAGGCACTGTGCTGGGCCCTGGGAATATAAAGATGAAAAAGACACGGTTCCTGATCTCCAGGAACTTATAAGCTCAGTGAGGAGGCACATAAGACAATCGACAGGATACGATACTCAAAGTAAACTTCCTATAATGGTTTGGTTTTTGTTTATTTTTTATTATTTTATTTTTAAGATTTTATTTACTTGATAGAGACTGCACGCACGCGCGCGAGAGAGCGCGAGCAGGAGTGGGAGCAGAAGGAAAGGGAGAAGCAGACTTCCATCTGAGCAGGGAGCCTGACGCAGGACTCAATCCCAGGACCCCGGGATCATGACCTGAGCTGAAGGCAGACCCTTAACCGACTGAGCCACCCAGGTGCCCCTGGTTTGGTTTTTAAATAGATTTTTTTTTTTAACTCGGAAGTGAATATATTGCCCAGTGGACCCCAGAATTTTGCCAGTTTTCTTGTGTCTGTGTGTGTGTGTGCACATGTATGTGAACGTATACAAACTGAATAAATTGACATTTTGGTTTATAAATTAGTGTCTGAAGAGCACAGCCAGAACTTAATCTCTACTGGATAACTGGACAAATGGAAGGATCTGATCCTTGAACTTAAAGCCCATTTCCACAACCCCTGATAATCCCACCACGGCTCAGACAAACAGAGGAGCCCAGTCGGCTCAGTCAGCTGTCCCCTCTTCACTTCTGAACTGTGGTCGATAATGCCAGAGAAGGAAAGGATTCCTGTAAAAGGTGAAACTTGTTTCTGCTTTGCTGGCATGCGTGTTGTAACTCACACATAAGGAATTAAGCTTTCCTGCTGTTGCTTTGTAACTTTGGCATCATTCAAAGTGGAAATGGATTCTGATGGTGTAAGTTGTTTCCTGGGTGAGAAACATCTTAAATAGAGAAGTGAGTCAGCAGAGCCCATGAAACTTGTAAACCAAGATGGGTCACAGGGGCAATGGAGTGGCTTAATCCGAATAAAACTTTCTCTTCAGGTCATTTCCCGTGAAACTGAGTGGAAATCCCCGCACCCCTTGCTCAACTTAGCACCTGCAAGTGAAGGGAATAGTCCTCTGCATTCACATGGCTGCAGCTAGTTGAAGAATCACGGTACTTATCCGTTTTAGTTTGAACTTTTCCTTTATATACTTTAAGAAACTAGAAATTGTTAGGAATTTTGCAACATCCAATAACAAGGGAAGATGATTAAGAAAAGAACTCAGAACTGTACAACAACTAAATGCTGTTTTAATTCTAATTTGGGCTATTTGGGAATGAGGCAGCCTTGTGCTCTCAAGAAAGCAAGGGTGAGGGGTAGACAGTGTGTCGGTAGGACTAGTTACTCATCTGATTACCCATCTCAGGCTTACAAAGTCTTTTTCTACAAGTTACCCCATTTCTTGGGTGCCTGGGTGGCTCAGATGGTTAAGCGTCTGCCTTCGGCTCAGGTCATGATCCCAGGGTCCTGGGATCAAGTCCCGCATCGGGCTCCCTGCTCCTTGGGAGCCTGCTTCTCCCTCTGCCTCTCTCTCTCTGTGTCTCTCATGAATAAATAAATAAAATCTTTAAAAAAAAAAAAAGAAGTTACCCCATTTCTTTTCCTCCTTGCAGAGGAAAAGTAAACTTTAATTTCAAACCTGAATTTCTGTACTGAGAACGCTGAAAAGTTATTTCTCCGGTTCCAAGCCAGGTAATTCTGAGTGTAGCTGCATGCCTGGTGACGGAGGCATCGTCCAGCTGCAAATGGCAAGGGGGCTGGAGTCTCTGTCTCTCTCCCTGGACACTGTAGCACACAGGGTTCCTGTACACTTAAGCTGGGCAGAGGGTCTCGAGGAGACTGAACCGGACTTGCCCTTTGGGGGCCGCGCAGTACATTTTTGGGGGAGTGCTGTGTTCACACCTCCAACCGTGCAGTTGAATACTGCAGTTACACTGAGTCACGATTTACACATGTAAGGGCAAATCCACGTTTAGAATCAGAGGCTTATTTCTCCCTGTTATAAATAAGGGAAGAGACATTGTCCACCCTCCCTTTTCTTAGAGCATTTACTTTAGAAAACTTGTAAATTCTTTGTCTCTTTAAAAGTATATGCAAATCGTTTTTGTTTTTTTTTTTAAGATTTTATTTATTTGACAGCGAGAGAGGGAACACAAGCAGCGGGAGTGGGAGAGGGAGAAGCAGGCTTCCCACGGAGCAGGGAGCCCGATGCGGGGCTCGATCCCAGGACCCCGAGATCACGACCCGAGCCGAAGGCAGACGCTCAACGACTGAGCCACCCAGGCACCCCTATATGCAAATCGTTTTAAAAGTGAAGTAAACCGGGGCGCCTGGGTGGCTCAGTCGGTTAAGTGTCTGTCTTCAGCTCAGGTCATGATCTCGGGGTCCTGGGATCGAGCCCCACAGCGGGCTCCCTGCTCAGCGGGGAGTCTGCTCTCCCTCTCCCACTCCCCCTGCTTGTGCGCGCTCTCTCTCTGTCAAATAAATAAATAAAATATTTAAAAAAAAAAAAGTGAAGTAAACCTTTGGCCAGCTTTATGACCCAGGTATGTCTTTCTGAAGGACCTAGGGCCCCCTTTGGAATAGTGCCCCCATCTCCCGTCTGTGGGTCCACAGGAGCTTAGCTTTAGCTACCAGTTGCAAAATTACTTCCTGTCATAAAAATGAAAGTTTATTTTTTCTTTGTATAAAACCAATTAACTAACACAGGTGGTCACCCCAATTACCAGGTGAATTTCGGATGAACTATGTGTAATAGAGGGGCCATCACATCTTCTTACTTGAGGACTACTTATTGTTTTTCTGGAGAACGTGTATGTGATGGGTTGTACCTGCGTGGCTATCTAAGGGGATGGAATTTCTTCCCATTTTTGCAATCTCTTAGTGGATTGCTTGGGATGTGCATCCCATTCTGGTTTAAGGCTTATTCAGTATAAAAGAGTTTGCTTTCTCTTCCATTGTGGAGAGATTTTCTGATGGGGGGATTTTGCTCTTAATTACATTTTCCCAGCGCACTCTAATGCCACAACTCAAGAGAACAACAGATGTGAAAAAAGAAAAGTTTGTATCAGATTGACTCCTTCAGGAGACCTGACTTCTAATTTATTCCCTCAGACTTTACAAGAAAGCTGCCTTATCTTTTTCCTTTTGTCTCTTCTTCTTTCCCTGAGTTTCTCCCACCTTCTTATATTGCCTGTCTCCCTTTCATGCTCTTAAAAAATAACTTTCAAAATAAGGTAAAGTCAGGACTTTTATACAGATTTTAAGATAATCACCCATTAAAGATTTTATTTTACTCCTCAGTGAGGGAACCAGGGAGAGATCACAGCTGGTTCAAAAGAGAATCTAAAGAACAGGCCATTTTTAGATCAAGAATATTGAAATAAATGTGCAACTGGTGGCAAAATTGGTTTTTCCAGAAGGGAGAAGGGAAATCCATTTCTTTTCCACTGGACAGGACAAAACTGGTGCGTCTATAGATAAGAATTATTGTGTGTTGCTATCAATAATGTACAAGTCATTACAGAATGGTAAAATAGCTCCCTTGGAATTGGAATCAGATACCTGGAGGAGTCTCTTTAAGACAGTGCAGTTTGAAAAAGTACTCAACATCACTCAGCATAAGGGAAACACAAATCAAAACCTCAATGAGATACCACCTCACACCAGTCAGAATGGCTAAAATGAACAAGTCAGGAAACGACAGATGTTGGCAAGGATGCGGAGAAAGGGGAACCCTCCTACGCTGTTGGTGGGAATGCAAGCTGGTGCAGCCACTCTGGAAAACAGTATGGAGGTTCCTCAAAAAGTTGAAAATAGAGCTACCCTACGACCCAGCAATTGCACTACTGGGTATTTACCCCAAAGATACAAACGTAGTGATCCGAAGGGACACATGCACCCCAATGTTTATAGCAGCAATGTCCACAATAGCCAAACTATGGAAAGAGCCTAGATGTCCATCAACAGATGAATGGATAAAGAAGATGTGGTATATATATACAATGGAATATTATGCAGCC
>NC_138379.1:87268311-87273639 GCF_054177405.1 Leptonychotes weddellii | reverse complement strand
AGAGACTCTTAATCTCAGGAAACAAACTGAGGGTTGCTGGAGTGGTGGGGGGTGGGAGGGATGGGATGGCTGGGTGATGGACATTGGGGAGGGTAGGTACTATGGTGAGCGCTGTGAATTGTGTAAGACTGATGAATCACAGACCTGTACCCCTGAAACAAATAATACATTATATGTTAATAAAAACAAACAAGCAAAAAAACCCAGTGCAGTTTGAGGGATGCCTGGGTGGCTCAGTCGGTTAAGCCTCTGCCTTTGGCTCAGGTCATGATCCCAGGGTCCTGGGATCGAGTCCCGCATCGGGCTCCCTGCTCAACCTTCTCCCTCTGCCTGCAGCTCCCCCAACTTGTGCTCTCGTTCTCTGTCAAATAAATAAATAAAATCTTAGAAAAAAAACCAAAAAAAACCAAGACAGTGCAGTTTGATCAAGAAGCAACCTAAGTGTCCATCAATGGCTGAGTAGATAAAGAAAAAGTAGGATGTATATACAATTACTCAGCCATCAAAAAGAATGAAATCTTGCCCTTTGCAACAACATGGATGGACCTCGTGGGCATTACGCTAAGTAAAATAAGTCAGACAGAGAAAGGCAGATACCATAGGATCTCACTTATGTGTGGAATCTAAAAAAAAACCCCAAAAACCAAGCTGTTAGGTACAGAGAATAGATTGGTGGTTGCCACAGGGGCAGGAGGTGTATGTGCGGGGTGAAATGAGTGAAGAGAATCAAAAGATACAAACTTCCAGTTATAAAATAAATAAGTCCTGGAGATTTGATGTATAGCATGGCCACTCTCGTTATTAATTCTGTTTTGCATATTTGAAAGTTGCTCAGAGAGTAGGTCTTAAAAGTTCTCATCACAAGCAAAAAAATTCTGTAACTATGTATGGTTGCAGGTGTTAATTAGATGTATTGTGGTGATTGTTTCACAATATATTATTATATATCAAATCATTATGTTGTACACCAGAAAATAATGGAATGTTATATATCAGTAAAAAAGACAATGCAGTTTTTCACCGAGCACAAATTTTTCCCTCCGGTCTTACTCTTCTTACTGTAAACAAAACAAAGCACATGTGATGACACTTTGGAGAAGTGGATAGTATGTAGTAATTGTTTCCCCTTTTTCCTTACCAAAACAAGTCTCTTACCTTAAGTCTGATTAAAAATCACCAATTCCAGGAAGAGTTCACTGTTTAGCCTTAGCTGGCTGGCTCCCCTGTTGTTATCATTATCATTAGTAAGCATGTTTTGTGCTTAATATGCTGTTGTCACGTCTGACACTTACTGTCAGAACAAATCATTTTAACTCTGAAAGCTCTAACTTGAATGAGTAACTGCAATTACAGTATAATATGATATAACATATAATTACACATAATATAACGTTATATTACTAGGATGACTAGTAAATTAGGATAACTAGTAAAAGTAAAAAAAAAATTAAGCAACTGCTTTTCATCAATTGCACGATGCCAAATAAACTGCCTAATTTGAAAACCCAAATAAACCAATTTTAAAAGCTGAATTTATGGAATTGATGGATGATTTTGGTGTATATAGACCCAATATACAGTGTCTTTCTTGTTTGCTTTTAACATTTTTCAAATATATATATTTATATACATATATGTACATAATTTTTAAATTATTTTTTTCTCTTTTTTAAAAAGATTTTATTTTTTTGAGAGAGAGGGCATGAGCAGGGGGAGCAGGAGAGGGAGAGGGAGAAGCAGGCTCCCCACATTGATCCCAGGACCCTGGGATGATGACCTGAGCTGAAGGCAGACGCTTAACTGACTGAGCCACCCAGGTGCCCCTATTTTTTTTTTTTCTCTTATAGATGGTCAAGTTTCTTAAAAGTGTTTATTGTGTCTGGTTCATCAACCTGCCACATTGTTGGTGCCTAATAATATCTGCCTAATGACTAACTCTCTGATTCTAAGTTTCTCGAGGGCAGGGATGGTGCCTGCTGTCTTTCTGGCTTGTGTGCCTCTACTAAGGGCTCAGTTAGTTTCTTTATCTTGAACTTCATTTTCTCTTCTCCTTGGAGCTCAGGGGTGTTTAGTAAGTAGTGTAGTGGTTTATGGGGAAACCTCACAGCATCATGGAAAGAGCACTGGATCGAAGAAGGGTCAGGGAGGTCTGGCACTACCAGCGAATAGTGTGTGATCTTGGGGCAAAATATTTCACTTCCTGATCTTCCATCTTTTATTTCCGCTGCACCTCAGTTTACTCTTCTGTGTAATGGGGATAACAGCCTCTACCTTTTTTTTTTTTTAACTTGGGGCACTGTGATTATAAACAGGGTCTATTCTGTATGTTGAATTCTATAGAAGCAATTAAAGGATCTGGAAAAATATGGGCTTCAATTTAATTTTTAGTCTCATAATTTTTTAAGTGACAAGCATGTATGTTGGTTGTATATGTTATGAATACATATACAGTAGGCTTATCTTCCAGTTGCTTTAGGAATTGCAGACATACTTCCTTTGTAGTCATTATTTCAAACATGACATTTCAATAACCAGTATCAGGCCTGTCTGGAGGCCTTTTTGAAGATGTCTGTCTGTATGTGATTTTGCACGTGGAAAACTCCATTATAAATGTAGTGGGACAAGTTTTTGTAAAGAAAGCAGATAGTCAATGAACTATCCCCTTCAGGTACTCAGTTTGCTTGAGAGGTAAGTTTAGCTAGGCCAGGTATCTGTGAGCACAGTGACATCAGACTGAAAGCCGGGGATCCTCCTGGATTCCTCCTTACTCTTACCCTCATGTCCAATCTACTGGCAATTCCTGCCAACTCCTCTTCAAAACACACATGAATCTGAGAGTTCTGTCCCCCTCCACTGCCCTATCCTCAGCCACTATCATTATCCCTCACCTGGGTTAGTGCATCACCTCCCAGCTATCTACCTGCTTCCATCTTTACCCATGAACTGCATTCTCCTTCCAGTGGCCAGAATGATCTTTTAGAGTCATAAATCAGGTTGCATCTTCTCCCTGCTGAAAGCCCTCCATTAGCACTTAGATAACATCCACACTCCTTACTCCAGTCCACATAGCCTCTGACCACGCCCCAATCACCTCTCTCACCCCATCCATGGCCATTCTCCCTTCTGCCAACTCTCCTCCGGCCACAAGAGCCTCTTTCTCTGCCTCACACACTCCAAGCTCATTCCTTTGCTCTGGACCTTTGCACCAGCTCTTTTCTTTCTCTGCAGTGTACTTCCTCCCTCATAATCTCGGCATGAGAAACTCTGTGTTGGCCTTCAGTTCCTATTTTAACTGCTACCTCTTCATAGAGGTACTTAATTCTCCACATAGCATTTTCCACTATCCGATATTTGGTATTTAAAAAAAAAGGTGTCTAGTCTCATTTCCCCTCTGCTAGAATGTTAGCTCCTTTGAAACAGGGATCTGTTTCTCTTATTTGCTGAATCATAGTGCCTATAAAAGAGCTTGACTCACACTGAGCACTCAATAATAAATAGTTGTCGAATGCATGAAAGACACTCAAATAATTCTTGTTAGGTGGTTTGTCTTCCTCTATCTGTGGGTAAAACTCACATCTGAACTGCAGGGATACAACACATGGCTTCCAACTTTGATGAGCTGACTGGAAAGCAGTGAGATGAAGAGGTGAGGTAGCAGACCAAAGACTGACAGACTACGAAGAAGTGAAGGGACCAGGAAACTAGGCTCTTATCTTCATGAAACCGCTGACTGACAAAGCTTGTGACTTGGGCAGGCAGCCCAGACTTAATCACTACTTAGAGGAGTAGGAAGATTCTGCCTGACCCTGCAATAGTTCAGGTTGTTATGGCTTCCTTAAGCAATCTGTGAGCACCTGCCATAGACTATACTAGCTTTTGGAACCTCTGCATTAGGAACTCATTTCATGGATATCTGTGTGGTCAAATGAAATAATGTTTGGCACATAATAGCCATTCAGTAGGGAGGGATTCCATCCCCACTGGCCTGGGTAAAGCTATTCCTATGAGGGTGCAGGAGAGAAGGGGGTAGCCTTTCTGGATACCGGAAGGTGAGCATATGAGGTGTCAACAGGTGGGAAAAGAATGCTGACCAGCCAGGGCCACTCTGTTAGATTTCTACATCAGGTACCACCTGCACCGCTCTCCTCAGTGGCCCGGGGTCCAGCAGGTGTTGGTGGTCTCTCTTCTATAGTAAGTATTTAACCAGGCAAGATGCTGAGACTACCAGCCACTGCTACGTAATGGGCAAGATCAAGTTACAGGTGTTACACTCTGCTCCTCCACTCAGAGCTAGCTATTGACTGGGGCCCTCAAGACTTCAGAGAACTTTTTAATGTATTTTATTAACTGACTTGCTCTGTTTGTGAGAAAGTATTAAGTCCCAGAATCTATATTTTACCTTTTTCATTTACTCCTGTATATTCATATATTGAGCACTTGCTATGTTCTAAGTTTTGTACTAGGTGCTTGGCATATATCAGTGAATAATACAGACACAGGTCCTCGCTTTTGTGGAGCCAATATTCTGTGGGGGAATCTCCTAATAAACAGTAGCATAATGTATAAGTTAATTATATAGTATATTAAAAGGTGGTGGGCCTATAGATGAAAAGTAATGTAGCATAAGGGGGATCAATAGTGCCTGGAGGTGAGATAAGGTAGGTTATGATATTAAATAGAGTAGTTAGGGTAAGCCTCATTGAAAAAGAGAGATTTCACCAAAGCCTTAAAGGAGGTAGGGAATTAGTCACTGGATGTTTGTAGGGAGAGTTACAGGCAAAGAAAGCAAGTAGATCCTAAAGTGGAAGTATGCTTGTTTGCGGAGCAGAATGACCAGTATGGCCGGAGCAAATAAATATGGAGGGGAGAAGGAGACAAAATCAGAGAGATAAGTGGGGAACCAGGTGGCATAGGGCCTTGTAAGCCATTACAAGGTTGGAGGCTTTCACTTTGATGGGATGGGAAGCCTGGGCAGGTTGTTTTTTTTTAAATTATTATGTTATGTTAATCACCATACATTACATCATTAGTTTTTGATGTAGTGTTCCATGATTCATTGTTTGTATATAACACCCAGTGCTCCATTCAGTACGTGCCCTCCTTAATACCCATTACCGGGCTAACCCATCCGCCCACCCCCCTCCCCTCTAGAACCCTCAGTTTGTTTCTCAGAGTCCATAGTCTCTCATGGTTCCTTCTCAAAGTGCTTCCTTTGTAGGTCAACTGAAGAGCTCTTTTGGGGTGGTAGAGTCTCATGGCATCCTACCCCAGATTTGATCATTTCCTCTACCTTTGACTGTTTTTACTTTCTAGTTTCCTGAACTGAGC
>NC_138379.1:87224494-87267811 GCF_054177405.1 Leptonychotes weddellii | reverse complement strand
AGAGACACAGCGAGAGAGGGAACACAAGCAGGGGGAGTGGGAGAGGGAGAAGCAGGCTTCCCGCCGAGCAGGGAGCCCGATGCGGGGCTCGATCCCAGGACCCTGGGATCATGACCTGAGCCGAAGGCAGACGCTTAACGACTGAGCCACCCAGGCGCCCCTGTATTTTTTTTTTTAAAAAGTACTCTCCCTGTCTATTAAGATCTGGTTAAGATTGGCTCAAACTCCCATTCAATGAATTGAGGAAAATCCAGTGTTGCTCTTGATGAAGTTTTGGAATATAGGTGAGGTTTGGTGGGCTGAGGTCCAGAGCCGACAGCCAAGAAAGAATTCTTGAGACATCTTTGGTGCCAAATGGTGGTTTTATTAAAGCACGGGGACAGAATCCATGGGCAGAAAAAGCTGCTGTCCTGGGCTTGTGAGGGGTGGCTGGTTAAATAGTTGGGAGTTGGGGGAGGTAAGGAAAAGGGAGGTTTTCAAAAGAACTTTCATACGCTAAAGAGGACCTACAAGATACTGGAGGTCTTGCCATTGTCACGTTAAGGTTGTTTTTCCCTCTAGTAAAGCATTAAGACTGTTGGGAGCCTCCTGGAAGAATGTCATTTCATGCTTATCCCACCCAGGAGGAGTGTGTGTGTGTGTGTGTGTGTGTGTGTGTGCAGAGGTTGCAGGGTGTCAGCTTGTGCTTTGTCCTCAGCTAGCCTTCTGCTCCCTCAGCACTCTCAAAGTCTCTTCAGATTCCTGAAACTCAGGGTCCCCCTTTTGTTCTAAGCTCCTGCTTCCTCCAGCGGTGCTTATCTTGATATCCAAAGCTTGTCATTCTTCTGTTCACACTGATTCAGATGTGAAATTCAGCAATTCCCCCTAATTTCCACAAAAAGGGGCTGCACAAAGTGTTCTGTATTTAGCAGACTCTATTAAAGGTACATGGAGATGGAAGCATTTACATTAGGATAATGCAAATAGTGTTAAATTGTGTCTGTAATTTGTCAATCCTAAAATGTGCAACTTTTCACATTTTAATATCTCTGAAATAAGAATGTGCCTTACAACTGAAGGCATGTCATAATTTAATTGGCAGGGTCTTTTCTTTCATAATGGCACATAAAATAATGGTGCATTTTAGAATCAGTGGCATCTTAGATTCAACAAAAAAGGGAATTCTATTTCTCTGTTTTTAAAAGGCCTCTGGTGATTTCTACTATTTGAGCTCTACCTTCTTTCCATGGTGCTTTGATCCAGCCTGTGCCCCGAATCACATTTCTTCATCCCACTTCTGATTTCAGCAATAATTGCAACAGACGTTTCCATGCCAGCTCATACTATCAATTTTGCCTTGAGTATACTGTGGGTCTTTCCACTTTCTGCTGCAGGTAAATCTGCCCAGCCAAGCACAGCTCAGAAGTGTGGGTGTTAACATCCCCAGGGGCAACCTTCAACTAGTGCGTGTCAGGAGCTGGTGGGGAAATGCCCCTGCTTCCCTTCCTCTATTGGAATAATTTGGGGGACATTCTGTAAGCTGCTCAGGAGGTTCTGGACAAATCAGGCCCACAGGGACAACATACCTTACATGAATTTTGCACATTCCCTTTCTCACTCCTGCTCCTAGGGACCACCTCTCAAATAAACTACCTGCACTGGAGTCCTTGTTTCAGCCTCTGTTTCTTGTTTTGTTTTGTTTTGTTTTGGTGGGGGAGGTGGGACTCAAGCTAGGGGTCTCTTTGTACTTTCCCTCAGCTCTTTTCATTCCTTACTTCCAGACTCAGCACACACTCTACTTTTGCATGTCTAACATTTCAGCTGCATCTTTGAAAGGATTGTTGTAAAAGTTGACTAGATTCTGTCCAGGGCAAGGGGTAAGGTTTTTTTGTTTTTGTTTTTTGGGGTTTTTTTTTTTCAGCTTGCATTCCTATAGAAAGAAAAACTGTAAGGATCTATGCTACAATGTCAATGGTTTTCTGAAGATGGAAGGATGGGTGCTTTAAATTTTTTTTCTTTTTGTTCCTTAATATTTTCTAAAATTTCTGTAATGAATAAGTCTTAATTTTATAGTAAGGAAAAAACAATATTAAGTTAATATAAAAATTTGATCAAACTGACTTTTTCCTCTTAAAAAAATAACTTTGTTGAGGTTATAATTTACATACCATAAATTCACCCATTTTAAGTATACAAAAATCAATGATTTTTAGTTTTAGATTTAGATTTAGCAAGTTGGATAGGGACCAAGGGCAGGTCACCCCAAAATGTACCACTTTGGCATGCAGATTATTTTAAGCTGAAAACAGTCAAGGCCCAAAAGACTCAAGAAGAAACTTTGACTTTCCTCCAATTGTCTAAAAAGAATTTAGGTGGAGGACCTGCTCCAGGAAGGGACCTATGGCCATGGATAACTACAGTATAATATGAACTAGGGGTGGTACACAGGAAGGAATTTAGCAGTCTGTTAAAATTCCTCTCTATGTCCCATTGTTTCTGAATGGCCCAGCAAACTGACTGAGCACCCAGGCGTCACACTATCTCATGTCAGTTTAATTCTTAGACTGTCTAGAAGAAACTTGAAGGATAGAGTAAATTTTTTTCCTCCCCAACATGTGCAACTATCGCCATATCCAGTTTTAGAACATTTTCTTCTCTCTAATGAGATCCTTCATATCTGTTGACAGTTGATCCCCATTTCCACCCTTAACCTTAAAGCAAATATGAATTTACTTTCCTGTCACTATGGATTTGCCTTTTCTGGACATTTCATGTAAATAGAATCATATAATCTTTTGTGTTTGGCTTCTTTTATTTAGCATAGTGTTTTTAAACTTCATTCATAGTGTTTTAAACTTCATTCATAAATTTTTATTAGTGTTGGTATTCCATTATGGATATACCACATTTTGTTTATTGCTTCACCAATTGATGGACACCTGGGCTTTTCCCACTTTTGACTATTATGAATAATGGTGCCATGAATGTTAATATACATATCTTTGTGTGAACATGATTTGTTTCTCTAGAGTAGATATGTAGGAAAGGAATTTCTGGGTCAATGAAAAAATCTATATTTAACTTTTAAAGAAACTGCAAAACTGTTTTTCGAAGTGACTGTACTACTTCATATTCCCATCAACAGTGTATGAAAATTCCTGTTTCTTCACATCCTTGCTGACACTTGACACTTTCTGACCGTAGCCATCCTAGTGGACAGGAAGTGGTTTCTCATTGTGGTTTTAATGTGCATTTCCCTAATGACTAATGATATTAAGCATCTTTCATGTGTTATGAGCCTTTGTACATCTTTGGAGAAATATCTATTCAAATATTTTGCCCATTTAAAAATTGGATTGTTGGGCGCCTGGGTGGCTCAGCTGTTAAGCGTCTGCCTTTGGCTTGGGTCATGATCCCAGGGTCCTGGGATCGAGTCCCACATCAGGCTCCCTGCTCAGCGGGAAGCCTGCTTCTTCCTCTCCCACTCCCCCTGCTTGTGTTCTTGCTCTCACTCTCTCTCTCTCTCTGTCAAATAAATAAATAAATCTTTAAAAAAATTAAAAAAAAAATTGGAATGTCTTCTCATTAAGTTGTAAGAGTTCTTTGTATATTCTGGCTATAAGTTTTTGCCATATGTGTGATTTACAAATTTTTTTCCCATTTTGTGGCTCATCTTTTCATTTTCTTAATGATGTCTTTTGAGTGCAAGTTTTTAATTTTTATTTTAAATTTTGAAATAATTTAAAGTTCACAGAAGTTGCAAAGATAGTGCAGAGCAGTCCCATTATCCTTCACCCAGTTTCACTCCCAAATTTTGAATTTTGATTAAGTCCAATTTACTATTTTTTTAATGGATCATGCTTCTTGGATTGTGTCTAAAAAATCTTTGTATAACCCAAGGTCTTGACATAAACCCAAAGTTTATAGCTTTAGCTTTCTTTCTTTCTTTCTCTCTCTCTCTCTTTTTTTTTTTGTAATTTCTGGGGGTGCTTGGGTGGCTCAGTTAGTTAAGGGTCTGCCTTTGGCTCCGGTCATGACCCCAGGGTCCTGGGATAGAGTCTGTTTCTCCCTCTCCCTCTGCCCCTCCCCACACTCATGCTCTCTCTCTCAAATAAATAAATAAAATCTTAAAAAAAAAAAGTAATCTCTGTGCCCAACATGGTGCTTGAACTCATGACCCTGAGATCAAGAGTTGCATGTTCTATCGACTGAGCCAGCTAGGCACCCCGGCTTTAGTTTACACTGATGTCTTTGTTCCATTTTGAGTTAATTTTTGTATATAGTATGAGGTAAAGGTCTACATTCATCTTTTTGCATGTGGATATCCAGTTGTCCCAGCACCATTTGTTGAAGACTCTTTTTCTATCAATCTGCCTTTGTCAAAAATCAATTGGTCATAAATGTAAAAGTTTATTTGTGAATTCCCAAATCTGTTCTATTGATCTATGTTTATCCTTATGTTAGTATCAAACTATGGGTTTTTTTTTAAAGATTTTATTTATTTATTTGACAGAGAGAGACACAGTGAGAGAGGGAACACAAGCAGGGGGAATGGGGGAGGGAGAAGCAGGCTTCCCGCTGAGCAGGGAGCCCGATGCGGTGCTCGATCCCAGGACCCTGGGACCATGACCTGAGCCGAAGGCAGACGCTTAATGACTGAGCCACACAGGCTCCCCAGTATCAAACTGTTCTCATAACTGTAGCTTATTTAAATTTTAAGATTAGGAAATGAAAACGCCCAACTTTGGTTTTTTTCACAATTTTTTGGCTATTCTGTGTCTTTTGAATTTCCATATACATTTTAGATATAGCTTGTCAAAATTTCTGCAAAAAAAGGCCTGCTGGAAATCTGATGGACATTGAGTTGAATCTATAGATCAATATCAGGGGAACTGCCATCTTAACAATATTGAGTGTTTCAATCATTGAACATGGAATGTTTCTCCATTTATTTAAATCATATTTAATTTCCCTCAGCATTGTTTTGGAATTTTCAGTGTACGAGTCTTGCACTTCTTTTGCTAAATTTATTCATAAGTATTTTATTCTTCTTAATACTGTGAGTGGAATTGTTTTCTTATTTTTATTTTCAGATTGTTCATTCTCATATGTAGAAATACAATTTATTTTCATATATTAATCTTGTATTCTGCAGCCTTGCTCAACTTGCTTGCTAATTTTAATAGGGGTTTTTGTGCATTTGTGTCTATTCCTTAAGATCTTCCAGGTACGGAATCATGTTGTGTGCAAATAAGAATGGTTTTACTTCTTCCTTTTCTTTCTTTTTCTTGTGATTGTACAGGCTAGAACCTCCAGTATGATGTTGAATGGAAGTTGTAAGCGCTGACATTCTTGCATTATTTTTTCACCATTAACTATGAGGTTAGCACTAATTCAAAAAGAGATATGCACCCCTGTGTTTGTTGTAGTATTCTTTACAATATCCCAATCATGGAAGCAACCCAAGTGTCCAGTGATACATGAATGGATAAATAAGATGTAGTATATATACTTAATGGAATATTACTCAGCCATAAAAAGAATGAAATCTTGTCATTTGCAACATGGATGGATCTAGAGGGTATAATGCTAAGTGAAATAAGTCAGTAAAAGACAAATACCATATGATTTCACTCATATGTGTAATTTAAGAAACAAAACAAACGAACACAGAATAAAGAGACAAAAAAATCCAGACTCTTAAATACAGAGAACAAACTGGTGGTTACCAAAGGAAGGTGGGTGGGGGGATGGGTGAAATAGGTGATGGGGATAACAAATACACTTACTGTGAAGAGCACTTAGTAATATATGGAATTGTTGAATCACTATATTGTACGCCTGAAACTAATATAACACTGTATGTTAATTATATAGGAATTTAAAAAATAAATTTAAAAAAAGTATGATGTCAGCTGTAGGTTTTTCATAGATGTCCTTTTTTTTTTTAAAGATTTAATTTATTTATTTGAGAGAGAGAGAGATAGAGCACGAGCAAGGGGACGAAGGAGAAGTAGGCTCCCTGGTGAGCAGGGAGCCCAACGTGGGGCTCAATCCCAGGGTCCTGGGATCATGACCTGAGCTGAAGGAGACACTTAAATGACTGAGCCATCCAGGTGTCCCTCATAGATGTCCTTTTTCACATTGAAGAAGTTATCTTCTCTTTCAAGTTTATTGAGAATTTTTTTTTATGAATTGGATTTTGTGAAATGCTTTTTCTGCATCTATTGAGATGATTGTGTGGTTTTTATCCTTTATTCTATTTTTTAAAAAGATTTTATTTATTCATTTGACAGAATGAGAGAGAGATCTCTGAGAACACAAGCAGGGGGAGCGGCAAAGGGAGAGGAAAAAGCAGGCTCCTCACTGAGCATAGAGCCTGATGTGGGGTTCAGTCCCAGGACCCCGGGATCATGACCTGAGCTGAAGGCAGACACTTAACTGACTGAGCCACCCAGGTGCCCCTCCTTTATTCTATTAATATGGTATATTACATTAGTTCATTTTATAATATTAAACGATCTTTACATTCCTGGGTTGAATGCCATTTGATCAGAGTGTATAATCCTGGATTCAGGATCAATCTGACTTTGGAAGAAATGCAGAAATTAGTCAAGTGAAGTGGTCTCTACAAAATCTTGTTGGTTTTAATGATATTCTTAAAAAATTAGAAAGGTCAACTATGAGTATCTTTTATCATTAGGACCACTAACCCAAAAGACTGAAAGCAGTTCTAGTGAGTATAATCTATGTTGCAACTATCAATGTAGAATGTGTTTTGAAACTATGCATTCTTTTAATGTTATACAAATATTTTATTAACCTGGATAAGGAGGAGTCAATTCAATTTGTGAAACCTTCTTATTCATTTTTTTTTTAAAGATTTTACTTATTTAAGAGAGAGAGAAAGGGAGGGAGAGAGTGAGCAGGGGGAGGGGCAGAGGCAGAGGGAAAGAATCTCAAGCAGACTCCATGCTGAGCGTGGAGCCGGATGCAGGCGGGGCTTGATCCCACAACCATGAGATCATGACCTGAACCGAAATCAAGAGTTGGACACTCAACTGACTGAGCTACCCAGGTGCCCCTTCTTATTCATTTCTTAATGGTATCCTTTGAGACCATTAGTCATTTTATTTCATTACTACAATTATAGGCTCAAAGTCTTACAACCTTTCTGAAAGACAAAAACTCAGAAAATTCAAACTGTGCAATTTTAATATCTAGCTTTTGTTTTGAACAGTGAACAAAATGGATTTATCACCGCTTTCATCTTTTTCTTTCAAAATGAGTTTGAAAAGATCTTTCTCTTCTTTACAAGCTAGAAAGTATCCTTTGTACAATGAAGACTCAAATTGTATCTTATCGTCATGTCCTGGAACACTTCTCTGAAAGAATATGATGTCATTTCCTTCATCGTTGATACTATCGGGAGGACACATTTCCTAGAGAGAGAAAAAAAAGATTATTTAATTTTTTAAGGACATGAACAATTTGAATATGTGTGGTTTATTTTGAAGTATATTACTGCACAGAACTAAAGAAGTTTTTATTCTCAAGAGTTAAACAAACAAACCTTTTAATATAAGAATACTGATCTCCTCTCCCTCTTTTTTTTTTAATTTTATTTTATTATGTTATGTTAATCACCATACATTACATCATTACTTTTTGATGTAGTGTTCCATGATTCATTGTTTGCGTATAACACCCAGTGCTCCATGCAGTACGTGCCTCTTTAATACCCATCACCCGGCTAACGCATCCCCCCACCCCCTCACCTCTAAAACCCTGTGAATTGTGTAAGACTGATGAATCCTCTCCCTCTTAATTCCTAATCTATTCTCCCTGTTTACTCTGGCTTTTCCCACCGTTGAATGCACGTTCAGGTTTAGGCCTGTAGTTTCTCCCAATTTACCCATCGGATAGCTTCCTTTTCTCCTCTCCCCCAATTGGAGTCCATATCTGGTCAAGACGAAGTAGAGTTCCAGCAGAGACCACGTGTTTGTGCTAAGGTCAGTTCCTGTCTTCTTCAACCATTCACAGCTAAAGACATTGATGAGCTAGGCTAGGCAAAGGCTAGCTCTTGTTTCTGAGCCAAATGTGAGAGAGGCAGAAAGTGGCAGGCATCTCAGCTTCTTTCTTCCTTGAGCAGAGCCTGGGACTGAAACGTGCTGTAAATAGACCCACTGCTTGTCCTACGGCTATGTCCTGGGTTCCAGTGTAGCCCTGCTTATTGGCTTAGACAGCACTTTTTCTCTGTCAAGCACTCTAGTCCCGTAGTAGTTCTGAATTTCTATCCTGAAATTGGCTGGGCTCTGCTCTGAACCAAATGCTGATTCCTATATCCTTCAGCCCCAGCATAGGGTTTTCTCAAGGATAGCTAGACCACAGGAAACTGTTGGTCACCCAACTGACTGTACTGCCTGCACTTTTCCTATTATTGCATCATACCTACTTTTCAGGATGGACTAGAAAATGTAAAGACCACCTGAGGTTCTTTCCATGTTAATCCCAGAGCCAGCAGACTTTTTTTTTTTTTTTTTTGAGCTTAATTTTGACCCCCGGTAGCAAAGATTACCATGATCCTGTCTAAGGACTGATGGAGAGACCTCCAGACACAAAATAGCATTCCAGCATCCTCCCAAGATGCCTGAAAGAACTTGGGTGGGGGGTACCTCCAAACTTCTCAAACACTTGTGGAATTTATAGTCCTAACTCTTGACCTTTGTCCTTTATCAACAAGTGAAGAGTCCTGAAATGATGAGAGTATAAACTAGTTCACCCCAGCTCATCTGCAGCTGTCTACAATATACCAGAATTTAGGGAGACTCAAGCCGGGGGAGCCAATTTGCGACTAAGCTAAAGTCTAATGTATAAGTGATAAGTCATCCTTAGCTAAAACTTCAAAAGCTCTAGAAATACTAGAGCGAGATAAACTTTTTACTTCAAACCTAGTGTGGAAAGTTATAGTTGAAAGTGGAGGTGTGGATAGGTAGAATAAGTGATCTCTAACTAGTTCAGTGTCCTGTTTCAGAACAGAGGCAAGGAAATCTTGGGGCAGTAGCTCTCCTTGGCTTTAGTGTTAACTATTGACAGTCCTCATAGGGAATATGCACAACAAATAGATGTGGAAACAATCCCAGTGACCTTGGGAAACCCTCAACTTGGAAAGCCCTACCTGGCAAAACTTGAGTGCTCCAAGGGCCTAAGGTATTCTTTACATCAGGAGGGGTTGAATCTGAACCCAGGGGAAGGTAAGCTTGACCTAACATCTGTTAGTTTGGTCCTCTCCCAAGTAAGTCTGAGAGAACTTAAAAATAACTACATAAATGGGGGCACCTGGGTGGCTCAGTCGTTTAAGCGTCTGACTCTTGATCTCAGCTTGAGTCTTGATCTCAGGGTTGTGAGTTCAAGCCCCATATTAAAATTTATTTATTTAAAAAAATAAATAAGAAAATAACATATATCAATTGAAAGCTGAAGGATGTAGCCAAGACTTAGGCTAAGAAGCAGGAACAAAATAATTAAGGATTAAAATATCATAATTTACAAAGTAGAAGGCTTACAGAAGGATATTTAACTTCATTCTGTATGGCAGGACTCATTCTAGAAATTCACATGCCATTCTTTAATATACATGATAATTCATGTCTGTACTCTATGTTCTTACTTTATCTACAGGTTGATTATTCAGAAGACTCGGGTTCTGAAACAAGTCTTGTGCCCGTTCCTCCCTACAACAGGCTCAGAAAAACCATGATGTCATTGCAATAAGTTAGAGAGTCTGACAATTTTTAGTAACTATCCATATTAAGGCTTCTCTGCTTCTTGCTATTTTTGTTCTAGATAAAAGCTAGGACTGAGGATATTTGGGTTTTTAAATTTTGCACAAAAATATGACTAAAACAAGTCAGTCTTACCTTAAAGGAAATAGTTTTGTTCTTACAGGAGAGAGTAGACATTCTCCTACACTTCACAGAGATGGTTACTGCCAGACCTCTAGTGAGGCTATCTTTATACATATATATGATAAATACGGTATGGGGTGCGTTATCTGAAACAAACATTAATAAAAGAGAACACTAGTTAGAAGTTTTGCAAATCAGTATTTATGGAAATTAGCCTAAGGATAATCCTTAATAGACCCATTATCATTACTCTGAGATTCAGCCTGTTAAATAGGTGCCCTCACATTCTTTAAAACACACTCACAATATGTATTATAACACAAATGCTTCAACTTTTTGAGTGTTTTACAGATACTCTGAGTTCATTAAAAGATTGTTTTTAACTTCTAAATGCTAAATAGAACATTTAAAATATCTGTTAAGGTAAAAATTTAGTTTTTTTTCAAAAGTGCACTTCACTGTTTCAACTCTGCCTCAACTCTGATTTGGAATTCAAACCTTGGAAGGCACAGTAAACTGATTCACTTTATAAGGCACTCTAAATTTCTGGGGTAAGACAGACTTACTTGAAATGCTTGTGTATTTATTTTTAATTTTGAGTTTCGAAAACGCCATCAGCAATTTCAGCTATGAGCAGCAGGTATCAAGGATCCATTTGAGATCCTATATAGTTAATGCAATTACAGTGAAGGGATTGGTGACCCACATGTAGGCAATGTCTTTATTGCATCAATTTTTCACCCCAGCTAAAAAAATGTGGGATACCCTATCAAGTTTCTTGTGAGTGAAGTTGTTACTACTCCTAGGACTTTTCATCTGAGGATTAGGTCTATCACAGAAAAACAGAGGTAGTTAAATGGAATGAGAAGAAGTAGCAGCTTGTCACTTTTATGTTACAAATATATATTAAAAAAATAATACCTGTACAGTCAGAATCAGGCATATCCTCAAACACGGGTTGATTTTCCTGGTTAACGAAGAGAACTTGGTCGTTCAAATTTCGTATGATTGAGATTTTAGGTTCAAGCTTGCCAAAGTAATCTGTTTCCAGGTTGTCTACAATGCACATTAAATTTCATTTAAAAATACATTTTTCCCTCTAAATTTACAAATAAGCATACTATATATTTCAGTTTTCAATAGCTACTAATCATAATCTTCTGGTACATAAGCAGCTAGGGCAACATTGCACGGTGTTTTTTAACCCACTTCCAAGAGCACAGCCAGTTCTTGTTATCACCCAGAACTACTTTTCCTCTACAGTATTATATTCAAATATCCTATTTTCCAACCACTGTCTCCCATCCGTTTACTTTCTTAAGCTTTTCCTCTACTTCAGAGCCTCCTGCCTCTTACATTTTCTCCGTCTAACCTCTTCCTGTCCTCCCTTTCTTCTCTATGCAGCCTGGACCTCACGGCTCATCATTTTATCCACCTTTTTGCCAGAATCTTAAATCCCGAATTTATTTGTCTGCCTACTACAAAACCCCCAAACCTGGCTGCCGAGTCTTGCTGGTGAATAATTATACATATGTACAAGTTGGTGCCATCACAAATTCACCGATTGTCAATACTTCCTTTCTGTTACACTTCAGTATTCTTCCGTAGTCCAGAGCTGCAATTCCAAACCTTCTCCTGTCTCCTAAGGATCTCTACATTGTCACCTCTGCTTTCGCTTTCAGCAAATGATTTCCTGTCACTCCACTTAGAAATGTAACTGTGGCACCCCCTGCTATTTCCTCTATGCCTCTTGTCCCAAGAGGAAATGTGGAAAAGTTGCCCCTTTTGGTGTCCACAGCTAACCCCATCTGTGCTCCGTATGTATCTTCTACTGAAACCTGGATTTACCAATCATCCCCTCTCTTCTATCAACCAGCCGTTCTATTCCTGGATCTTATTCTAAAGAAACAATCAGGCAAATTTGTAAATATTTCACTACACAAATGCTTATAGGAGCATTGTTAATAATAGCAACAAACTGGAAACAACTCAAATGCCATCAATTGGGGATTGATCAAAAACATTTTGATAGGCCCTTACTATGGAAGATCACAGATTGAATATAACTGTAATTATTCATTGCCATGGAAAGATATGCATGTGAATTTAAACTAGAAAAAGAATCTTAGGTATAGTATAACATATACTGAAAGATGTATAGGAATATTGCATCAAAATGATAGCAATGATTATTTCTGGGTTATTTTCATGCTTTTATTTTTCTTATTGTTCTTAGCTTAATTGCCTAAAATTATTTACAATAAACATTATTTTTATAAGAAAAACATAAAGCTCTTTTCACTTGGAGATTTAAAATTTCTCTATCAACCATATTCCACTTTGTAGCTGGCCTTGTTTCTCTCTTCCTTTTAATAACCATGCTTCTGGCAAGAATTGTCTGTATCACTTCCTTACCATTCACTCTTCTACTAATTGCAGTCTGCATTTGCCTCCATTTCTTTTTCTTTTTTCTTTTTTTTTTTAAGATTTTATTTATTTATTTGATAGAGAGTGAGAGAGAGCATGAGCTGGGGGAGAGGCAGATGGAAAGGGAGAGGGAGACTCCTGGCTGAGCAGGGAGCCCGACCCGGGGCTCCATCCCAGGACCCTGGGATCGAGCCCGACCCGGGGCTCTATCCCAGGACCCTGGGATCATGACCTGAGCCGAAGGCAGACACTTAACCCATGGAGCCACCCATTTCTCCCCTCTGCCTCCATTTCTCCATTAAACTGCTTTCACTGAGGTCACCAAATTCCCTGTTGCTAAATGTAATAGAGCTTTCCAGCCCTTGGTGTTCAAGGCTGCAAAATCCAACAGGCTACCTTTTACCTCCAGCTTGAAAGGCTCTCCTGGGATTCCGTGACATTCTCTTGGTTTTTCTCCTTCCTCTTTGGTTACTCTGCTCTGTTCTTTATTAGCTTCTTTTTCTACTGCATCCTTTAAATGTAGGTATTTCCTCAGAGTTTAGTCACTGACTCTTACTTTCTCCCTTTACACATTTCCTCTGATTTGTCTTTTTATTCCTGTAGCTTCAGATGCCATTTCTATACATAAGCCTCCTACATCTATATAACCAGCCCAAATTTTCATCCCGAGCTCTGAACTATATGTCCAAGGGTCTACTGGACATTTCCACTACGATGTCCCACAGATAAGAACCAAAACTAAATTTATGTCTTCCTCTTTGCTCTGCATACCTCTTTACCCTGCTCTTCCTCTTGTGTTTCCTACAAATTGCCTAAGTGAAAAAATGTAGCCATTATCTCTTCTGTCTTTCTCTCCATCTCATTCTAAATCCAGCCCCAATCATGTCCTGTTGATTCTTCCAAATATTTCTAAAATCCCTCCACAGCTCTTCATTGGCACCCACTGTGCCTACCTTAATCCGTGTCACCGTCATTTCTTACAGGGACTGCAATAATAGCCTCTTAATTGGCATCCCCCCCTTCTGTCACACATCAGTTCTTTACACTGAAGTCAGAAGGAATTATAATTCAATTTTAATTAAGTTAAAATTCAGAGAGATGATCATTTATCTCTGAATTTTAATGAGGCGCATGGCTACACAGAATAAAGATCATATTTTCAGATTTCCTCGAAGTTGGTGTGGCCACATGACTAAATTCTAATGGATGGAATGAATGCAGTTGATGTGTATGACTTCCAAGTGGAGCCTCTAAAAGAAATGGGGCTGTCTTCCTCTTACTTTGAACCCTTTCTTGCTAGCTGGGATATGGACCCAGGAAGTGTGGTAATGCTTTTCAAGTATGTGAATGAGTTCAACAGCTTAGGGATGCTGGAATAACAAGAGAGAAGAAGCTTGAGATCCCAACATCATCAGGCAGTATCTAGCCATGCTAATGCTGAACTACCTACTTGGTCTTGTGTTTGACAGAAACATTTTCTATCTTATTCAGTTACTATATTTTTGGATCACTTTGTTATAGCAAACTACTCTGTATTCCAGATCATATAAATTGTGCTTAATGAGTCCCCATTATCCCAAAGATAAGATCCAAATTCCCTATCTTGGAATAAGAGAACCTTCTTTATCTGCGCCCTATTTATCATTCTTCTCACACCATTCTCCTACTCCCATTCTGAGTTACTTTTAATTCCCCATAGGTGCCATGCTTTCTTTCATATCTTGGCCTTTGCATGTGGTCTTCTCCCTGCCTAGAATACTTTCTCTTGGCTAACTCCTATTCACTCTTCAAATCTGTCCCTCCTTCAAAGTGCCCTCCCAGAATCTACTGGACTGAATTAGGGGCCCCTTCCATGTGCTCCCATAGCATCCTGTGCCTTTGTTAACACTTGACATACCATAGTCCATTTGCCTTCCTGATGTGCCTGCTTCTTCCTGTAAGAGCCATGTTTTGTTCACCATTGTATCCTACTGTTTAACATAGCACCTGGGATACAGATGCCAATATGTACTGAATTAAATAAATGGAGAGTAGGACAGTCTTTAAGAAGCATGAGGAGTTATATGTCATTTATATCTCAATAAAGCTGGGGGGATAAAAGAAACATGAAAAAATAGTATTTTTTCAAAAAAGTTGCTATCTTCTATTTCTAGTCCAGTAAGGATCACCTTAAGAATGGGAAAAGTGATATTTTTAAGGAAAAGTATGAGAAACTAATGGCCTTTCATAATCTGGGGGCCTGTTAGAGGATTACAGGCCAGACTTGGGTATGATCCTACCTGAATGCCAGGCCAAGGACTGGGTGCATCCACATCTTAATAAGACTCAATGACTCAGCCTCATAGTTCCGCTTGCTCTCCCCTTCCCCATCTCCTCTATTTCCAGAATTCCCTATCCCCTGGGAGCCTCCCGGGCTTCTTCCCAAAGCATTTCTGAGAGAGGGGGTTGAAGAAGGAGGATTCTCTTGATTTTGGACAGTTCTCATGCTTTACTCCCTTTTTCCTCCAGAGAATCCATAACTTCCTGCTAATGTCAGGATCTGTATAACAGATAATCTACTTTGTAGATTCTAAGAGCTGGAGAATTTCCTAAGGTGTAGAGAGAAGCATATTTTGCTAGAGGTTCTTCTCTGTATCTCTTAGGGTCACCTTTATGCTATCGAGTCCACATTCCTTTGTGGGAAGATTCACTTCTCAAATATACTGGTACTAGCTTCTCTCAGCTAAGAGTGGTGATATGGACGTGTCTGAGAGATGCTTACTAAAGTAGTTACTTATTTTACAAAGAAAGAGAAATAAATTTATACTTTACCATCATTTTCAGCTAAAGGGGAAAAAAGAGAAACAAAATATGTTGAATTCTATATTTCAATTCAGAATATCTTTTACCCTACCATTTCATTACTCTCCTGTCACTCCCCAATATTTAACCACTATCTCACCAGTGATAGCTTTTGTGGGCCTCCATCAGAAATATTATATAATCATCCCAAAGGTCCCATAAAATGAAGCTCATTAGACTTAGTGTGTTCACAGGTAAATGAGATAAAAAACCTATATCCCGGGTTGATAAATTTGAATTTTCAGTTAAAAGGAAACTTTATAAAATGATAGATTTACTCTTAAGTTTATTGTTTAAATGGAAAGTCACCTAGAGACTTTCTTTTCTTTTCTTTTTTAGATTTTTTATTTATTTATTTGACACAGAGAGAGAACACAAGCAGGGGGAGTGGGAGAGGGAGAGGCAGGCAGGGAGCCCGATGAGGGGCTCGATCCCAGGACCCTGGGACCATGATCTGAGCCGAAGGCAGATGCCTAATGACTGAGCCACCCAGGCACCCCACCTAGGGGCTTTCTATGAAGCTGTCAAATGAAGCCAGCCTTTCAAGTGAAGCCAAACTGCCCATCGAAGATTAATCATTAGAATCTGTTTTTATTTGTCAAATATTTTTACATGAAATGGTATAACTCACTCACAGAACTCTAGATGTAAGGTATTTCTTATATGATTTACCAGTTTGTTTTGGGAAATTATATTCCCTGAATGTACCCAATTTTGTGGGATTTTCATGATGTGCACCTGAAGCCACCTTATGAGTTGGCTACTGTTAACTAAAGAGCCGGGACATGTGGTGGGACGAGGTGCTAGGATATTGGACATATTATGGTTAATTTCTATTCTCCCCAGAGAATAGTGTCATTAGTATTACAGTGGAATTTGGTGACAAAAAAGAGGCACTTAATAGTTCACTTCACAACATCTTTTCTAGCTGCATATATTTATCTGAACCCTTATTTGGTCTATTGCTTTAGGCTTACCTTTAAAGTAAAGCATATTGTCAATAAATTTCATTTCCACAAAGTTGATGCAATTGTCTTTTCCTGGGTTAGCAGCCATCTTTATTCCTAATGAAAGCAAATCATCATCTGTGAAAAGGTAGTGGTTGTTCCATTTATACAAAAAGAATCTTTTACTACTTACTGCCTTGTACTACTCCAAATTCAGAAGTCAGTGTATCACCCAATATGCCGATGAACACTTTAGACATTTAATAAATGCTTGGGTCTTCAGCTTATGAATACACATGTTCAGATGTTCTCTTACAAACCATCAGATATTTGGAATCTAGAAAGCATCTTCTCATAAAACCGAGTTATAAAGGGTGGATAAGTCATCCACTAATGAACTGAAATATTGTCTTAGTATCTTGGGGGAAACGTATTATCAATATAAATATAGAATGCCTGTCGTTTAACTATGAATGGGCTCTATCTCTGTCTTTCAACCAATGGGTTCATGTGCATGGGAGATTGAAGGTTTGTGAGTTCATTGTCAAAGTGCTAGAAGTGAGACAATGATAAAAATGGTGTTTCCACTTGGCAGTGAAGGCCGGGTGGTGAGGGTAGTGGTGGGAGGAGGCTGAAGGGTTTGGCATCTGGAGGCCCTCTCTCCCTATGCAGCAGTAGCTTTAGATCTGGAGTTTGGGTTATAGTATGCTTTTTACACAAGTAATACATAAATATACAGTGTTTCTGTAAAAAACAACAACAAATAATAATATAGGATTTGAAAATGTTAAAACTTATTTTTGTTCTTCTCCTCTGCCCCACCCTACTCCATCCCACTCCAATATAGCGTGTATCCTTCCAGATCTTTGTCTATGAAGCGGGATTCTCTATCTGGGAAGTTTGTGATGGGAAAAAAAAGACATATTTATTTTCATGAACTTCTAACTGAAATTTAGCAGTTCCTTCCATTATGGTGTAGGAAACAAACGTATTATTAGCAGTACCTGTAATGTCACTAATAAAAATACAGATTTCCTATTGTGTTATCTTGAGATCTTGAAATAGGGTTTATTTATTTTTAAAAAAGATTTTATTTATTTATTTATTTGACAGAGAAACACAGCAAGAGAGGGAATACAAGCAAGGGGAGTGGGAGAGGGAGGAGCAGGCTTCCCGCCGAGCAGGGAGCCCGATGAGGGGCTCGATGCCGGGACCCTGGGATCATGACCTGAGCGGAAGGCAGACGCTTAACGACTGAGCCACCCAGGCACCCCAAGATCTTGAAATAGGGTTTAAATTCCTTACTACTTTGAAATATACAGAAGTTACTGGTCATACCCGTAGATTTTGTGATTTATGTGTTAATAAAGAAGCACGCATATACTACATCAAAATTTGTTAATTTTTTTGATAACCCCATTTTGATATAATAGATTTAATGGTATACATGTAAAAACATTATTTTGAGAAGGGGTCCATAAACTTCACTAGATTGTCCATTAGGATCCATGACACAGAAATGATTAAGAGGCTCTACTCCAGAGTTCAGCGGTACCTTGGGCTCCTGAGGGTAGTTATGGTTGGGGCTCTAAGGCAGGTGCTTGGGTCACACTTGTCATTAGTATATATAGGGGTATTTAAGTCCAAGCTCCTAGGTAGAGAACTGACTCAAATATTTTTCTGGCATAGTCTGCTGAGGCCAGATATATATGGTAGAGGAAGCAGGAAATTAAAACTCAGTTAAAAAACTTAATCCAAATTAAGTTAACCCAAGACACTTGTCAGTTGGTGGCTATTTAACAGTTTAATCTAGATTCAGTTCCTTATACACATACAAATGTGAATAGTTATCAAATTTATACAGATATATAATATACAAGCATATGAAATAATAGCTAGGGTGGTCTTCTCTACAAACTTTAATATTATGTAATGCACTCATATTTTTGGAAAATAATTTACCTGAGAAGTACTAAGTAGTATGTGCAGGAATTGGATGAAATTACTTATGTTTACTACAGTGAGTATTTAGTCAATGAGTGAATGGATTCAGAGGACACTGTTACCTTAAAAATAATAATATTACACAACATTTGAAATCATTCATCAGTTAATTATTGAGTATGTACTGTGTATCAGTAATGGAGCTAGAAAGCTGACAAAACATAATACCTACCCTCCAATTACTCAGAGTCTGGTGAAAGACAAATACATAAACAATTACAGAATGGTATAATGAATGCTGTAAGAGCTGGATTTAGGAGATCCTCTGTCTGCCTGGCAGTGCTGAGGAAGACCTCTTAGAGGAACTGATAATTGTGCTGGCTTGTAAGAGAGACAGGCATTTTCAAAGCCAGGAGAAGAGCTTTCCACAAAGAGGGAAAATGTGAGCAAAAGCCAAGAAGCAGGGAATTCTGAGAGAACATGGCTTGTTTGGAGCCTATTACTGTAGTTAATGCAAATGCAGCCCCATTTTACAGGAAGAAAGCATTTCTGAAGATCTCACAAAGTTCAAGATTAACTTTTCCTTGGGAATAAATAGAAAAGTATGTAAAGAGATATCCTTGGAGTACACAAATCTACAACAACCAAAGTGTATTCTTGCTTTCTTTCTTTGTTTCAACTTTCTCAGCATTATAAATAATGCTTTGCATAGTGCTTTCTCCACACATTCTGTCATGGTGGTACTTTGGCCCTTTTACCCTTGTTTTCTTGCATCTGACTGTTTTTCCAACTTATTTATTTGGAGGTGCTTCTCAGCACAAGCAGTAACAATATCCCTCAGCACTTTGATAGCATTGCTATCAGATATAAAAACATTTAAAATTATGAGAGTAGTGAACATTTAAAAAATAGCATCACAATAACCTGTACATCTCAAGAACTTCTGAGGTATTTAAAGGATAGCCTAGCTTACTTAATATCAACGTGGAAGTAGCTAATTTTGTCAGGTATAAGAGAAACTTAAATGTGTCAAGAGTGTTAACGGTTCACAACTCACTTAGCCTACCAGCTTTGAAATTATGTCATTCTAGATAAGCTAACTTGGAGGACTTCACATATTTTCATTTTGCCTATAAAGTGAGAGTATTATTTATATTACATGGGTTGATTATGCCTAGTTCAATTCACATAAAATGCAATTTGCAATGTAGTTCAATTTGACAAAAGCTCCAAAGGAGAGTCAGATTATAAAGGCCTTGCTTAAGTAGGCTAAAGAGTTTGAACTGTTTTTCTGAAAAAATACTGACTTTCTTTAAGTAGGAGGAAGACATGGTCAAATTTATGTTTTAAAAAGCTCGCCCTGGCAGCAGTGTAGAGAATGGATTCTATGAGCAAGACTGGACAGAGGCCAGAAAACAACCTCAGAAGCAGTTTTAACAGTTAAGGTAACAGTTGATGAAGATGTAAACTAAGGTGGTGGCTATGGGGATGAAAGGAGACTTAACAGCAGGAGTTTTTAGCTGATTGGTTGTAGATCAAATGGAAGAAGGAGGAACTGCAGGTGACTTCAAAGCTGCTGGCTTGGGCAATTTGTTGAGTGGTTACCTCATTATAACTAAGAAAAAAGAGAATGACAGGCTTGAGTGGAAAATGCATTCAATTTTGCAAATCTCAGAGAGAAGTGTCACAGAAGGCAAGATCGAAGCTGCAGAGCCCACAAGCTCAAACTTGTTCATTGAATTTGGCAGTTAGGAAGTTAGGGAATAGAAGAGTTTGGGGAATGTGGAGGGAGTAGAGGCACACTGACAAAAATCTAGGGCAGCATGGGGTGGGGCAGGATGGGGGGGCAGGTAAGACAGCAAATACAAACTATTCTTTTAGGGAGTTCGGCCATAAAGTGTAGAGAGAGGGTGGTAGTTAGGTTGGGGGGTGGTATATAACTTGCAAATTTCAGTTTCTGGCTCCAGACCCACAGTCCACCTGCAGGATATACTAATGAATTACTTTCCAAAACATGCCCAAGTAACTTGTTCCAAACAGAAACCTAGGAGTCCTCAATTCCTTTATCTAAACTGTCTCATAAATACTGTAGATTATAACTCAGAAATGTCTCTAGAATTTGGTATCTTCTCTCCGTCTCCACCAGTACTGTTTTGTAAAATTAATTAAATAATTAATTTTACTGACTAATCCAGTTCTTTTTTAAAAATTTAAATTCAATTAATTAACATATAGTGTATTATTAGTTTCAGAAGTAGAGTTTAGTGATTCATCAGTTGCATATAACACCCAGTGCTCATTACATCACGTGCCCTCTTTAATGTCCATCACCCAGTTATCCCATCCCCCCACCCAGCAACCCTTAGTTTGTTTCCTAGAGTTAAGTCTCTTAAGGATTGTCTCCCTCTCTGATTTCGTCTTATTTTATTTTTCCTTCCTTCCCCTGTGATCCTGTTTTGTTTCTTAAATTCTACATATGAATAAAATCATATGATAATTGTCTTTCTCTGATTGACTTGTTTCGCTTAGCATAATACCCTCTAGTTCCATCCATGTCATTGCAAATGGTAAGATTTCATTTTTTTTTTTTATGGCTGAGTAATATTCCACTGTATATATACCACATCTTCTTTCTCCATTCATCTGTCAGTGGACATCTTGGCTCTTTCCACAGTTTGGCTATTGTGGACATGGCTGCTATAAACACTGGGGTGCACGTACCCCTTCGGATCACTACATTTGTATCTTTGGGGTAAATACCCAGTAGTGCAATTGCTGGGTCATAGGGTAGCTCTATTTTTAACTTGAGGAACCTCCATACTGTTCTCCAGAATGACTGTACCAGTTTGCATTCCCACCAGCAGTGTAAGAGGGTTCCCCTTTTTCTGCATCCTCGCCAACATCTGTTGTTTCCTGACTTGTTAATTTTAGCCATACTGACTACCCACCAGCACTGTTTTAAATTCAGCCCTCATCACTTCCGGTATCTTCTATTTTAATACCCTTGACTTGGTTTTCTTGCTTCCAGACTCTCCCGGGCTACATATTGTTGCCAGTATCATTTCTCCTGTCAGGCCGTAACTTCCCTGCTTTTGTTGCCTGCCAAGCCCTTCATTCTTCATCTTTTAAGTCCTCACTCAACATTTTCTCTAGGGAAGCCTCCGTGACTCCTCTGTTCCTACCTAATCATTCTCTCCTCAGTGGCCCCCTCTACCTGCCCCTATTTATGCTTCTCAAATAGCTCTTACTATGCTGAATAAGATTATTTTGATTACAAATAGGTCTGCCCGGCTTCCATCTGAGTTTCTTTACGATGAATTGTCGTTTTTTTCTTGAATCTTCAACACCTGGAAAGAAGCTTATATACAGCAGGAGTTCAATAAATGTTAAATGAATAAACGTTTGTGATAATAAACTGTGTTGCCATGACAACAGTGTATAAAGGGACTGGTAGAATTTTTTCTGTCTTAAAACCTTCACTCCATCTGAAAGCCAATGAGGAGAAGGAAAATGAGGAAAATCTGAAACACATTTCATTTATTTTTTAAGATTTTATTTATTTATTTATTTATTTATTTATTTATTTATTTGAGAGAGAGAGATTGGGAGAGAGAGCGCGTGGGGAGAGGAACAGAGGGGGAGGGAGAGGGAAGGGAGAGAATCCCAAGCAGACCCCATGCTGAGCGTGGAACCCTATGGGGGGGCTGGATCTCACAACCCTGAGATCATGACCTGAGCCAAAAGGAAGAGTCAGATGCTTAACCCATGGAGCCACCCAGGTGCCCCTGAAACATATTTTATTTAATTAATTTATTTTTTAAAGATTTTATTTGTTTATTTGACAGAGAGAGATAGCGAGAGCAGGAACACAAGTGGGGGGGAGTGGGAGAGGGAGAAGCAGGCTCCCCGCTGAGCAGGGAGCCCGATGCGGGGCTCGATCCCAGGACCCTGGGATCATAACCTGAGCTGAAGGCAGATGCTTAACGACTGAGCCACGCAGGCACGCCTGAAACATATTTTAAAAAATAGAGTTTCTCCAATATTCTCCCTCTTTCATTTTTTTCTCTAGTGGTTTCTTTTTTATTTCATGTGAGTGTTTATTTTCTTACCACTCTTTTTGTTAGATATCAATACATCTACGATTGTAAGTGTTGTGCCCCTTTTCACTCCTCCCCTCAATTTTCCTCTTTTGCTTTATCATCCGTGTTCCTTTGCTTTCTTAACTCTAGTCTATGAAAATTATAGTTCCCATTAGATAGGATGCTTTGACTATTTCATCTAAAATTCTCAGATTATTGAGTTTTTCTTCTTTTAAAGTTACAAACCGCCTCAGAACCATCCTCCTGGGAATATGCAGTGGCAATTGGTTCTTTGAAACAAAAACAGTTTTAGTTATACAAGACTTGGAAACTAGCCAAAGGCTAGTGAATGGTAGAAAATCATGATGGAAATTAGGTCACAAGCTTTGCAATCTTCCTGGGAAAAGTCACTTAATATTGAGGGTCTCAGTTTCCTCATTTGAACAAAGAGGAAGTTAAACGGTTAACTTTTCAGGTCTTAACCAGCTCCAGCATTCTGTAATTCTAGATTCTAGGTAAGGCTGCAAAGAGAGAACCATTTATAATGTGGCAAATATCCTCATAACCACTTTCTTGTAATTCTAACACAACATGTATTGATTGAATATTTATTGTATAGCCAGCATTGTTAAGCCATAGGAGTTTAAAAACATACAATTAGATTGAAAGTAAAAGTGTCTTGAATTTGAAAAGCAATCATTTTTATCCTTGCTGTGGAATTACAATTCTGTGGCGTAGGCATGGGATGAAATGAGGAAGCATATTACATAATTCCCTAAAATCATGTATGTAGTCATCTTTTTTTTTTTTTAAGGTTTTATTTATTTATTTTGAGAGAGAGAGAGTGAGCATGAGCGGAGTGAGGGGTAGAGGGAGAAGCAGACTCCCTGCTGAGCAGGGAGCCCAATGCCAGGCTTGATCGCAGGACTCCGGCATCGAGACGTGAGCCAAAGGCAGACGCTTAACCAACTGAACCGCCCAGGCACTCCCACAGTCATCTTGATAGCAGCAAGATCGAAACCTAACTATTCAGTTCTAGAAATCCTTTTGTTCTTGAAAATGTTGCCATTAAAAAAAAGGAAAGGAAGAAAGAAAATGTTGCCATTTTATGAATATATACATGTGGGTATGGCAGAGGTGGGATGGAAGAAGACCTAGGCAAATTTAGGTAGTTAATGGTAAAAGGTGTATATGTAATCAACGGCTAAATACAGACTCAAAGGAAACAGCCAAAATGGAACCGATGTAGTTGGAATGGCCTTGTGTGAAAATGAGAACTGAATTTTTTTTAAAGATTTTATTTATTTGACAGAGAGAGACAGAGAGCACAAGCAGGGGGAGCAGCAGGCAGAGGAGAGGGAGAAGCAGGCTCCCCGAGGAGCAGGGAGCCCGACACGAGGCTCATGACCTGAGCCGAAGGCAGTCGCTTAACCAACCGATCCACCCAGGTGCCCCAGGAGAACTGAATTTAACTTTAAGGAATGCTTAAGATTTGAATGGAGGAAAAGGAGATGGAAGAACATTTATGTGACCATTAAAACAATGTTGTGGTGGAGGGTGGACTGAATGGAGCCATTTTTTGGACTGTAGTGGCACAATCCTGTTGTCCTGCAGTGAACTCAAGGTAGGGTGGGGTTAGAGAGGGCTTTGGAAGTCACTAGAAGAATGTGAATTTATCTATCTATTTATGTATCTACCTACTTAAAGTTTATTTACTTTTCTTAGAAATCTCTACACCCAATGTGGGGCTCAAACTCAAGACCCCCAGATCAAGGGTTGCATGCTCTTCTGACTGAGCCAGCCAGGCACCCCCGAAGAATGTGAATTTAATCTCGCAGGCCATAGGAATGCAGATTACTGAGCGAGCAAGTGCATTATGAAAAAAATAGGGATAGGCTATGACACTACTAAGAATTCATGTAGGAATTCACATAAGAATTCATAATATTCATGTAGGGATATTATGAACAAGTCAGGTTAAAAAAGATGTTGTGGAGGAAGATTTAATAGAACTCGAAATAGCTGGATGTAGGCAAAAAGAAAAGAGGAGTTTAAGGGGGGGGTCCTAATTTTTGTTATTCATACTTCAAAATAGAGATGTTTATTCAGTCCTTTCCTTCTTTTATGAAATAAAATTCTCCTGGGGAATGCTATAATTTTGTACAACTGTAGCCCGGCTAAGGGTGTTGATGCAGATTCCATCAAGATTATCAATCTTTGGCAAAATTTTTTGTTTGCTTTTAGAATCATGGATTCAGAGTGGAGATTCCCTTTGAAGAGGAGCTTACTTATTTTATCGTTTTATTTTATTTTATTTTACTTTATGATTTTATTTATTTATTTGAGAGAGAAAGGACGAGCAAGGAGAAGGGGCAGAGGGAGATGGAAAAGCAGACTCCCAGTTGAGTAGGGAGCCCCCCTCCTGAGCAGGGAACCCGATGTGGGACTGGATCCCAGAACCCCGAGATCATGACCTGAGCCAAAGGCAGACGCTTAACTGACTGAGCCACCCAGGTGCCCCTACTTTATTGTTTTAAAGCAGCGATTCTCAAGGGGTTCATGAGGTCAAAGCTATTTTCATAATAATTCCAAGATATAATTTGTCTTTTTCATTCTCATTCTCTCACGAGTATAGAGTACAGTTTACCAGAGGCTACATTCTGTGTGATATCACATAGAGTGAATGCAGAAGCAGATAGAAATGCAGCTGTCTCTATTAAGCCAGATATTAAAGAGATTTGTAAAAATGAAAAACAATGTCACTCTGCAGAGTAGATTTTTAAAAATGTATAGTTATCTATAATTAAAAATGCTATTTATGCTAACCCATGATGTGCTTACTGTTATTTTAAAATAAAGGTCGCTATTTTAAAAATGTCTCAGTTTTAATTTCTAATACAGTAAATGACAGCAATACAGTAAATAACCTAGAGAAACAAAACTTTTTCAGAGGCTTTAGTGATTTTTAGGAATGGAAAGAGGTCACAAGGCCAAACAGTTTGAGAACATTTGCTCAAAAGTGATACACTCCAATGTTGGTTAAAAGAGAAAAAGTTTCCACTCAGACTTTGCTATGTTCCATACATTGTAACTGTCTGCCCATCATAGTGGTGTCAGAAGACTGAAATTGCTCTCAAACGCTTTTCTAGCTTACTTACTTCCAAATAAACAAGAATGATATTTCTTACCTGTGCTTGATAGTTTCCTATGAGAGAAAGGGATCTGGAAAGTTTGAGGTCCCTTTCTTTTCCTGAGGCTGTGTAAATGGGAAAAGGTGGCAGTCCCTTCAGCAGCCGAAGCCCGCAGCTAGGAATGCAGAAAGCATCAGAAAACAGAGCGAGCTGGTCGTCAGTTCTAATAGCCATCTGGGGGAGGAGACCAAGCCTCTGGGGGTGGAGACCAGGCGACTGGGAGAAAGGAGGAAGCAGATGGAGGGAGGAGACTGTTCTGGCACGCCTTGGACTCGCTTTCAAATGTGGGCTCTTTCCTAGGGCAACAGAACTTGAAGTAATGCCAGAGAATATGGGTACTTCTTTTAATGTAAAATCACTATTTTAATGAAATAATTTCTTCTGTAAAAGTTGGAGTTCTGGCCCTTCCAAAGCTTGTGCCTCTTTCAGAAGTACTGTACTTCCTAGCTCCCCTCCTTTTTTAAAGATTCTTTTCTTTCTTTCTTTTTTTTTTTTTAGACTTACTTATTTTAGAGAGAGAGAGAGCATGGGGAGGGTGCGGATGGAGGGAGAGGATCTCAAGCAGACTCCCCACTGAGCAGGGAGCCCAACGGGTGGGTGGGTGGGGGGCTCGATCTCATGACCCATGAGATCATGACCAGAGCTGAAACCAAGAGTCAGATGCTTAACGGACTAAGCCACCCAGGTGCACCCCCCGCCAAGCCCTTTTAAAAAAGCACCTGCTTGGTCAATTAGAAGCATCTTTTCTCACATTAATCTCTCTCTGTTTTGAGACTTTCTATTCACACTTCAGCACAAAACTTCTTCCTTATCCTGCAGTGCTGAATAATCGGCCCTATTAGAATAACCCCTATAATGTAATAATAGCACCTAAAATGTAACTTTAAAAAAGCAGAGTAAAATATTACAGCCTTGAAAATAATTAGCAGAGGGGCGCCCCGGTGGCTCAGTCGTTAAGCGCCGGCCTTTGGCTCAGGTTATGATCCCAGGGTCCTGGGATCAAGCCTCACACTGGGCTCCTTGCTCAGCAGGAAGCCTGCTTTTCCCTCTCTCACTCCCCCGTTTGTGTTCCTGCTCTCACTATCTCTCTCTCTGTCAAATAAGTAAATAAAATCTTAAAAAAAAAAAGTTAGAAGGGAATTCACCCACAAAAAAAGAAAGGAAGAAGATAATTAGCAGAAACGAAGTTCCTTGGACATTTTTTTCTTGAACATGTGCTAAATTGTATTACCTTGCTAGCAAGGGAATTAGGAAAGTAACTTTTCGTTTTTGCTTTTTTTTGCCAGTATAGAGCCTGTATAGAAACAGAGGGGTTCTAGAATTAGGAAGCAAAATGTTGGGTGTTTTGTTTTTTAACAAAATAGAGTTTTCATTTTATAAGGTCATAAAAACATGTCCACAGAAGTGATTACAAAGGAAGCCTGTGGTAGGATACTCGGAGGTGCTTGGTGCAGAGACTACCAGAAGAAAAATCACACATTTAAGAAGTATATGATAAGAATACACACATGATTGAAATTGAACTAAGATTTCCATCCTCCAACTATAGTGTATGAAAGCATGAAATGGAGTCAAACAGTGATCAGAAGCAGAGCACCAAACAAATTAATTTTAAATGGCCTATTGCTGATGATTTTTCTCCAGCTGTAAAGATGTAAAATGCACAATTTACCCATTTCTTAGTTTGGGGATAAACATTTTTTTGATACAGAGCAACCCAGATGTCTTCATGTCCTACCTATTTCACAGGATTATTTGTGAAGGTTAAATGAGATGATGATAGCCCTTTGAATATTTTTTTAAATTTTATTTTATTATGTTATGTTAGTCACCATTCATTACATCAGCCCTTTGAATATTTTAAAGCACTAGACAACTATAACTCTCCACACACTCTCATTTATTCTTACTCATTTAGTTTATGCAATGGAGATAACATTTTAAAAATAAAATAAAATGTCCCCAGTGTTCTCTTAATCTGGCGTAAACATTTATGTATTAGGTGGAATCATTTTTCCTGGAAATATTTTAGAAACTAGATAACTATCTCTTTAGATATCATACAATGTGAAGTCTGGAAGAGGAATTAGATCAGTATTTCCCAGACTTTTGGATTTAATGGACTATTGAGAATAATAACAACAATAATAATAATGCAGAAGAGATAAACACTGAGCAGGCAACTTTATATTTTGCCAAGTAAGGGCATTAAAAATCTTTATATTTTTATTTCATGAAAGACCGCTTTAACACCAAAAAAATTAGGAAGTACATAGTACCAGAGTAAAGGACAATTCTTTCAAGCAGATGCTGTGGCTTTATGAAAAACTCATTACTTTCCCCCCTCATTTTATCACACATGGTGAAAATTTCAATACAGATTGGCTATCAATCCTCAAACAGTGATTGGGATCCTATAAAGACTGTCAATAATAACTCCCTAATTATCTAGTCTAGTTTTATTAAAGGACTTATATTTCACAATATTAGCAAATCAAATTAAACAGAATATTTTCTGGGAACTTACTTAAAACGAATGGCTTTTTCACAAGTAGCTAATAAACATACACAAGTCTTTATGACAACTAACATTGAGATAAACCAAAGGGAAAAAACCTTAAGTTAGTTTGCTAAGGTGCAAGAGTGTGTACCTGGAATTTATGGACAATGTTATTGACCTTTGCTTTATGAGGTGATTTTTTTCCCTTCCACATCAACTAACTGGGCATAACCTTAGAATGTCTTTGAAATTGCAGGTCAAAGTCGCCCCATGAAAGCACTTCCAAGTATGTGAGCCATATATGTTAGAAAGTATTTTTTGAAAGCTGCCGATTAAGGGTGACTAAACCTATTGACATCAGGAAACGAATCTTCCAGAAGGGTGTGATTCTGAAAGTGTGGTTGCACCAGAGAAACAGGCGAAGGAATAGAGAGTCTGGGTCTGCAAGTTTCGCTTGCGAGCTAGGGGAACACTGGCTTCCTTCAGACTTCCTTCAAACACGCCATGTGGTATAGGATGTAAGTTTTATTTGAGAAGTAGTGTCGGGTGTCCCGTTTTGAGTTCCTTTACTGACATTCCAAACGGGTGGGACACACCCCACCCAGCCTCGCTCAGGCAATTCTTCTTTCCTGAGAGACTAGTCTCAGATTTTTCCCATCTTCTCCACACACTTGGAGGAAAGGAGACATTTTTGTTTCAGAGATTCCAAGTCCAGGGGAACAGCGGGAGATGAGAGGAAGAAAGCCACCCCTCCGCCAAATGCCGAGGGGCTCCTGGCCGGGCTTGAAGCCCCGGCTCTGGGCTCCGGGAGCCTGCGCAGCTCGTCACGTGACTCACGTGATTCACGCGCTGACTGCTGGGAGCCCGCGGAGACTGCGCTCGCGCGTGCGAACCAGGTCTCTTCATTCCCGCGCTTTCGCTGAAGAGGAAGGTCACGACGCCATGTAGTAGACTGGGCTTGGGATGGGGCTGGAGGGATGCGTGCCCTTGAGAGTGTGAAACCAGGCAGTGAGAGGATGTCTCTCACAGGGACATTAGTGGGTCTGAAATACAAGCAGGGAGGAAAAGACAGCGGGGAGGGAAGTGAGAAAAAAGGTAGGTGAAATGGCCACAGGGGCCCACTAGGCGTTGAGAAGAAAGAGAAGACTAGGAGAAAAAAGTTGCGTAAGGTGCAGGGTCATTGCTTGGTAAAGTCTAGGCCACCAGAACATTGGATTGCATAGCCGAGGTTCGCGGCTGCGAATGGGGTGTGTCACAGGAGGACCCCCAGCCTTTTGACCCGGCCTGGATTCAGCGGGGGGCCCTAAGTTATGACAGAAAAAAAAATTTATTTTTGCAGAAACAGAATTACCTAACTGTAGAAATTTTCATTTGCTATACACGCACGTTCTGTTACTCTGAGAGAGGAGAGAAGAGGTGTAGAAGGAAAAGGGAAGAGAAAAAGGGGAAGGGAGAAGAGAACAGCTGTCACGTTGGCTTCTCTTTTCGAACTTCCCAAGGCAAAGTGAGCACTACTGTGCATGTATGTTTTCTGCGTGCTCCTATTACAGCACTTACATGCTTGAAAGGTACTGACAACGATGTAGGAGCACTATAGGGAATTTATTATTTGTTGTTGCTGTCTTTCTGTCTTGTTTATATGAATATGATATATGACTAATCAAACAGATTCATTACAGTTATCCAGATCATCATAGTTTCTCCAAAAAAAGCAAAGTAAATTGATAGTCGAATATAGACAGGCTCCTCATCGCTTAAGAGGTAGAGGCTATCCCCTTGTAGGTTTCTACATTTTTTCTTTGTTTAAGCGCACTCTTTCAGATTCCTAGGGAAATGATTTTCAGAGTTTATGGGAAAGTAATTTAAGAGTAAAATTCGATGCTATATTAAGGTAAGATAGGGCAGTGGAAACTCAGGAAATCTTGGTTCTAGTCTGGCTCAGTTTTACTTGTTTGAACTTGGTCAGCGTCTCTGCTTCTGTTTTCATGTCTGTGGGAAATGACACTGAATTAGATGAACTATAAGATATATTTCAACATTAAGACTTTTTGAAGGTAGAAGAATCTTAAATTCTGAAACAGGCAGAAGTGCCAAAGAGACTAGTTTTGCTGAGGGTGTAGATGAAAATCATAGGAACGGTAGGTTGGGCCCAAGTGATATAGGACTTGGGGTGCCGTACCATGGAAATTGAACTCATTCTGGAGCAATGAAGAGTGGGAAGGTTTTTGAGTTAAGGGAATATGGTAATCAGTTTTGAAAGATTGCCCAAATATCAGTTGATAGGATGGAATAGGGCAGGGAGAAAGTGGGTAGTTCGGATAAGTGACAGATAATGAGAGCCTAAATTAAATTGATGGGACTGGAAAGAAAGGGAAAGACTCAAAAACGCTATATAGCATGGAGTTCATACTTATATTTGGCATTCCTCTAAACTTGCAGCTCTCGCCTCCAGAATATGATGGCAAGTCACATTGTAAAACCTGATACTAGAAATTGCAAGAGACCAAGAGAACTAGAGGTAATCCATATGCTCCTGGAGCCTTAATCTTTAGTTTTATTTTTTATGCTTCTCAAATTTTTTTCTATTTAAGAAAGTTCTCCTGATGAATGGAATTTGATGTTTTCATATCCCCAGAAGTGGGATTATCCCAGCAGGAACTATGTTGACTCCAGCTGCTTTTTCACTAAATAGTATAGGCTTTCAAGAAACTATTGGGAGATGAAATTTCTTTGTTGTAATTGGTGATGGAGAAACAGAAATGGGTTCATGCCTATATAATACATAGGATTTTAAGTAATTGTTTTGCTCTAATAAGTAGGATACTTAGGTACTATAGTTGCTGATATTTTTAATTAAGAGCACTGTATTCTGCCCTTCTTCTCTACTCCTCCCACTACTTGATCTGTTTGCATTTGGGACGTTATTGCTTCCTTAAAGATTATGTTATCTTGCAAAATTTTGCAAGCATTTGCCTATTGTCTGAATGAAAGTTTTACTATATTGCTATGGAAACATCTACCGGTTCAAGATACAGGAAACTTTTTCATCAAGGGATTAACCATATTCAAAGTCTAATGTAAAATCAAAGTAATAATAAGTATATTGAACAAGGTACTTGTTAGGCCTAAAAGTTTTCTCGATAATAAAACTTCAAATGACTAATTAGGACATGAATGCGTATAGTTTCTAGCATGTGTGCTTTTTTCCTGGAAGATGTTTTATTTGCCTTTTTGGCGGACAGAATGCATTTGTCCTAAGGATCTTGTTGACTATCTGTTTTCTTTCTTCTATTAGCCTCAAATGCCAGAGAGTCCACAACTGTCCTCTCTTGGAAAATCAGAATCCTCTTTCTTGGAAAGCTCTGGACTATTTTATAAAGATGAATCCCTGGACAAAGATTTGAATGGTGATATACAAAATGCGTATATTTCTAAACATTGATTTTATAATACAGAAGGTTTATTATAGTTCACAACTTACTCAGTGATTTTTTTTTAACAGATATGAGCAAGGAAATTAATCTAATGTTGTCTACATATGCAAAGATCTTAAGGCAAGTACTTATAGCATATCCTTTTGAGTCTTTCTCTTAGAAATAATTTTTTTCTGGAAACTCCATAATGGGAAGTTTTTAGTTCAGTGGCTGCAGACCTATCCAGTAATTGTAATTTCAGAGTTTTTTTTTTCTACCTTAGTTTTTTAAAATAGATTAGTTGGTTATTTTCAAAGAATAACCCCAACTTTTCCACTCAACATCCTTTGTTTTGTTATTACCAGAGCTAAATACTAGGCTGGATGTATTTTGGTCTCTAATAAAATTCTAACATTTAATGAAAAACTTCTTTGAGAAAAATGCCATTTGTTGAAGTTAATGATAAGAGTGATATTAAAGATAAAATAAATATATTTATGAAATATTTAAATATTATGTCTGATATTTGAAGAGTGTATTTAAATATTTTATTGGCCTGAGATTATCATGTTTATAAGGTGTTCTTTTTGTTGTTGTTTTGTTTTGTTTTTTAAGGTGGATTTTTTTTAACTACTGGACAATCATTGTATTTGGATGATGGTTTATGTGGTTGTTAAAATAATGTATATAGTTTAATATTAGAATTATAATGTATTATAAGATATATAGTCTGCAGTGTCAGGAGACTTTGAATAGTCAAAAATATTTACATGACTAATTTAACTTTTACTGAAGACTGTTTCTAAATTAAGGAAGTTTTTTGATGTACAAAGCTATTTAAATGAAGTAGCTAACAAGTATAACATAATAAAGAACATCACTGTGATAGTCACTAGACATTCTATTTAGTTTAACATAAAACTTTTTTTTCCTCATTAGTGAGAGAGCAGCAGTAGATGCATCTTATATTGACGAGATAGATGGACTCTTCAAAGAAGCCAATACTATTGAAAACTTTCTAATACAAAAAAGAGAGCTCCTGAGACAGAGGTTTACAGTGATTGCAAATACACTGCACAGATAAAATTGTGTACTTAAAATAATCTGAGAATTTAAGCCCATTATTGTTGTATTAAAAGAATGACATTTATGCTCTGAAAGCTCTCTAGTTGTTAAAGAAAATGTGTGCCTTAAACATAGAAGGGGAAATTCCTTGAATTTCTTTTCTAGATTTAAAAGGGACTTTAAACTGGACATTAATATGAAGCATGTAGTTTTTTTTTTGAGGGTTAAATATTCGGCATATTTCATAAAAGTGTAAATTATTTAAATTGCATATAGATTCTTTTTTTCCTTAAACCTCCTAGCCTTTCTTAAAATTCTAAAAGAGGACTCACTGAGTTATTTTGATAATGTTTAACAATATTGCACTTTTCTTTTAAAATACTCTGTCTAAATAGCAGCTAGATAGCTATGGAGATAGTTTTAAAATGTTTTTCATAGTCAGTATTATAAAAAACCCTAAAACTCAAGGTAATTTGTCCAGTTTCACAATATGTAATAAAATATAACTATAAGGTATTGCTATTTAATGTTACCATTTGATTATTTTCACTATTAGTTATTATATATGACTAATAAAAATTCTTGGTTTAAAATTATTTCTTGTGGTAAAAGTGATAAAATAAAAACCAGAAATTACTAACCAAAACCTTACATGAGTTGGCTTTTTTACATATCAACCGTATCAATGGTGCAGTTAATAAATTATATTTAGAGCCTTAGCAACTGTATGGTATGGGACAAAAATTAGTGATCCAGAAGTAAAAAGATTGCCTAAACAACAAGGTAAACTTGATGAGTCATTTCAAACCTATTATAATTCATAAATTGAATTTCAATTAGAGGATCTCTAAAACTCACCTAGCTAAAAAAAAAAAATTCTCTAAAAAAGGGTTAGAAGGTACTGCTATGATTTTATTGAAGACTTTTAATATGTTATATAATTATATATGATAACTATTATATGTGATAACTATATTAATCAGGTTTTTAAAAATCACAGTATGCATTTTTCAATCATATAGATAATTCAATCTATTTTATATATATTTTACCAATATAAGCAGTCACAAATTTGGACATATTTACAAATAGCACCACAGGGAATTTGGTATTCCTCTGGTGTATAGCATATTTGCCTTGCTGCCTTCTAAATGTTAAAATCTCATTTGACAACTAAAGCGGCAACCAGATTACTATTTTAAGGCATATATACCACATTACATAAATACTCATATAAGAAAGGATTGAAATGGTAAAATAAAATATTAACTAAAAATATTGGTTAAGTGGAAAAAATTAATTAGGTTTGTAAAGGGATATGCTAATGGTGCAGGGTAGGTTGGAGGTCAATGAAATAACTATTAGTAATGGAATTTTAAAATACTAAATGTAAGCAGAAGACTATATTTGAGTTGATATGACATGTCACCTGGATTTTGATTTACTCTGTTAACTTACAGAATTTTTTAATGTTCTAAATACAAAGACGTCTCTCCTGACACATCATAATTAAACGTTTCTGAGTTATTTTTTCTAAGCATTTATTACTAATGAGAAGGACAAGGCTAACATTGTTTCGGAGTGCATTTCATAACATGCTTGTTATATCTTGATGGTGTCACCGTTGTTCAGCATGTGGTTCTTTCCTATGCTGGTTCAGAGAATTGGTTTGATCATTTCATTTGGTCTGATTAAGACTAGGGAACTGATTTTTAGTCACAATGTGTTTACTGGTCAGAACAGCTACCTCCTAGGGTAAAAGTTCCTGAAAGCCTAATTAAGACTGATTTTTACCAAATTTTGATGTCTTTGGTACCATCCACATAAACAAGAATAATTATCTCTGAATAATTAACAACTGCAGATATGTTATTGCCCTTTATTTTACACTTCTAATATTACTCATTTCAATAAAATTTCACAAGTTTATAAATTATTTCTCACGGGTTACCAATAAAAATAGATATTGAATGTCTTGTACATCATACTCTGCTAGGCATTGTGGGGAATACAGAATAGTTTGTTTTTTTTTTAAAGATTTTATTTATTTATTTGACAGAGAGAGACAGCAAGAGAGGGAACACAAGTAGGGGGAGTGGGAGAGGGAGAAGCAGGCTGAGCAGGGAGCCCGACGCAGGACTCGATCCCAGGACCCTGGGATCATGACCTGAGCCAAAGGCAGCCGCTTAACCGACTGAGCCACCCAGGGGCCCCTGGAATACAGAATAGTTTAAGGTACTCTTCGTTCTCCCTTCTGACAGTTGTCACCACGGCTTTCTTGAAACATCTTACATGTCTTTGCTAGGAAGTCATGATAGGTAAATGTTAGAAGTATCTCTGTGCAGTGCTAGTTAACTCCTTTTAGTGTGAGTTACTAGAATATGTTGGCAAAGGGGTCAGAAAGGTAGTGAAATGGGTTTTTGATAAGGAAAGAGGGAGGATATTTCAGGCAGGGGAAAGTTTGTTAAAATGGCACTGAAGAACAAAAATACATGGTATGTTGGATAAGCTTTTTCCTGAGCTGAGAATTCACAAAGGGCAATAGTGCATCATCTAAACTGCTGGAGAGCAGGGACTGAATCTTGTTTCCTTATATTCATAACTTGTAGTACAGTATTTGATATATTGGTGCTCAAAAGTGTTGGTTATGTTAATAAAAATATACGTGGTTATACATTTATTAAGGGCATACTTCCACAGAGCCTTATTCATACTAGATTGTCAGAAAATGTTTTGTAAATTAAATAAATGGAAAAGAAAAGGAGGGATGAAATGTTAGAAGGCAGAGGGGCAAAAGATGGAAAGGTAGGTGTGGCCAGATTGTAGAGTCCTTTGTTGATAAACTACATTTGGACTTTATTCTGTAAGGAAAGAGATGTGAATCTTTCAGAAGAGAAGTGGCATAATGAAACTGAGCCATGGATCAAGGTGCTTAATTGTAATGTGAGAAGAGGTTTGAAAGAAGAAAGTTTAGGAAGGGAGACCACTATTGGTGGTCCAATTTCAGAATTTCAAACAGCTGCTTATCATAGGTAGGTAGTTGGGCTACTTCTGACAATGCGACCGACCTACGGGAGAGATTGCAGGTGTCTGGAAGCCCCATCCCTTGTCTGCCCTCCCTGACTTCCTCCCCCATTCCCTCCTATTCTGTCAGTGAGCCAAGGACAGCCCAGGAAGTGAGTGGGAGGTTTTGGAAATCACGGGATCTGCTGCTGCTAAATTCGATACCAGAATGTTTTTTCAGACCTTTCTCCATTTTGTCAGCAACATTTCTACCGTTGCAGTAGGGTTCCTTCCTATGGTAGTACCCTGGATCCCAGGTAGGGGATTTGCCCCTTCCTCCTCTTCCTAGTCGCTCAGGCTTCCAATTCTGTGCCTCTTTCCTGAAGAGTACTGGGGGCTTCTGAAGCTTTTCACTCTGTGTGTGGCAGATACAGGCAGCAACCCCACAGAGCTGCGAGTTAAGGAAGACTGAGTCAAGATTTGTTTACTTGTCAGGAGAACAGTCTTTCCATTTGTATATTTTATATAACATGGGGCAGGATCAGGGTTTAGGGATTCTCTTGGATCTGCAATAGGAAGAATATTCACTGTTTAGACCCTTCTCAGTTGAAAATCATTGCTACATGTCCTAATGTAAATGTTTTGTTCTTCTGTTTGCATTCTGGGGGACTGCCTTTAAAACCTCTGGTTTTGTTTTGTAGCTTTCTATTTTAGCTACTATTGTTACATGATTTTATTTCTTGAAATTGGCTGATGTTGAGCTTTCAGAAATCATACTAATATGCACTATAAACTTTAAAATTATTTAATTCAATAATTTAGTACTTGCAGTATGCAAGGCAGTGTGTTAGGTCCTGGAGTGGGAGGAAAAACAAGTGACCCTTTACTCAAGGAATACCAGTAGTAGAAGTTATAAATTGTATTCATCTTTATCGCACAAGAGAGAGTAAGATGAGTGCCGTAACAGAGCTGAAATAGATGCTGTGTGAGTTCAGACTAAGGAGAATCAGTTCTTGTTATAGGAAATGGGAATGTTGTGTTTAAGAAGCAGGTGATATGTGCACTGGATCTTGAAGGATGAGTAGGGTAAGTGAATTTCACCTGGAGGAGATGGGAAATATCCTGGGTGAAGAGAAGGGTATAATTGTGACGAGGAGAGGAGAATGGGGAGTGGTTTAGTTTGGCTGGAGTGGAAGGCATTAGTGAGGGGGCACCTGGACAGGTAGGTTGGTGTGAGATTGTACAGTGCCTTCAGTGCCTGGCCAAGCAATTTAGACTTTACTTGGTAGACAGTGAGGAGTCATTTGTGAGGGCTTTTGGAGGATTATTTGATACAATCATATCTGTACTTAGGAAGATTAATTTAGTAGCAGTGCTTCCTAACCTTTTTCACATCATAGCACACATAGAGAATGATAATATTTTTACCTCACACTGGAGTAAATTGGATGGGATCTGGAGCCCCATGAACTGTTTAGAGCTGGAGGCAATTGGCCTGTGGCCTCTAGCCATCCCAAGGGATAAAGGGATCAAGAGGCCCAACCATTTGGAGACCCCCATAGTGTTTAGCTTCCCTATCTGGTTTCTCCTTCCAGTTAAGAGACTCTGATAATATTACCTAAGAGGTTGTGAGGGCCTAAATTAGGACAGTAGAAAGAATGTGACTGATGGGTAAGAGCAATTGAAGCATTGATGCTGAGGAGGACAGGTTTGGGCCAGAAGAAAAATGGGGGGGGGGCGCTGCCCAGGTGGTGTGGACTAGCACAAATCTTTACAAAGGATTTGCCCGAGGCACCCTTGTAGACTTCTGAGCCCTAGTAATTTATACTAGCCCCCCTATATCATTCCTGTAACATTCTCTTCCTGGCCCTGTCTGGTTATAGTCAGAATTTAACCTCTTAGTGAATGTGAGGGGACAGTGAAGAAGAGGAATTAAAGGCCCACGCAGAGATTTTGAAGCTAGATGATTTTGCAGGTGGGAAAAATGGATTTCGAAAGGGGAAAATGAAGAATTCTCTTTTGACATGTTGAGAGCCACCTGCAAGAAGTACTTGGTGAAATTAAGGGACTAGATGAGACTACCAAGGAGAGTGTGCTGAGATTTTTATAAAGAGTAGAGGTCCAAGGTCAGACTCAGGAGGTGATAAGGGGAAGAGGAGCACTTAAGGGAGTTGACATTTGGAAATTATCTACTACCATATTTAGTTATGACAACAAACAAATGGGAAGTATTATCTTCCTTTCATTCCCATTAACCCCATTTTATCATTGAAAAACTTGAGGCTCAGAGTGATTAGTAACTTACCCAAGATTGTCAGCTAATAAGTGAAGCTAGCATAAAGCAAACAAAGAGGGAGCAAGGAAGTTAGAGAAGTGCAGTATTTTCAGGAACCAAGAATAGAAAGGGATTTAAGGAAGTATAGATCACAATATCAAGTACCGTGGAAAGTTTGAAGAGTATATAAAAAACTGCCAATAACATGCTATGGAGTATAGAACATATAGACATGTAAGTTTTTTTTCTAAAATGTGAAGTGTTTTAAGTTCATGAATCTCTATTCAGACAAATGTCCAATCAGGGTATTCAATTGAATTCTACTTAAGTGAGAAGACTAAAGTAACTGACCTCAGGACATTTATTTTAATGTAAGAGGAGAGTGAGATGAATAGGCATAATATAAATAAAAGTAGTAAGATAAATGCCTAAGCGTTTCAAAGCATCCTCTTTATACCTCTAGTATTGTGGTTCTCAGATTTTTTTTTTTTAAAGATTTTATTTATTTATTTGAGAGAGAGAGTGAGAGAGAGAAAGAGCACAAGAGAGGGAGAGGGAGAAGCAGACTCCCTGCTGAGCAGGGAGCCCGATGCGGGACTCAATCCCAGGACTCCAGGATCATGACCTGAGCCGAAGGCAGTCGCTTAACTGACTGAGCCACCCAGGCGCCCAGTGGTTCTCAGATTTTAATATGTCTAAGAATACTTCCTTGCTGTATCCCAGAAATTCTGATTAGGTCCAGGGTGGAGTCCATGAATCTGCATTTTAGCAGTAATACCATGTATTTCTGTTCCAAGTGACCTTTAGACCATACCTTGAGAAACAGTGCTCAAACAAAACACTGATTATAGTATAAATGATCTGTTTATATGTTCATTTACATCGGGTTTGAGTACTTTTTATCCCTCACCAGTTACTATTTTATTGAATGTATAAATAATTCGAAGGAAGATGATATTACATCTTGTTGGTTTGAGCATTAAAAGCTATGTAAATAATGATAGCTAACATTTTTGAGTATTTACTATGTTCTAAAAACTTTACATAACCTAACTCATTTATTATTCATAGCCTTAGAAGTAATAAGAATTATTATTATCTCCACCTTAGAAAAGAGGAAACAGAGCACAGAGAGGTTGCCTTGCTCAAGGCTATTTACTTGGAAAATGGCAGGTCAGGATTTGAACCCAAGCAATCTGGAGCCTGGCAGAACCTGGGCCAGTACTCTTATTAAATATTACACTACAATTCCTCATAAAGGAGGTAGATTTGAGATAGAATTTGAACAATACTAACATTTCCTTAGGGATAGATTAGTCAATTTTATTTGGGAAAGCAGGAAATAGTTGGGTTTGACTGAATTGTTACTTACAGGAAAGTAGAAGGAATCATGTACTTTAAACTGAATTTTATAAAGATTTGAAAGAAATGAGATGATAGATATAACATTGTAAAATATTTTGCTAAAATAATGCAAATCTCACTTCTTCAGAGGAATAGGGTCTCTGTGTATTAGTTTTTCTAGTTTAGACTTCTATATTACTGTTAAAATTTTATGAAATAAAATAAAGCACTGTCTAATTAATTACATATCTGACCACCCCTCTGTGTTAGGTAACACTACCTTGTGAACACCAAATAAATATGAAGTAAAAGGGATAATTTTCAGCTTCTTATATAATAATGATTTTTTTTTCTTGTGGCTTTTGAACTTTAGGTAATTTCAGACCAGGTCTCACTACATAATTTAGTTCATGACACCCTTCTTTTAGAAAATGCCATGCACGTTCATGCATATGTCATTAAAATGGAAGAAATTGAATTACAGTTCCTACTAAATTCTCATAAATTGCTGTGAAATCTTTGGCATCCCGTTCTGGTGTAATGTAATTAGGATAGTGATGAATAGTGGTCATTTTTTATCATAACAGTGAGGTTGCTTTTAGCACATCTGAGGTTAATACGTAGATTCAGTCTTGTGAAAAGAGGAACATTTTTCAACCATGAGAAATGATAATAATAATAATACAGTCCTGAGTTAATTCTTAGGCAGATTTGTACTGCAAGAATACAAAAAAAAGGATTGTTGTAGTTAAAAAATGGAGAGCCAGAGAGGTGACAGTTTGAGAATGAGGATGGAGAGGAATTTGGAGACTATATTTGGTGATGGGTTTACTTTTCCCTTACCAGGAGGTAAGAGTATTGTCTATGGAGAAACAGGCATCTTGTACAATTTTTTTGTGCTCTTGATTTCCTCTTCGCAGTACCATGGAAAGTACTCATCAGAAGAAGGCAACCTTCGGTAAACGTGAGAAACTTCCATGTATTGCACCACTCCTAACCACGGTGGAGGAGACGCCACAGATGGTCTCTGCTCAAGTCCGAGGACATTTTCCCAAGTGGCTCAGTGGCTATCTACTTCGAATTGGGCCCGGGAAATTCGAGTTTGGGAAGGATAAGTAAGTCTTGATTTTGGAGAACAATTTGGATTTTTTAGCATGGCTGGTTCAATAGAATATGCTTTAAATCTGTTTTCTCTCTGAGGCTAACATTGTCATGCAGCTCCTTTGAATACAGGTGAGAAAATTGTAGTCTACAGAAAAAAAAAGAGAGACTTAATTCTTTAAAAAAAAAAAGTCCTGACTTTTCTGCTTTGCAGAGTATTACGAATTTGTAGTCCTCTGAGGGCTTATGGCAAAAGAGAAGTGTCAGGAACTGTCTGTATGACTACCGAGCTGTGTTTCACCACAAGTTCCTGAAGGAAGGGGCAATGTCTTCACCTCATACAGCTCCCCTGCCCAGTGCTCCCCAGACACAATGGCTCTTTCAGTTCCTTAAACTGGACACACGTATTTTTGCTCAGGGTGTTGGCATTGGCTCTCATCTATCTTCCCAAGTCTGATTCTTGTCATTCAGGTATCAGCTCATATCTCACGTCCTTTGAGCCTTCCCTGATCCCCAAATCTAAAAATGCTATTATTAAATATATTACCTATTGGGGCACCTGTGTGTCTCAGTCAGTTGAGCATCTGACTCTTGGTTTCTTGGTTTTGGCTCAGGTCATGATCTCAGGATCTTGAGATTGAGCCCAGTGATGGGCTTGGCACTCAGCTCAGAATCTGTTTGTCCCTCTCCCTGTGCTCCCCTTGCTCGTGTGCATGCTCTCTCTCAAATAAATAAATAAAATCTTTTAAAAAAATGGTATTACCTATTTTAATTCTCTGCACAGCACTATCAAATGCCTAGTATTTTTTTGTTTTTGTTTTTATGTTTGTTTACTGACTGTGTTCCTCCACTAGAATATAAGTTCCATGTAGGCCCTGCTCTTAAATAGCTCTCAATAAATACATGTAAATAAATGAAAAACACCAATAACTCTTATGTATATTATTTCTCTGTACATTTAGTAGAGACATGAAGTGATGTAAAGAAACCCCTATGGTAAGGAAGGAATCTTCTTTGCTTTAAACATTTTTCAATATTAAAAACTTTTTTTCATTATAAAAGTGTTTACTTATATAAAACTTTCTGAAATATAGAACAGAGTGGAGGAAAATGTGGACCATATCCTCTGTTAGCACTTTGGTGTATTTCCTGCTAGTCTTTGCCCCATTTCTATAGATTGGTTTTAAATAATTACAGTCATATTGTATGTAGAATTTTTTTATTGAAATATAATTGACATGACATCATATTAGTTTCAGGTGTACAACATAATGATTTGATATTTGTATGTGTTGTGAAATGGTCACCACAGTAAGTCTAGTTAACATCTGTCATCACACATAGTTACAAAAATTTTTTCTTGTGATCAGGACTTTTAAGATTTATTCTCTTAGTAACTGTTAAATATGCAATATAGTATTATTGACTATAGTCACCATGCTATATATTACATTTCCATTACTTATTTTTGTACCTTTTGACTTCCTTCACCCATTTCACCTGCCCTTACTCCCCGCCCCCCATATCTTGCAGCCACCAATCTGTTCTGTGTGTGTATCTATGATTTTGGGGTTTTCTGTTTTCTGTTTGGTTTGGTTTGGTTTTTAAAGATCCCATACATAAATGAGATCATATGATATTTGTCTTTCTCTGTCTGATTTATTTTATTTAGCAAAATGTCCTTACCATGCTGTCACAAATGGTATTCTTCTTTTTTATGACTGCATAATATTCCATTGTATATACATATACCACATCTTCTTTATGCATTCATCCACTGGTGGATACTTAGGTTGTTTCTGTATCTTGGCTATTATAAATAATGCTATAATGAATGAGGGGGTGCAGATATCTTTTGGAGTTAGTGTTTCTGTTTTCTTAGATAAGTACCCAGAAGTAGAATTACTGGATTATGTGGTAATTCTGTTTTTAATTTTTTGAGGAAACTCCATACTGTTTTCCACAGTGGCTGTACCAATTTGCATTCCCACCGACATTGCATGAGGGTTCCCTTTTCTCAACATCCTCACCAACATGTGCTATTTCTCATTTCTTTGATACTACCCATCCTAACTGTGACGTGCTGTTGTGGTTTTGCTTGCATTTCCATCATGATTAGTGATGTTGAACATCTTTTCATGTGCCTCTTGGACATCTGGATGTCTTCTTTGGGAAAATGTCTATTCAGATCTTCTGCCCATTTTTTAATTGATTGCTTATTTATTTTTTATTTTTTTAAAGATTTATTTATTTATTTAACAGAGAGAGATACAGCAAGAGAGGGAACACAAACAGGGGGAGTGGGACTCCCCGCGGGGAGCCCTACGTGGGGCTCGATCCCAGGACCCTGGGATCATGACCTGAGCTGAAGGCAGACACTTAACGACTGAGCCACCCAGGCGCCCTTTTTTATTTTTAAAAGATTTTATTTATTTGACAGAGAGAGAGGGAGAGAGAGAGAGCGAGAGAGAGAGCACAAGCAGGGGGAGTGGCAGGCAGAGGGAGAAGCAGGTTCCCCACTGCACAAGGAGCCTGATGTGGGACTCGATCCCAGGACCCTGGGATCATGACCTGAGCTGAAGGCAGACGCTTAACCAACTGAGCCACACAGGTGCCCCCGATTGTTTATTTTTTTGCTGTTGAGTTGTGTGGGTTCTTTATGTTTTGGATATTAATTGAGTTTTTTTGCCCTGATTTAAAAACTTTCACACTATCATAAGCCTTTTAATCCATGTTGCTATGAAATCTGAATGACCGTTATTTTTGATGGCTGGATGGGAAGGTGGTTTGGAGGCAGAGAAAAAGGTGAATCAGCTGGCCTATAGATTCCCCTGGTCCTAATCAGTAGAGTTGTGCTTTCTTCTACTTACATATCTGGATTCCATGCAAGTTATAATTTGAAGAAAGATTCTAAGGCAAAAAGAAGGGGGAGGAGGAAGAGAAAAATAAAACTACTGATCCAACCCCGAGAGAGTAACAGCCTCTTGCAAAAAGCATATGGTCTTTCATCTGCTGCTGAAGTAGCTCTAGTAATTTTTAAAACCAAGCAGCAGAGCTACTCAGGGCCTAGGCTTGCACTACAGGCCTCTTTAAAGGTAAACGTCTTCGTGGGGGAGGTGGTGGTGTGGCTGGTCGTCCTGAGTGTCTGCTTTGTACTTCAAATCCATTTCTTCTGAGCCAGCAGTAGGCATTTACAGCAGGAACAGGGTCTGGCCTTCCCCTTGGGTGTGAGGTACAGATGCCTTCAGGTCAAAGAGGAGGTTTGGTTTAGTGCTCGGCTCCCCAGATTAGACTTCCTGG
>NC_138379.1:87194852-87223994 GCF_054177405.1 Leptonychotes weddellii | reverse complement strand
TCTTTCTTTCTTTTTTCTTTCACCACCTCTCGCTAGGATGCCCTTCTCCCCTTCTCCAACTGGCAAACATCCTTAGGGAACCAGACAAATGTCTCCTTTCCTCTAGACCCTTCCCTGATCCCCACATCCTTCCATCCTGTTGCTCCTTCTGTGCACAGATAGTATTTTTTTAACACTTGTCTGTTGTCCCAGAGAACAACTTTATGACATAGTTAGTTATGTGCCTGTAAGCACTGGTCTTGGCACAGCCTGGCAGAATAGTAGGGGCTCGAGAAAACTCGAGAAAAGTTGGTTGGTTTGAGTAAAAGAGTACATGGAATGATAGGGTCCAGAAGGACCTTTATTTTTTTTAAAGATTTTATTTATTTATTTGAGAGAGAGAGTGAGAGAGAGAAAGAGCACAAGAGGGGGGAGCGGGAGAGGGAGAAGCAGACTCCCCACCGAGCAGGGAGCCCGATGCGGGACTTGATCCCGAGACCCCAGGATCACGACCTGAGCCGAAGGCAGTCGCTCAACCAACTGAGCCACCCAGGCGCCCGGGTCTAGAAGGATCTTATGAGATGGAATCTAACAAGTGGAATATCATTAAAGGTATATGTAGAGGAAGAGAAATTTTACAAGCACAAGGATGAAAGTGATGTGGTTTAACAACAAAATGTGTTAAAAAATTACTTAGGGGTTTTGGTTGACAGCTCAGTGTGAGTCAATACTATGAGGTGGTAACAAAAAAAAAATAAGAAGGAAAGAAAAGAATATGAAGTTTCTTAAATGAAGAAACTGAGTGTCTGCTGTTACACCTGGGGTATTGTGTTTGGGACTGTGTATTGTGTTTTTAGAGGTGTTTAGATTAGAATAGCAATAATTATTGAAGTTATTTTCTTTTTAGTGTTTTTTAAAAAGATTTTATTTATTTATTTGACAGAGAGAGACACAGCGAGAGAGGGAACACAAGCAGGGGGAGTGGGAGAGGGAGAAGCAGGGGAACCCGATGCGGGGCTCGATCCCAGGACCCTGGGATCATGACCTGAGCCGAAGGCAGACGCTCAACGACTGAGCCACCCAGGCGCCCCTTATTTTTAGTGTTTTTTGAAAAAATTTACCCAAACAGAGAAAGCACTAGCTAACACAATCAAGAAGAAAAAGGGAGGAAGCACAAATGTGCAAAACAAGAAATGGCAGGGGGAAAGGAAACCATCGAAACAGATAAAAGTGTACAGAAGTCTTTTCAGGCCTCCCAGCAAATACATTTGAGAACCTTGTGAAGTGCATGGTTTCCTGGGAAAACACAGATTACCACAACTGATAGAGATAGCAGGTGTGAACAGAACAATTTCTGTAGAGGAAAAAGAGATACTTATTAAGTATCCACCTCTCAAAAAAAGCACCAGGCCCAGATTTCTTCACAGAGAAATGCTACCAAGCCTTCAAATATCAAATAGTCCTGATTCATTATTAAAGAGAATTGAAAATGAAGGGAAACTTTCCACTTCTTTTTATGAAACAAGTATAATATTAACTATCTACACATGATACAGACAGTACAGAAAACTATTACTTATTCATATTATTTATGAATATCCATGAAAAAATATAAAATATATAGTGCCAATATAAGACAAATATTTTATTAACAAATGGAATCCAACACTACATAAAAATATAATTCACTATGATGAGGCAAAGTAAGTGCATTATTTGGAAATCTATTAATACCATATACCATATTTTTTAAAAAAAGATTTTATTTATTTATTTGACAGAGAGAGACAGTGAGAGAAGGAACACAAGCAGGGGGAGTGGGAGAGGGAGAAGCAGGCTTCCCGCTGAGCAGGGAGCCTGACGCGGGGCTCGATCCCAGGACCCTGGGATCATGACCTGAGCCGAAGGCAGACGCTTAACGACTGAGCCACGCAGGCGCCCCTATCATATACCATATTAATAGGTTTTAGCATAAATAATCATAGGATTATCTCCATAAATGCTGACAAAACTTTTTCAGAAGTCAACATCCATTCCTCATGAAAATATTCATAAAACAGGACTTGATGGATACTTTCTTAACATGATTATATATATATATACACACACACATATATATGTATACATAATCTATATGTATATGTATATACAATATATGTATATCAAATATATGTGTGTGTACATGTATATATACACACATGTATGTATTTATATAGATGTATGTATATACACAAACATAATATGTTTTAATCTTAGTCTTAAAACCAGTAATATTAAATTGGGAAAGACTATAAGTATTTTCTTTAAGACAGGAGCAAGGAGAAAATGGCCACTATTCCATTGCTTTTCAACTAGATGTAACCAATACCGTTAGACTAAAGAAATTGATTAGAGGCACAAGGATTAGTAGAGTACAACTATCTCTGTTTGTGGATGATATTTTACTAAATCTGGAAAACCACAAAAATCAATGACAAGACTAAAACAATAAAAGGTAAGGTAACTAGATGTAAAATTAACTTACCAAAATCAATAGCCTTCATATACACAAACAATAACCGGTTAGGGAACATAATAGGATAAAACCTTTACAGTAACAACAAAGATTAAATATTTAGGAACTTAACAAGAAATGTGCAAACTTTAAAACACTCCCGAAAGACACAATTAAACAAATGAAAAAACATCCTGTGTTCTTGAATAAGATATTTCAACAACATAAAGATGTCAGTACTCCTTAGGTTAATTTTAAAATTTGACACAATCTTAATAAAAATTCTAACAAGTTTTTAAAAGAAGTTAGACAAATCAACATAAAGTTTATGTGGAAAAATAAATATGCAAGAATAGTAAAAAAAACACTAATGGTTTTTTAGTGAAGGGACTAGCCCTTCTAGACATTAAAAGGTACTATAGAGTGCCTGGGTGGCACAGTCAGTTAAGCATCTGACTCTTGGTTTCAGCTCAGGTCATGATCTCAGGGTCGTGAGATTGAGGCCCACATTGGGCTCTGTGCTCAGCGCAGAGTCTGAGATTCTCTCTCTACCTCTCCCTCTGCCCCTCCTGTTCATGCTTCTCTCTCAAATAAATAGAACATAAATCTTAAAAAAATACTATAAAGCGTCAATAATTAACACATTGTGATATCAGTGCATGAATAAATAGATAAGTGATATAGAATAGAAAGCCAAGAAATAAACCCCAAAACGATTGGAAATTAAGTTAATAATAAAGATGGCATCTCAAATCACTTGGTAAAGAGAGTCTTTTTTTTTTTTACTTTATTTCCTGCATTTTTTTTATTGTGGTAAAAAAAACAATATAGGAGTGCCTGGGTGGCTCAGTCTGTTAAGCATCTGACTTTGGCGCAGGTCATGATTTTAGGGTTCTGGTACCGAGCCTTGCTTTGGGCTCCGTGCTCAGCACAGTCTGCTTCTTCTTCTCCCTCTGCCCCTCACCCCACTCATGCTGTCTCTCTCTCTCTCAAATAAATAAATAAATTAATTAAATCTTAAAAAAAAACCCATAACATAAAATTTACCATCTTAGCCATTTTTAGGGGTGAAAGTTAGTGTTAAGTTTATCACATTGTGAAACAGATCTTCAGAACTTTTTCCTCCTACAAAACTGAAACTATACCTTGTGTGTGTGAGAGAGAGACTGGATTATTTCATTTATAACCATGTCCTCAAAATTCTTCTATGTTGTATCATGTGACAGAATTTCCTTCCTTTTTAATGGACACTGGTTTGCTTATTTTTTGGTTATTGTAAATAATGCTGTATAAACACAGGTGTACGAATATCTCTTTGATTCCCTGCTTTCAGGACCATTGCCTTAAGGCAATGGTGTTAGCCTTGCTTATCCGTGCTGAAGACATTAAGCATTCAGTCTATCAAGCACATGAATAAAAAGACTGTATGATGTGAAGCCCTTTAAAAAGCAAAGCCACCAATTTTTCTTTATAGTTTTTTGATGTTTCATCATTTAAATAGATCATTTCTACTGTAATCATCATATGTATAAAAATGATTATCCAGTAAGTACAGTTATCTTATTTGTTTACTTTAGCATAATTCTGATAAATTGAAAAGTTTTAAAGTAAAGGGAAAATATAAGATATGAAGATAACTATTTCTAAAAGCGTAGGAACCCATTTTAATTGAGAAAATGTCAAATATTCCATATCCTTGCATGTTATTCTCTTGGCTATAGGGTAAAAATCAGAATTATCTTAGGAATCACCAATTTGGAGGGTTTTTTTAGCCTTCTAAGTGTGAGTTTTTTGACGGGGTAGGGGTCAGGAGAATGTAGGTTGCTCTTTTCTATTGTACTCCAGGATATACTCAAAAGGTATCATCCCTTAATTTCAACTTTTCTGAATAATCAAGTTGTGCTGGGAACCCATTCCAATTCCTTATCTCTATATTTGAAGGCTCTTGTTTTTACCCCGTATTTTTCTTACTGATATTTGTTTTTCTCTTTTTGCTCCTGTTTGAAGGTACAATCACTGGTTTGATGGAATGGCTTTGCTTCACCAGTTCAGGATGGAGAAGGGCACGGTGACCTATAGAAGCAAGTTCCTGCAGAGTGATACATATAAGGCCAATAGTGTTCATGACCGAATTGTCGTCTCAGAATTTGGCACGCTGGCTCTCCCTGATCCATGCAAGAATGTTTTTGAACGTTTCATGTCAAAGTTTGAGCTGCCTGGTAAGCAGCCTTTACTGTACCCAGAATTTCTGGGTGATAGTGATGATTCTTTAATTATGGTATGTGTGAATCTATATAAATATATATTTTGAAATAGATTTTTTTTTTGGTATGAGAGGATATTTAAGCTGTTTTGTTGCTCTGATTGTGTGCTACCGTACATTGTGGTGTTTAACTCTGGGGTTTGGTTTCAGCAATGACTGACAATACCAATGTCAACTATGTGCGGTACAAGGGCGACTACTATGTTAGCTCTGAGATCAACTTTATGAATAAAGTGGACATTGAAGCTCTGGAAAAAACAGAAAAGGTAAAATATAGGCTAAAAAATGAATAAAATGGACCCTAAAATGTCTTTCCTTTCAACATACTTTTCAGAGTAGGAGATATCTGAAGAAGAAATTGGAGGGGCGCCTGGGTGTCTCAGGCAGTTGAGTGGCTGACTCTTGATTTCGACTCAGGTCCTGATCTTGGTGTCCTGGGATCAAGCCCTGCAACTGTCTTAGTGCTCAGCGGGGAGTCTGCTTCAGAATTCTCTCTCTCCCTCTGCGCCCCCTAAAATAAATAAAATCTTAAAAAAAGAGAGACAATTCTAGACTTCTTCTTCCTTAGTCCTAATATCTGAAGGCTATGGTAAAGGAGAAATAGAATAGTATAGATTTACTTTGGTCATTTCATGTTCTTCCTAGCTACAGGTAGAATTGGACTAGAGATTGTCTAGACCCATACTGCTTTCACTTAACACATTAATTAAAAATAAATAAAATTTTGGACCAGACTTTTAATTTTAACTCTTATTTTTAGTACTTTCCTGGAAAAAAATCCTTATTGGATAATCGTTTCTGTCCATTTGTTGTTGCTGGTGGTGGAGTTTTTGTTTACTATTTAGTCTCAGTTTCTTTAGTAGGAAAAATAATTTTGATTTCTCAGAAGTAAGATTAGGGCTTATACTATAGTTTTCCTATTCTATTTTAAAAATATTTGACACATTCCTACTGTCTCTGCGTCTACGTAGAGATCTGCCTGTGTAACATTTAAAAGTCCCTGATGGTCTTAAATTTGCAGGTAGACTGGAGCAAATTTATTGCTGTGAATGGAGCAACTGCACATCCTCATTATGACCCAGATGGAACAGCATACAACATGGGGAACTCCTTTGGGCCACGTGGTAAAGTTGGGATGGGGGTCTTTTTAAAAATAATTAGGGGTTAACTATCTTCCCAGGGTTTCATAATGGTTAAGGTTGTAAGCCTACGGGAACTTTGTTTGAAATGTTCAGAAAGAAATCTCCAAAGTGGTATAACTGGGCTTAAAGTATATAATTTCCTGTGTTCTGTGGTCCTTTTGCACATACACTTAGCAACTGATTTGCTATTTGACCTTTTCAGCATGACTTACATTTTTATATTCTGTTGTGCTTTTTGGCTCACAGGCATTGTAGGGATTTTCAATATGTATTTCTCAAACTTGAATTTCTTAAAAGTATCATATTGTAAGTACACAAAAAGTAGAATGCTGCAGCAAAGAGATATGGGGAAGGTACATTGCTTATCACATGGGAAGGAATTTATTTTTATCATGGGAGTAACACACCATGAGGTAAGTTAAGGTTATAGTGTGGTTGTATTTATAGCTGTTTATATCACGTCTCTTTCCTGGTCACCCACATACTTTTCCAACTGCCTACCTATCTGCCCCAGAAAGTTCTAATAGTTAATAATGATAGCTAACATTTACTGAGCACGAGTGTCTAGTATATGCTGGTGTTAAGCATTTTTCCATATATTTTCTCCTTTAATCCTTACAACAACTCTCTGAGAAGGGTACTATAATTGCCCCATTTTACAGACAATGGCAGTGAGCCTTGAGAAGGTTTAGGATACTTGCTTAGGCAAACTTCTAAGTGTGTAAGACTGGTCTTGAGCCTGAATCACATCCAAAGTCACTCTGATAGACCATCTTAGAAATTACTCATTGCTGAGTACAGAAGACTCTCAGAGCGTGCAAATTCATGTTCCTATAACCTAAGTACATGTCTCTCTGTTTGAAAAGAAATGGGTCAGGTGCCTGGGTGGCTCAGTTGGTTGAGCAACTGCCTTCGGCTCAGGTCATGATCCTGGAGGCCCAGTTTCGAGTCCCACATCGGGCTCCCTGCTCAGCAGGGAGTCTGCTTCTCCCTCTGACCCTCTCCCCGCTCATGCTCTAACTCTCTCTCAAATAAATAAATAAAATCTTAAAATAAAGAGAGATGGGTAGCTGTTAGATATTTCTATCTTGGCTGTCAATCTATCATCTATAACCTGTGAAACCTCTGTAGAGTTTAACTTTTGTGTAGGTTAATGTATACTTTTGGTGAGTAATTGGCTTTGCAGGTTGTTGGTCTCTACCTCGCCATATTTATACCTGTGATGTATATTAAAATGAATACTGCAGGTGTGTTTTTTACTTGCTCATGTAGAGATAGGGTACCCTGAAACTTCATCACCCAGGTCTCTCTCCTCTTCTTTATTACCTGATCTAGGGTAGGGGTGTATCCTTCAAAGCTGTTATAGAACACAGCAAACACCCTTTTAGGTAAAATCTTTCAGCAAATGGGTAAACTGACTCAGCAGTTTTTTGTCCATCTTTTCTGATCATTAAAAAAAGATTCATTTTTTATTTATTTATTTTTATTTATTTATTTATTTTAAAAGATTTTATTTATTATTTTTTTGACAGAGAGAGACATAGCGAGAGCAGGAACACAGGCAGGGGGGAGTGGGAGAGGGAGAAGCAGGCTTCCTGCTGAGCAGGGAGCCCAATGCGGGGCTTGATCCCAGGACCCTGGGATCATGACCTGAGCTGAAGGCAGACGCTTAACGACTGAGCCACCCAGGCGCCCAAGATTCATTTTTTAAAAAATGGTGTCTACTCTATATGCTTTTTTGGTCTGTTTTTTCTTCCCTTATCAACATATTAAAATATTGTAATTAACTATTTCTTACATCAAGAAGCATTTTACAGAACCAAGCTGCATAGAATTCTCCTAAGTAGAACTATTTTCTTGTTAATTAAAATATGGTTGACAAAAAATAAATTTCTTAATAAATTGACTCTATCAATCAAGTAGATAACCTTGTAACTAGTTCATAATATGATAAAAACTGTTTAACCATTCTGAATTATATATTCTAAAATAAATAGTCATTAGATCAGAGGTTCTCAGCCTTTAGTGTACCTAAGAATGTTCTGAACACTTCTAGCAATATAAATTACTGGGCTTTATCTTCAGAGATTTTGGTTCAATAGACCTGAAAAGGGGCCAGGAATCTGCATTTTAACTACTCCCTTACCCCTTATGTTGGCGCATTCGAGCAAGGTCCCCAGGTGATTTTGGTGCAAGTGACTCCTGGATCTTTGAGAAATCCTGCCCCCAGTCATCAGAGGCTGTCGTCTTACTTTGCCTCAATTTGCTATTATACAAAATCATGAAGAGTCTCCCAGAGTTAGACTCACAGTATTGGGGAGGTCATTCTTTTGGGCTTTCCTCTGCTGGCTGTTTCCTGGGTATATGTCTGTCTTGCTCAGGGCTTCACAACTTGTGATTAGAACAGTTCATTAACTAAGAGTGGTTAAATTTAGTGAATTGAGTCTTGTCACTTAATCCAGCTACTGAGATGGGCAGTTCTTCTCTTTATCTTCTCCTAACCTCAACTAAAACTGAATTTTCTTTCCTCCTCCCTCTCCTCCTCCTTCTTTTTACTTGATGATTTAGTCCAGTGAGGAGTTTTTGAACTGGAACTGGAATGTACATGTCCTTGCAGGGAACTTACTACCTAGGTTGTGGGAAAATTTAGTGATTCCCCTAATAAAGTGCTCACCAGTAATTTCTATCTTTAAGAAGTAAAAAGCTTTTAATTGTTTTAGCCTCTCCATATATTTTTAGAAAGACTTTTAAAAATGAACAAAAATCCTCTAAACATTAATCAATCTAGGTAGTTTTTAGTACTAGTTAAATATATGTAATCAGTTAGATGGCTCTATGATACTCTTGAACTGTAGAGCTTGTCTTTTATCGCTGTTATAACTCATCACTGTTTATATATCATGGGTGCTCAGAACACATGTATATCCCCAACTCAGACCTCTCCAGTACTTTATATCCAGTTGCTTACTCAATGTTTTTACTAGGATGTCTAATAGGCATTACAAAATTAATTTATCTAAAAACCAAACTCCTGAAATTTTCCCCTAGATTTTTTCTGCTTAAAATATTCCCCATCTCAGTTGATCCTTCATCTTTCACGTTCCTCAGGATGATAATTTTGGAATCATCCTTCCCACCTGTCTTTCTCACATCCATATCCAGTTGGTCAAAAAGCAATTGCAGCAAGTGCCTTCAAAATAAATAAAAAATCCAGCCACTTCATATGACCTCTCATGCCAGCATTCTGGTTTGAGCCCACCGTCCTCTCTCATGTGAATTATTGTAATAGCTTCTTAATGGATCTCCATGCTTCTGTCCCGTCAGCTCATTCTCAGCATATCAGCCAGTTATCCTTTTAACCCACCCACCTCGTCTCCTTAGACTCTTCTCCTTGTTTACTATAACAGGGCCACACTGGCCTCCTTGCTGTTATTTGAACACTCCAGACTTACTCTTGGCTGAGAATCTTTGCATTTACTCTTCTCTCTGCCTGGAATGTGATTCTCTCAGGTGTCCTCAAGGCTCTCTTCCACACCTCCTTCAGGTCTTTACTCAAATGTCACCTTCTTAGTTAAGCCTTCTCAGATCACCATATCGAAAATTGCAAACAGTGGCCTCCATCTATATACACTTATGCTTGATTCCCGTTCCCTGTTTTATTTTTCTTTGTAGATCTTTTCATCATCTCATGCTTTATATTTTTACCTATGAATGCTTTATTTGAGCTTTATCAAAGAAGAGCCTTTGTGTATTTGCACACTGCTGTATACAAGTGTCTGGAAGATAAACTTAGGACACTCAGAAGAGTGCCTGGAATATAGTTGGCACTCAGTAAGTAATTGCTGAACAAATGAATGGAGAACTTGTTCCAAAAGAAGCTCAATGATTGCAAAATTCTGCAAGTTATTGGTCCAGTTTTTCAGGACCAGCATTGGCAATTTTAATACCAGAAATATAATTTGAGATGACCTCAGTATATGTTTATTCACTGAATGATTTAAAAAACATATGTTGTTAATTAATCTGTCAATAGCTATTTGTACTGTGCCTATTGAATTCTAAGTCCTTGCTTGGTACTGAGGATGCAAAGATGAATCAGACACAATTGCTGCCCTTGAAGAACTCACCAGTATACTGGGAAGCAGATAAACAAGCACAAAATTATAGTTCAGTAAGACAAGTGCTGTGACTGAATGGGATATATTCAGGGCATAGAGGAGGGACACCAAATACCTTTGGGGTGGGGAAGAGTCAGGGAGTGCTACTTGAGGAGTGGGTTACCTGAGCTGATTCTTGACGAAGCAGTAAGATGAATGATTACATGAATGAAGGTGACTGCATGAATGCATTGATGAGAAAGGATGAGATAGGACTCAGAGAGACCCCAGGGATCCAGAGGACTGGAGAGAAGAAGTGGGTGTGGGGGCAAATGGAGACTGTAGTTGTAGGGACTGGGGAGTCGGGAGAGGGACAAATAGAATTTGAAGATGATCCTGGCTGGTACCTAATCTCTTCCTATAGAGAATGAGTTCATCTTCAGGAAGTGAGAGGGTAAACTTTTGGGAGCATTAAAATGCAATAAACTTAGGTATTAATCATGAAAAAAATGCAATAAACTGTTGGTTGATTACTTTGTGTGTATTACTTTAAAATCTTACCTAATGTGACTTTCATAAAGTTAACTTTTTTTTTTTTTAGATTTTATTTATTTATTTGACAGAGAGAGACACAGCGAGAGAGGGAACACAAGCAGGGGGAGTGGGAGAGGGAGAAGCAGGCTTCCTGTTGAGCAGGGAGCCCGATGTGGGGCTCGATCCCAGGACTCTGGGATCATGACCTGAGCCGAAGGCAGACGCTTAATGACTGAGCCACCCAGGCGCCCCAGTTAATATTTTTTTTTATCCAAGTCTTTGTTTGAAATAACCCTTTATGAAATATGGATGTCAGGCATATATTGTATAAATCTCTTAACTGCTTTTGTGTAGTCCATGAGTGTGAGGGTTATCTTTTATTCTAGAATGTGTGTAAAATAACACAGGACTTTGTTTTCCAGGTTCTTGCTATAATATTATTCGGGTTCCTCCAGAGAAGGTGGATCCTGGGGAGACAATCCACAGAGCCCAGGTGATATGTTCTATTGCCTCTGCAGAGAGGATGAAACCTTCTTACTATCATAGCTTTGGTAAGCCCAGACATAAGGTAAATTGCAATGGCATCTGCCTTAATGTCGCTGTAGCAGAGGAACTAGTTTGGGCAAATACTGTGTTGATAAGCTTATCAAAGGATGCTGATAATGAGACCAAGGTTGCATTTTAATGCCAGTTAAGTTTATTCTACTCAGTCACATACTTCTTACCCTGGCCAAATGACTGCTTAAAAAGACGTATTTATTTTAGTACTAGCAATTACTTAAAAACTGACAACATCAAAAGTGAACCGTAAGGTCAGTTATGGACTTTGAGTGCCTCTGATTTGTCTGTGGAAGTTTATCAGGTATAGCAAATGTACCAACCACTCTAGTGGGAGGTGCGGATAAAAGGGAGGCTATGCATGTCTGGGGACAGAGGATATATGACAAGTCTCTGTACCTTCCCTTTAATTTTGTTACAAAACTGAAACTGCTCTAAAAAAAGTAAAGTCTTAATAAAAAAAAATCATTTGACCATAAAAAAATTGACAGAATTCAAAATTTTAGGTAACTTTAAGCCACAGGTAATAATCATACATAAAAAGGTCTTGACTATATTTCCTGGGGGGAAATTTATATTCTGTTTGATTGCTTCAGCTCTTTCTCAGAATATTTATTTTCTACGTTCTAAACTGTTATGGCCAATCTACTCCTGAATCCTTACCTTCAGTACAAATAGCAAATGGATTACAGAATAAACATCTCGATCACAAATGACACTTTAATATTATGCTTCTTTACTTTGTTCCTAAAACAAACAATTTGAAAAGAAAAATAAGAAAGATAAAAAGCAAGCTGACGGTATTCAACCCAAGCTATTCTAAGCAGTTCCCTTTTTTATGTAGGAACAGGAAATATGTAAAACAAAGCAGGGAAATAGTGAAGGATTATTTCTGGCTGGCTTTTGCTTAGGTCAGCAGTACTATGTCCAGGCATTCAGATAAGTCCCCGTAACTGTCACATTTCAGACAACTGTAATTTGCCAAATAACATTTTATTATCTGCTGGAACCTTTTAGGAATGACGAGGAACTATATAATCTTCATTGAACAGCCTCTAAAGATGAATTTGTGGAAAATTGTCACTTCTAGAATTCGGGGAAAGGCCTTTTCAAGTGGAATAAGCTGGGAACCCCAGTATAATACACGGTTTCATGTGGTGGATAAGCACACTGGACAGGTGGAGTATTTTGAGTATATTTATCATGAAAATTATTGGACACAAATACACATTTTCCTGTGGTTGATTTTTACTTTCCCTGGGCATTGCTTGCATAAGACTCTCTTAATCAAGGATATTACCTTCTTCCGTAGGTAGGGCTAGCTCACTTATTAGTTAATACAGTGGGTTTTGCATATTAGAAAATTGTTGGTTTTACACTTTTAATTATCTGACTTAACTAAAATGCCATCTAGGAAATCTTCTTAGCATCTAAGCATGGATTTTTCCATATGATGATATTTGTTAAAGAGAATGCTGTTCATGCAGACGTCTTGGAACATTTGCACTTACTTTAATTGCTTGCTCCTGTGACTTCTTGATAGGTAAATATGATAATCCTACCAAAGTCCAAGGTGCGTGGGTTAGTTAAATATCTTTCTATACTCCTGATTAGTAGTACTATTATATTTGTCTTCTTTTAGTCTCTTTAAAGAGATAATATCCTAAATTTATTCTACCCTAATTTCATTACCAGAAAAATCCTATTTTTGGTACTGAGTGCATTTTCAAAGAGTTCATCATAAGCTACTTAATAGCAGTATTTTCTATTTAATCATGTAAGATAGAATCCAGGATTTATTTATCCCTCAAAACCTTGGGCCATATTTCATCAGGACTTTTAAGTTCATTGTAATCATTGATTGGTCTGTATCAGATAGCTCCAGAATTCATTATTTAATATGAGATGTGATGGCTTAAAGAAGGATGCTTAAATCAAAGGTTTGCTTCTACATTCCAAATTCTACTTTTTACACTTACTAGGCCTGTCATTTAAAGGGAGGGAATCTTTTTAATTTAAACTTTGTGGGTCTGTCCCCTAAAGAAAAAAAATGAAAAAACAAAATATCTCTCTTTCATTGTTTGTATTTTCCTCTGCAGCTTCTTCCAGGAATATACTACAGTAAACCTTTTGTTACTTTTCATCAAATCAATGCCTTTGAGGACCAGGGCTGTGTTGTAATTGATTTGTGCTGTCAAGATGATGGAAGAAGCCTGGAAGTTTACCAACTACAGAATCTCAGGAAATCTGGGGAAGGGCTTGATCAGGTAAACATCTCTGATTTGTCAGGTTCTGATTGGCTTTGGAATTAGCTGTTTCTCTTGCTTCTTTGGCAGATAAGGAAGGAGAATGGTTTTGAAGACACAGCTTTGTCATTTTTTATTATTTAATACTTAAAAATAATTTGAAGTACTTACTTAATACCTAATAAATAAAAAGCATATTAAAGAAAACCAAGAGATGTGTTTTGGAGCACTTGTGATTAGTTCCTTATTACACATTCTTAAGTTACCTGGAAAGGATAACAAAATGGACTATAATATCTTAATTCTCTAATAAAAGAAAGTGTTTCAGTTCATCTAGCTGAAGGGATTCACATTTTCCTGATACTGAATCCAAGGTAAAATTTTTCCTTTGTATTATGTAATGTAAATTGTTTTGAGCTGTAGTTTTGTTTATATTTATTTTTTAAAAAAGTTTTTTAAAAAGTAGGCTCCATGCCCAGTGTGGAGCTAACGTGGGGCTTGAACTCATGACCCTGAGATCAAGACCTGAGCTGAGATCAAAAGTTGGTTGCTTAACTGACTGAGTCACCCAGGTGCCCTTGTAGTTTTATTTTTAAATCTTTTTAAAATGTTAATTTTAAAGTTACTTATACTTACAAAGCTGACCTATATTATTATAGCTGTATGATAGGTCTTGATATCTGCAGTATAAGTCCATTAGCCCTCTTCTTTTTTAAGATTGCCTGGGTTTGGGGCACCCGGGTGGCTCATTCCATTAAGCATCTGACTCTTGGTTTTGGCTGGGGTCATGATCTCATGGGTTGTTGGATCTAGCCTTTCATCAGGCTCCATGAGAGCCCGCTTGAAGATTCTCTCCTTCTGTCCCTACCCCCACTTGCATGCACTCTCTCTCTCTCTAAAATGAATAAATAAATCTTTTTTAAAGATTGCCTGGGTTTCTCTTGGCCTTTGTGCATTTCCATAAATTTTAGAATCAACTTAACAGTTTTGCAAATTAAAAAAAAACCTGATTGAGATCATGTTGCAACTATAGATCAATTTGGGGATAATTGGTATCTTTACTACAGTAAGAAATATTAAGTCTTCAATCCATGAATATGGAATATCTTTCCATTTATTTGAGTCTTCTAAAGTTTTCCTCAGTAATGTCTATAGTTTTCAGTGTCAGGATATTACATATCTTTTGTTAAAGTTATCCCTAGGCATTAAATGTGTTTTGAAACTATTATAAATTGTATCTTTTAAACTTTCATTTTCTGTTTTTGCTGGTATTGATTGATTTTGTATATTTATGTCATATTTAGAGACCTTGCTAAATTCACTTATTAGGCTTTAAATAGTTGAACTGTAGGTTATTTTCAATTTTCTATGTATATAATCATGTTATCTGAAATAGTGACAGTTTCATTTCTTTCCAGTACTTATATACCTTTTATTTCTTTTTCTTGCCTTATTATACTAGCTAGGACCTCAAATTGAAAAGAAGTGATGATAGCAGTAATAATTTTCCCCATCTCATTTGGAAAATGTTTAATAATCCACCATTAAGTATGAAATTGCTATAAGTATTTTTGTAGATACCTTTATCAGATTATCTTAGTGGTGCTTTTGATGAATAAGCATGTTCCAATATATCAGTTTTTTTCTTTATGAGTAATACATTATACATCCTGTCTCAGACATCTTCCCATCATAAGGTCATGAAAATATTTTCCCATATTACCTCTAGAAGAATTTTTAATTCTAAAAATTAAGTACCCATATAGGTATTGTTCTGTTTCTGGACTCTATATTCTGTTCCATTGGTCTCCTTATGTATTCTTGTGCCAGTATGCCATTGTTCTGATTACTGTCACTGTATAAAAAATCTTGATGTTTGGCAGATCAGGTCCTCCTAATTTTTTCTTCTATAATAAGTGTCATGGCCATTCCCTGGCCCTCTACATTTTGGAATAAATTTTAGAATCAGCTTGTAAGTTTCTACACACACACAAAAATAAAAACAAAAAACCTGTTAGATTTTAATTGCATTTGCACTGAATCTATGTATTAATTTGAGGGAAGATTAACATCTTTACATGATGTTGATTCTTCCAGTACATGAACACAATATATCTTTCCATTTATCATTTCTTTAAAGTGTTTTATAGCTGTCTGGGTACACATCTTTTGGATTATAAAAAAGATTATTAAATTATTAGATTTACTTCTAGGTATTTTATATATATGTAAGAATGTATATATATATATATATACATATATATATATATATATTTTTTTTTTTGAGAGAGAGAGAGAGCATGGGTTGGGGGAGGGACAAAGGAGAGGGAGAGAGAGAATCTTAGCAGGCTCCATGCTCAGTGCAGGGCCTGAGATGGGCCTTGATCTCACGACCCTGAGATCATGACCTGAGCTGAGATCAAGAATTGGACACTTGGGCGCCTGGGTGGCTCAGTTGGTTAAGCGACTGCCTTCGGCTCAGGTCATGATCCTGGAGTCCCGGGATCGAGTCCCGCATCGGGCTCCCTGCTCAGCAGGGAGTCTGCTTCTCCCTCTGACCCTCCTCCCTCTCATGCTCTCTCTATCTCATTCTCTCTCTCAAATAAATAAATAAAATCTTTAGAAAAAAAAAAGAATTGGACACTTAACTGACTGAGCCACTCAGATGCCCTAGGTATTTGATATTATTTTATTTTATTATTTTTTAAAAAGATTTATTTATTTGAGAGAGAGAGAGAGCATGAGTGGGGGCAGAGACAGTGGGAGAGGGAGAAGGAGAAGCAGACTCCCCACTGAGCAGGGAGCCCGACATGGGGCTCGATCCCAGGTCCCCGAGATCATGACCTGAGCTGAAGGCAGATGCTTAAACGACTGAGCTACCCAGGCACCCCTTGATATTATTTTATATTAATTTAAATGTTATTTACTTTCTCTTTCATTTATGTTAATACTGCTGTATGGCAATATGATTGATTTTTTTATTGATCTTGTATTCAGTAATGAATACAGTAATTCAGTAATTCTAATAATTTATAGATTCTTTAGATTTTGTACATCTACAATCATATCTTATGCAAGTAATGATGGTTTTCTTTTCTTCCTTTCCAAACTAGTTATTGGTTTTCTTTTTCTTGCTTTACTTCACTGCATCTCCAGTACAGTGTTGAGTGTAAGTAGTGATGGTTGGCATCCTTATCTGGTACCTAATCTGAGAGGAACAGTTTTCAACCTTTTACTATTAAGTATGCTGTTTGATATAGATTTTAAAAAACAAAAAACAAACAAACTAGTAGACTTTGTTTTTTAGAGAAGTTTTAAGTTGAAAGAAAAATCAAGCAGAACATACAGAGAACTCCCATGTATATTCCCTTCCCCCTTATCGCCCCAGGTTTCCCTATTATTAATATCTTGCCTTGGTGTGATATATTTGTTACAGTTGATGAACCAATATTTATATATTATTACTAACTAAAGTCCATAATTTACATGAGGTTTCACTCTTTGTGTTGTACAATTCTATGGGTTTTGACAAATGCATAAGGTCATGTATCCATCATTACATATAGTACCATAAAGAATAGTTTCCCTACCCTAAAAATACCATCTCCTACCTATTCTTCCCTCCCCACCCTCCTCAACACCTGGCAACTAGTAATCTTTTTACTGTCAATATAGTTTTTCCTTTCCAAGATGTCATATAATTGGACTCCTAGACTATGTAGCTTTTTCAGACTGGCCCTTTTTTTTTTTAAACATTATTTATTTATTTATTTGAAAGAGAGAGAATGAGCGGGGAGAGGGGCAGAGGGAAAGAGAGAAGCAGACTCGCCACTGAGCAGGGAGCCTGATAAGGGGTTTGATCCCAGGTCCCTGAGATCATTGCCTGAGCCAAAGACAGAGGCTTAACCGACTGAGCCACCCAGGCGCCCCTCAGACTGGCTTTTTTCACTTAGTAATATGCGTTTAAGGTTTCTCCATGTCTTTTGGTGGCTTGATAGCTCATTTTTCTCATCACTGAATAATATTCTATTGTATATATGTACCACAGTTTGTTTATCCTTTCATTTATTGGAGGATATCTTGGTTGCTTTCAGTTTTTGGTAAATATAAATAAAACTACTATAAACATTTGCGGGCAGGTTTTGTGTGGACATAAGTTATTGATAGATTTTTCTTTAAAGATTTTATTTATTTATCAGAGAGAGAGCAAGCGAGAGTGCACACAAGCAGGGAGAGCGGCAGGCAGAGGGAGAAGAGGCTCCCCGTTGAGCAATGAGCCCCATGTGGGACTTGATCCCAGGATGCTGGGATCATGACCCGAGTTGAAGGCAGACACTTAACTGACTGAGCCACCCAGGTGCCACAATAGATTTTTTAAAAAATTTTTTAAATTTTTATTTATTTATTTACTTTAAAATTTTTTTTTAAGATTTTATTTATTCATTCGAGACACAGAGATACAGCGAGAGAGAGAGAGAGAGAGAGAGAGAGAGAGCATGAGCAGGGGGAGAGGCAGAGGGAGAAGCAGGCTCCCTGCTGAGCCAGGAGCAGGATGTGGGGCTTGATCCCAGGACCCTGGGATCATGACCTGAGCTGAAGGCAGACGCTTAACGACTAAGCCACCTAGGCGCCCCTAGATTTTTTTTTAAAGATGAGTTTTGCTTGCTTAGGAAAATTCCCTTTTACTTATAGTTTACTAAGAATTTCTATCATGGATGGATGTTGGATTTTATTTTATTTTTTCTGTATTATTGAGATAATCACATGACTTATCCTTTATGTCATCAATGTGGTGAAGTATACTGATTAATTTAAGAAATGGTTATAACACCTGTTTATTGATTTTTGAATATGAAACTTAACCTTTCATTCCTGAACCAAATACCAGCTGGTTGCAATGTATTTTTCTTTTAATATTGTTAGATTTACTGTATTAATATTTTGTTTAGGTTATTTTTGCATGTATTTTCTGAATAAAATTGGCCTATAATTTTTCTTTCTTATAATGTCCTTGTTAAATTTTGGTATTAAGGCTTTGCTGATCTCATACAGTGAGTTGGAAATTGTTCTCTCTTCTCTGCACAATGTGTAAGATTGGCATTATTTCTTAAATGTTTGGAATAATTCAAGAAGTAAGCCATCTGGGCCTGCAAATTTCCTTATAGTTAGATCTTAAATTATGAATTCCTTTTTTTTTTTTAGATTTTATTTATTTATTTGACAGAGAGAGCAAGAGAGCACAAGCAGGGGGAGCAGCAGAGGGAGAGGGAGAAGCAAGCTCTCTGCTCAATAGGGAGCCTGCTGTGGGGCTCAATTCCAGGACCCTGGGACCATGACCTGAGCCAAAGGCAGACGCTTAACCGACTGAACCACTCAGGCACCCCTTAAATTATGAATTCTATTTCTTTAATAATATAGGATTATTCTGATTTTCTATTTCTTATTGTATCAAATTTGGTAAATTGGGGTTTTCTAGAAATTTATCCATGTCATCTAAAATTTCAAGTATATTTACCTGATGTTATTCCTAATATCATTCTGTGTTTTTAAAAAAATGTACCTAGGGTTAATTGATACCACCTGTTTTTATTCCTGATATGGTTATTTTTTCCTGTCTTTTTTGTTCATTTGCTTAAGCTTGCCAGGGTCTTAGCAATTTAATGAAGCTTTTAAAAAAGGACTATCTTTTCGGCTTTGTTGATCCTCTTTAATGTGTGTTTTCCATTTCATCAATTTTTGTTCTTATTTTTATTATTTCCTTTTCTACTTTCTTTTTTTTTTTTCTTTTTCAAGTTTTTATTTAAATTCTAGTTAGTTAAAGTGTAATACTAGTTGCAGGAGTAGAATTTAGTGATTCAACACCCAGTGCTCATCACAAGTGCACTCCTTAATCCCCAGCCCCCATCCCCCAACCACCTCCCCTCCAGCAGCCCTCAGTGTGTTCTCTATAGTTAAGAGTCTGTTTTATGGTTTGCGTCTCTCTTTTTTTCTTTTCCCCCTATGTTCATCTGTTTGTTTCTTAAATTCCACATATGAGTGAAACTATGGTATTTGTCTTTCTCTGGCTTTTTCTACTTTCTTTGTGCTTAATGTGCCCTCTTTCTGGGGCGTCTGGGTGGCTCAGTCGTTAAGCGTCTGCCTTCAGCTCAGGTCATGATCCCAGGGTCCTGGGATAGAGCTGGCATCAGGCTCCCTGCTTGGTGGGAAGCCTGCTTCTCCCTCTCCCACTCCCCCTGCTTGTGTTCCTGCTCTCGCTATCTCTCTCTGTCAAATAAATAAAATCTTTAAAAAAAAAATGTGCCCTCGTTCTAACTAAGGATGTGGATCCTTAGTTTGTTATTTTTCATCCTTTCCCCCACAACATATATCTTTGAGATGATGAATTTCTCTTTAGCTGCATCCCACAAGTTTTGATATGTTTTATTTTTATTACTTTTCAGTTAAAGAATTTTCTCTCATTGAGATGTCTTCTTTCAAATGTGTTTTAAAAATTTCAAATATATTGGGATTTTTCTAGTTATTTTCTGCCATTGATTTCCAGCTTAATTGTGCTGTATGTTTTTAAATTTATAAAATTTATTGAGATTTGCTTTATGACCCAGAATAAGATCATTTTTAAATGCTTCATGTATATTTAAAATAATGTATATTCTGAATTTTGGATGTAGTGTTTTGTATATGTCAATTAGGTCATATTTATTTATAATATCCAAATTGTGTCTATTTTTATTAATTGCTGTTTATTATATAAGGTTCTGATATAACATGAGAGGCATACTGAAATCTCTTACTTACACTATAGATTTTTCTGTTTCTGATGAACTAATGAACTAAGATCATTAGTTTTTGATGTAGTGTTCCATTCATTGTTTGTGTATAACACCCAGTGCTCCATGCAGTATGTGCCCTCTTTAATACCCATCACTGGGCTAACCCATCCCCCCACCCCCCTCCCCTCTAGAACCCTCAGTTTGTTTCTCAGAGTCCATAGTCTCTCATGGTTTGTCTCCCCCTCCGATTTCCCCCCCTTCATTCTTCCCTTCCTGCTATCTTCTTCTTCTTTTTTTTTTAACATATAATGTATTATCTATTTCAGAGGTACAGGTCTGTGATTCAGCAGTCTTACACAATTCACAGCGCTCACCATAGCACATACCCTCCCCAATGTCTATCACCCAGCCACCCTTTTCATAGTTATGTTAATTTTATTTAATTTTATTTTTTTAAGTAAACTCTACCCCCGCCATGGGGCTTGAACTCATGACCTATCCCAAGATCAAGAGTCAGATACTCTACCAACTGAGCCATCCAGACACCCCTATAGTTATGTTAATTTTTACTTTATATATTTTGGTGTTCTGTTATTATGGACATACAAATTTAACTTGTTTTACCTTGATAATTTATTGAACATTTATTTCTGAGTAATGGTTTTTGCCTTAAAGTCTACTTTTTGCTTAGTGTTTGCCTGCTCTAACTTTTCCATTCTTTTACTTTTAATCTTTCTAAATGTATACCATGTAAGCAACATATATTTTAAAAATCCATTGTGCTAATTCTTGACTTTTTTTTTTTGAAGATTTATTTGTTTGAGAAAGGGTGTACATGCATGTGTGTGGTGGGGAGGAGCAAAGGGAGAGAGACAGAATCCTCAAGCAGACTCTCCACTGAGCGTGGAGCCCGCAGTGGGGCTCGATCCCAGGACTCATGATCCCAGGATCATGTCCTGAGCTGAAATCAAGAGTCAGTCACTTAACTGACTGAGCCACCCAGGTGCCCCTAATTCTTGACTTTTAATTGAGCATTTAGTTGGAATAATCACCTATATTGAGGCTTAAAAATCCCATGTTACCATTCACTTCCTATTTGTGTCATTGTTCTTTCTCTCTCTTTTTTTGCCTTCTTTGGATTGGTTGAGTATATTTTATTGTTTCATTTCCATCTCCCCTTCCTCAAACCTCATTCCACCCTCTGCCCATTAGCTTGGTATACATTCTTTTAGTGGTTATTTTAGAGATTACAATATGCATTCTTCATTTAACACGATATATTATAAATTGGTTCTTTTAATTCTTTGCAGACAATGCAAGAACTCTGGACACTTATATTTACACACACATTTATACTTATATTCCCAATTTATACACTACTGTTGTATATTTTAATTTTCTCTCTATTAAACCCTACAAGGCATTATTACTAATGTTGCTTTATGTAATCATAGTCCCCAATACTACCCATTTCCCCACATCTGTACTGTTCAATTGCTCTTAATTCCTCTCTGTCTCTCTGAGCTTCCATGTGGAATCATTTTCTTCCTGACAGAAGAACATCTACTATTTAGTATTTCCTTTGGTTCAGATATGCTGGTGATGAAATCTATATTTTTGCCTGTAAAAAAAGTGTCTTTATTTTACTTTCTTTCTTGAAGGATGTTTTCATTGGATAAAGAATTCCAGGTTGTTAGTTATTTTATTTTGACACTTTAAAGATATTTGATTGTATTCTGATTTCTGTTGAGAAATCAGTAGTCAGTCTAAGCTTTGCTCCTTTGAAGTTGATCATTTTTCCTCCTCTGATTTTAAAATCTTCTCTTTGATTTTCTGTAGTTAGTCCTATGATATCTCTCAATATGGTTTTCTTTTTATTTATTTTATGTGGGTGTTTTTAGGGATACTTGAATCTATGGTTCAATGTCTTTCAGTAGTTTTTGAAAAATGTCACTTATTATTTCTTCAAATGTTGCATTTGGTAAATCCTTTCTCTTCTGGCTGGGTCCACAGTACACATATGTCACTGCTTTTCACTCTGTCCATCTGTTGCTTATGTTCTGTTTAGTATTTACCATCCTTGTGTCTCTCTAAGCATCTTGTTTTGGATATTTCCTTATCTAACAGTTCATTCTTTCTTCAGCTGTGTCTATTCTGCTGTTAAACCTTGCTACTCAATTCTTAAACTCCCATTGCATTTTTCAGTTCTAGAATTTTAATTTGGTTCTCTTTTATCATTTTTAGTTCTCTGCTACAATGCTCAGTTTAAAAGAATTTCCTCCAACATATTCAGAATACTTAGTCTGATAGCTTCTATTATCTGGATCCCTTGTGGCTCTGTTTCTGTTGTTATCTTGTTTTGTTTTGTTTTTTAATCATACTCTCTTGTCTTCTCATGCACTCGCTAATTTTTATTGTGTACAGAATATTGTGTTTGAAAATTTGTAGAGATATTTTGAGATCCAGGATGATATTATGCTCCTCCAGAGAAAATTTTTTTTCGCTTTTGGCAGATTGCTAGGGTATATGATCAGTTCCAGATATTCTTAAATCTAGTTATAGGGATTGAGATATTTTGAAGCAGGGTACAGTCCCTGAAAGAGCTGGACTATTTCTTGTTTATTCTTACTCTTAGGTGCTGACCTAAGGAGTCCTGACCCAAAGAACTAGGGGTTTATCAGGGCTTCTCCTTTTTGGCAGTCATTGAACTCCACATTTTGTCCCTCTAGTTTCTCAAAACTATCAAAATCTCTACTCACTAGGGTCAAGTGGTGGGGGAGTTGGTGTGGCTATATCTTTAAAAATAAGTAGTGTGAAGGATCTTCGTGGTGATTTTATATCTTGAATGTGGTGGTGATCACATGAATTTACACATGATAAAATTGCATGGAACTAAATACACACACACACATACATGAGTGCATGTTCAACTGGTGAAATCTGAATAAAGTTGGTGGATTATATCAATGTAAATTTTCCAGCTGTGATATTGTTGTGTTGTTATGCAAGACGTTATCATTGGTGAATCTGGATGAAGGATACATGTCATCTCTGCATTATTATTTTTTTATGTGATAAAATATACATAACATAAAATTTACCATTTTAACCATTTTTAGGTGTTCAGTGGCATGAGTACATGAACACTGTTGTGCAGCCATACCCATTGTCCATTTCCAGATTTTTTCATCATCCCTAACAGAAACTCTACCCATTAAATAACAAGTCTCTATTCCCCCTCTCTCTATTCTACTTTCTGTTTCTATGCATTTGCCTACTCTGGGTACCTAATATAAGTGGAAGCAGACAAGATTTATTTTTTGTGTGTTTGGCTTATTTTATTTAGCATAATCCTTTCGAGGGTCATCCATGTTTTAATATGTATCAGAATCTCATTCCTGTTAAAGGTTAAATATTTCCTTGTATGTCTATACTACATTTTGCTTATCTATTCATCTGTTGGTGGACATTTGGGTTGTTTTTTTACCTTTCAGCTATTGTGAATAATGCTGTCATGAACATTGGCATACAAATATCTATTTGAGTCCCTGTTTTAAATTCTTTTTGTTTATACCTGTAAGTGGAATTGCCAGATCCTATGATAATTCTATATCTAACTGTTTGAGGAACTGCCAGACTGTTGTCCACAGCAGCTGCACCTTGCACAGGGGTCCAATTTCTCCACAATCTCACCAGCACCTGTTATTTTCTGTTTTTGATTTTGTTTTGTTTTCATTTTTTTGACAATAGTCACCCTAGTGGGTGTGAAGTAGTATCTCATTGTGGTTTTGATCTGTATTTCCCTAAGGACTAATGATGTTGAGCATCTTTTCATGTACTTATTGGCCATTTGTATATTTTGTATATATTTGTATATTTTTGGCAAAATGTTTATTCTAGTTTCTTGTATATTTTGTATATATTTGTATATTTTTGGCAAAATGTTTATTCTAGTTTATTCTAGTTTCTTGCCCATTTTTTAAATCAATTGTTTATTTTTCTGGATTATTTCATGCCAATCTGCAGTGATCTGAAGATTAAAAAGTTTAATAAAAAAATTCTTTCATTTTCTCAGCCTTTCAGCTGCCTTTTCCTAGAAGCAGCTGATATGAGGGAACAAGTTGCCCCCAGTATCTTGTTTACCTGTGGGTTTCCTTCTCCCTCCAAATCTCTGCCATATTGATCTTCACTGCCTTTTTAGCCCACCAGTGCCTTCACACAGCTGTTTTGAGCATCTTTTTTTTTTTTAAGATTTTATTTATTTATTCATGAGAGACAGAGAGAGAGAGGCAGAGGGAGAAGCAGGCACCCAAGGAGCAGGGAGCCTGATGCGGGACCTGATCCCAGGACCCCGAGATCATGACCTGAGCCGAAGGCAGACACTCAACCATCTGAGCCACCCAGGCGCCCCTGTTTTAAACATCTTGTCCAGCTTCTTTAGCTGTTCTCAGTGGGACAGTTGATCCACATTAACTCTTTTTTTTCAGCTATGGTTTTGCAAAAGGAAAAAAAAAGTTTAAATAAATTTAAAAGTAATTATAAAAATCTAACTCTTTGTAAAGCTTAAAAATAGCACTAAATCTTTACTTGGTAAAAATTTTTCTGTGTGAGGTGGAGATGATACAGACCAGGTGTATGAGGGGAAATGGCACGATTTGCCCTCCATTTTACAGTATTTCAAGAGAAGAAAATGTGCTTAAAGCATTCTCATTGTCAGAAAAAAAATACACTTATTTTGTTAGAGTCTCCTGCTTAAACATGATCTCTACAGGGAGGTTGTGTTGGGGGTTCCCAAAGCTACCCTTGGTTTAATGATTCACTAGGAGGGTTCACAGATCTCAGAAAAATCAGCAAATGCAAAGGTTCATGGGATGAAGTCTAGAGAAAACTGCCAGGTGCACCCTTCTAAGTCCTCTCCAGTGGAGTCAGGACACACCTGATTTCTCTAGCAACTTGTTGTGACAGCGTGTGTGAAATGTTGTGTGCCAGGGAAGCTGGTTGTCCAGGGTTTTGTTGGGAATCAGCACATAGGCACAAAGCCCCTAACACCCTCGGTTAGCAAAGCTCCATATGCCCACAAGGAAGCAGGCGTTCATTATAAATCACATTGTTAGCATAAATTGTCTGGACAAACTAGTACAGTGTGTACAGTTTGTCTAGTAGAGTACTAGACAAACTAGTACTCAAGACCTCAGGCATGCAGAGCCACTCTTGTCAGACAGAACATTCCAAGAGCTTAGTTTCCAGGTGTCAGCCAGGAACCAATCATGAAAACAGCTTTCTTGAGAATGTGCCAGGTTTGAGCAACCCAGGCCTGCTAAAAGTTAATGCTTTTCCACGCAGAGTCCTATTCTGACTAAACATGAAGAAGGAAGCACCCTGTTACTCTCTAGGCTCTCACCCTACAGTATGTTTCTTAATGGCACTTATCACTATCAGACCTTGGGCTATCTAATCGTTTGTTTATTTGACACGAATTCAATAACATGTATTTAATTCTTATTTATTATCATCTTTTCTCCACTAGAATATGAGTTCCATGAGGCCAGAGACTTTGTTCAGTGTTGCATTCCCAGTGTCTAAAACAGTGCTTTGCCTATAGAAGGTACTTAACAGATATTTGTGGAATAAATGAATGAATGAAAAATATCACTTATGCAATTACTTAGGAATGCCAATAAAGTTGACTGGGTATAAATTATTGGGACATGCTGTTATCCCATGAATGACATTTTCTCATCTGTTTCTTTGTCTCTCCTGAACAGGTCTATAATTCAGCAGGCAGATCTTTCCCTCGAAGGTTTGTTTTGCCCTTACATGTCAGTTTGAATGACCCCGAAGGAGAGAACCTCAGCCCATTGTCCTATTCTTCAGCTAGTGCTGTGAAACAAGCTGATGGAAAGGTATGATATGAAAGGACATTAGACGAAGACTTTGATTTTTAGTCATGTTACTTCATTCCTTGGCTGTTCTCCACAATGTTTTGTGCCTGATAAGTCTGATAACATTCAGCTGAGCAGGGTAAGGTCACAATAATTGCAGAATTCTGTCCTTTTTGTGTTTTGAAACAGATAGGTACAGTTTTCTAATGGTTGTGAAATGCCTAAGTATTTGAGATTGTTATTGATCATCTCCACCTTTTAGATAATTTGCACTTACCATGTTATTGTTTAGCTGTCAGTGTTTTAGCTTTAGTAGAATAAAAAGCCCACTTCCACCTCTTATGCCATTTGACAGCTTCATCACAAAACCTGATATATTTTTTTTTTTTTGAGAAAGAGAGAGAGAGAGAGAGTGCGCTTGTGCAAGTGGGGGGAGGGTGCAGAGGGAATCTTTTTTTAAAAAAAATTAACATATACTGTATTATTAGTTTCAGAGGTAGAGTTCAGTGACTCATCTGTTGCATATAACACCCAGTGCTCATTACATCACGTGCCCTCCTTAATGCCCATTACCCAGTTACCCCAACCCCCCACCCACCTCCCCTCCAGCAACCCTGTTTGTTCCCTATAGTTAAGAGACTCTTATGGTTTGTCTCCCTCTCTGATTTCATCTTATTTTATTTTTCCTTCCCTTCCCCTATGATCCTCTGTTCTGTTTCTTAAATTCCACATATGAGTGAAATCATATGGTAATTGTCTTTGTCTGGCTGACTTATTTCATTTAGCCTGATACCCTCTAGTTCTATCCAAGTCATTGCAAATGGCAAGATTTCATTCTTTTTGATGGCTGAGTAATATTCTCCCCCCCACCCCGCCGTGTGTGTGTGTGTGTGTGTGTGTGTGTGTGTGTGTGTATACACTACATCTTCTTTATCCATTCATCCATTCACCTGTTGATGGACATCTGGGCTCTTTCCATATTTTGGCTATTATGGACATTGCTGCTATAAACACTGGGCTGCAGGTGCCCCTTTGAATCACTATGTTTGTATCCTTTGGATAAATACCTAGTAGTGCAATTGCTGGGTTGTAGGGTAAGCTCTATTTTTAACTTTTTGAGGAAATTCCATACTGTTTTTCAGAGTGGTTGTACCAGTTGGCATTCCCACCAACAGTGTAAGAGGGTTCCCCTTGGAGAGAGAGAATCTTAAGCAGGCTCCACACTCATTGCAGAGCCTGACACGGGGCTCAGTCGCACAACCCTGAGATCATGACTGGAGCCAAAATCAAGAGTCAGATGCTTAACTGACTGAGCCACCCAGGTGCCCCCAAACCTGATCATCTTTTATGCATTCATACATATGATGGAAAGAGGAACAATGGAAAAAGTGACTTAGAGTCTCAGTCCCCAAGCCCTGTCACAAACTCCTAGCACCCTCACTGACCTACACTGAATAAAATAAGTGTGCAAGTAAGCAATTACTGCATATCTTTTTGGAACCTCTTTTAGATTTGGTGCTCTTATGAAAATCTACATCCTGAGGATCTCGAGGAGGAAGGAGGTGTTGAATTTCCCCAGATCAACTATGGCCAATTCAGTGGCAAAAAGTATCGTTTCTTCTATGGTTGTGGCTTTCGGCATTTGGTGGGGGATTCTCTGATCAAGGTGGATGTGGTGAATAAGACACTGACGGTAATGCAAATCTTTTTCTCTTTCTGAACTCTTTTTTAAAAAATATTTTATTTGAGAGAGACAGAGAGCATGAGCGGGCTGGGGAGGGGCAGAGGACAGGGAGAAGAAGACTCCCCACTGAGCAGAGAGCCCTTCACTGGGCTTGATCCCAGGACCCTGAGATCATGACCTGAGCTCAAGGCAGATGCTTAACCGACTGAGCCACCCAGGTGCCCCTCCCTTTCTGAACTCTTAAATGACGTGTTCTGCACTTTGAATTAGTTTCTGTTTTGTTAAAGTAGCTCTTGAGATCCTTTAATATTTAGGCAGCTCAGCCATTTACTTTTATTAAGTTTGAGAACCGTGGTATCACCTAGGCTAGGGGTATATTCTGTCTAGGAAATCTTAAATGAATCACAAGCCCAGAAAAACAAGTCTCTGCATGATCTTATTTTTAGACAAATAATGGGGTTTAGGTTGTTGGGACATTTATATTTCAGGTCGATGGGAAATTGTACAAAGTGTGTTTGATGATGATGGAGTCTGCAGCTGCAAAATCACCCCCCACCCCGCCCATTCAACTCAGTGAGCCTGATTCTTTTACTGTTGGAATATTGTATTAGACAGCCAAATTCATGCTGGGAATGACAAAAGCTATAGAAGGCTTCCTGCTCATAACTAGCCTTCTGTCAAATACTTTTTTTGGGACTTCTAGATTTGGAGAGAAGATGGCTTTTACCCCTCAGAACCAGTGTTTGTTCCAGAACCAGGAGCCAGTGAAGAAGATGGTGGGGTTATTCTCTCTGCAGTGATCACCCCTGACCAGGTAAATGTATCTCCTCATCACTAGTTAAAAAGAGAAGTAGCAATGAGCCTTTTGAGGATTATATTCAGTGATGCTATCAATAGTTTTTGATTCCAATACAGCACTTTCTCCCTTTTCTTCCTCTCCTCATATGTACATACCCTTTTATCATAATCCATGCCTTATTATTACTTTAACGTCCTATTTATAGAATCATCCTCATAATTTACATTTGCATAGGAATTCATTTACAAACGACTTTCACACATGTCACCTTATTTACTCATCAGAACAGCTTTGTTGGATACCATTTTACACACGTGGAATTTGTAACTTAGAGTTGAGAGAGCTTGTGTCAGATCATAGTAGTAAAGCCCGTGTTTAAATCTGTCTTCTGACGTCTAGTCTGATGTTCATGCCACCAACTGTGCTGCCAGTTTCATCCGAGTGCCCCAAAAGTCTAATGTGGTGAGCCCTAGTGTTTCAATCATGTTGATGTCTTAACTTCTTGTCTAAGGCCGTCTTGTGGCAAATAGGTTGAGTACCAGCTTCGACCAGTTATTAGTGGGTGCCTGGGATGTAGGATTCTGGGGCTTTTTATTTTATCTTATATTTAAAAGATTTTGTTTATTTGACAGAGAGAGACACAGAGAGAGAGGGAACACAAGCAGGGGGAGCGGGAGAGGGAGAAGCAGGCTTC
>NC_138379.1:87147087-87194352 GCF_054177405.1 Leptonychotes weddellii | reverse complement strand
AGTTGTTGCTCTTCTTTTCTTCGATCTCCTGTTGAGTTTGTAGGTGTTCAGAATGGTTTGATCCCTATCCAGCTGAATTCCTGAGAGGAGACGAAATCCAGGTCTCCTACTCCTCCGCCATCTTGCTCCGCCCCCTTGATCATAGATTTTTAACACTACCCTGTGTTATTCATTCTAATTTTATCATAAACTCACTGAGGCAGTTCACCATAGAGATAACACAGAAGAAGGAGTTCAATCAAGGACTTGCTGACTGTATCATTATAGAAATCCTGCATTGTCAGAGACCTTAGAGATTATCTAAACCAACTTTTTCATTCCATAGATTAAGATTGAGAGAGGCCAAACAGTTCACGGACTTACCTTAGGTTGTGTGGTTAGTCTTTTACAAAATTGGGAGTGGACTTCCTTCTATCCAGCTTTGTTATCATTCCATCATTTTACCTGTTCAGTTCTTCACTTAAACTCTGCTTTTTTTTTTTTTAAGATTTTATTTATTTTATTTAACAGAGAGATCGCGCACACGTACAAGCGGGGGAGCGGCAGAGGGAGAAGCAGACTCCCCTGCTAAGGAGGGCTTGATCTCAGAACCCTAGGATCATGACCTGAGCCAAAAGCAGATGCTTAACCGACTGAGCCACCCAGGCGCCCCCTCTGCTCCTTACTCTTGTTCTAGAATCTGACATTTGTCTCATAAAAATGCTATTAATGATCATTACTGCTTCCGCAGTACTTATCATCCATATATTCAGCAAGTTCGCCCGCTCTGCATCAGTCTTCGAGCTAAGTACCAGGAGTACACAGATGAGTGTGACATAGCCCTTACCCACAGAGTGCTCATGTTACTTTTTTAGGAGGCAGACGATAATAAGTGCTCAGTAAGTTTCAACTGAATAAATGAATAAGAGGGGCGCCTGGGTCACTTGGTTGGGCAGCTGACTCTTGATTTCAGCTCAGGTCATGGTCTCGGGGTCCTGGGATCAGCCCTGAATTGGATTCTCTGCGCAGTGGGCAGTCTGCTTCAGGATTCTCTCTCTCCCTCTGCCTCTCCTCCCACACGTGCATGCGTGCTCTCTCTCATAAATAAATAAATCTTCAGAAAAGAAAAGAATAATCAGTGAATGAACAGATAGCAGTGTGTTTCAAGTACTTTAGGAAGCTATAAAGACAGAATTTTTGCATTTATTGGGGACATAAAATATATATACACGGAGTGCTGTACAATCCAAGACAAGAGTATAGGAAATATGAGGCGTCCCATGCGTGCATATGACCACATGCTAAAGGAGAGGTTCTGTGTAGAGAACTCTTCCCCACTTTTTGTACCTGAGGGACACCATGCAGTCCAATCAGTAACAGTGGCTCATCGTGGCTTATAGAGTAAAGTCAGAGAGGCCTGTGGAAGAAGCTTCAAAACAAAAGTTGGGACCTGAACTGGAATTGAAGAGAAAACAGGTATTTTCTTGATATCCATGTTGGAACTGCCCTTCATTTGCTCTGTTTTAAAGGCTATTTGGTTTAAGGCTTAACTCTTTTTATATGGTTCTGGTTTTGCTCAAAAAATGATTATTATTATTAATGTACTCTTCTGAGAACCATACCATTGGGAAATTAGATTGTTTCACAAGTGCTTAGATTTTGTACACTAGCTAAAAGTAAAAAGAAAGAATAAGGCAATTACTGTTCTTGCCACTGACAAGGGAGAACATTATGTTAATATATACACGTATTAGGAAGCAACGGTCTTCACATATTTATATATTTTTTCTCCTAAGAGTCCAAGATCATTCTTAAATTACTCCTCATAGCAGAAATTTAGAACTACTTACATAATTTCACTCTTAGTCTGCTTTGTAAAATGTAGTACTCACTGGATCCTTCTCCTAATGACATTGTGGTGTTGGGCTGAAGAGAAGACTGTATGGAGAAGTATTTTTGGGATTAGTATTTTTGGTAAGTTTATGGACAGAATTCAAGAAGCGTTAAACTCAGTTCTGAACCGCAATGGCTGGTTACAAGAAAGCTCCAGTGAATTCTCTACTTTTAGGTTTCTTACCTCTTTGCATTTAGTAATGAGGAGAACCAGTCATTATGGAGATCTGGGCTTGCTTTATTTTTCAACCTTAAGCGTTGCTTTGTGAGACATGGACGGAGTACTTACAAGTACTGAGTTAGCGGCTAACTGATGAGTTATGGTTTAGAAGCAAAGATAGAACACTTTGGAATTTGAGTCCTAAATGGGATGAGTGGTGTTTTTCCTTTGTTTTATCTATAGGAGGCAATTATGAAGCCCCTTGATCATAAGAATTTGGATCTGGATGTGCCATACTTTGCAGATGTTGTAAGGTGAGTAGAGAGTAAGAAAGAAGAATTGCTGTCAACATTTTATCTGACCACTGCGTGATTTCTCAAGTTTTGTTTTAACATTATCTTTTAAATCTAGAATTTCTGTTCTCTATCAATATCAAAAATGAAATTTTGTTTATTTGCTTTTGATCTTCTTTCCTTTTTTTCTACAGCACGACAGAAAATGTAGCTGTATATATCTGGGAAAACCTCCAGAAATTTCTTCCTCTGGGAGTTCTCTATAAAGTAAAAGTGTATGAAACTGACAATAATATCGTTGTCTATAAAGGAGAATAGCTTTTAGGGGTTAATACTGTAGAAAGACTAATTTCTTTCCATATTTGAAAAAGGTCTTTATCCCCTGGGACTATTAAGAAGTCGTCACATACTTGTTATGCCTCCACATTGTGTTCCGGAGTGCCCAATTGATTGAAATTGTTGAGTGTAAAACCTGTTGTGAATTCAAATCTATCTTAAAACCAAACTTGTAAAACATCCTGAGTATCATTTAGAGAGTCTTTTATTTATAGATTAAAAATCACTTCATTTTCAGTAAAATGTTGTGGTGTGGAATTTAGAAGTAAAATAAATCAATTTTTGTTTTTCCGTTATCTCATTTTTAGTATTCATTTTTTTCTTGGTATAATATGAATGGAGAAAGTGTTTATAAGACATCGTAGGTGATACTTAAAAAAACAAAACTACAGGTGACCACAGAACATATACTTCTTCCTTGATTACTTCTCAGGTATGTAGGGACACAAGTTTATTCAGTGAAAATGAGACACACAAATCATGTTGGCGATGCATTGTAGGTGGATGTACAAGGATTGATGAAAATACCGTTTAGCGCACGTTGTTCAATGCAGTTTTGCATGTCTTATTGAACTATGAGTTGCTAGTGAGGATCAGCATGTTCACTGAACATTTGTTGGAGTATCATTAAACTATTTATTATGTATATTTGTCCATGTTTCCAGACGTTATGGTCACCTGAACAGTTTTAATTCAGAAAACTGAAGAATAATCACATATATCAAATCCTATTAAATTAACATGAGAAAGGATATATTATACTGTAATGTGTCCCTTATATACAGTTTTTCCTAATCGATCCCATTTTGTTCTGATCATTAAACTTAACACCTGCTTAAGTTGAACTGTATTCTTGGCGTCTGGTTTCTTTTCTTCATGACTAAATCTGCAAGAATGTATTTGCTTGCTTTGCACAAAGAACTGTTCTCTCTTGTGTTCTCATTTGTATCCTAAACTTTTTTTTTTTTTTAAGATTTTATTTATTTATTTGAGAGAGAGAGAGAGCACATGAGACAGGGGGAGGGTCAGAGGGAGAAGCAGACTCCCCGCTGAGCAGGGAGCCCGATGCGGGACTTGATCCCGGGACTCCAGGATCATGACCTGAGCCGAAGGCAGTCGCTTAACCAACTGAGCCACCCAGGCGTCCCTGTATCCTAAACTTCTTAAAGGTAGGGTTTTATTTTTCTCTCCACATAGCAACTAGTACACAATAGATTCTCAGAATGTTGCTGCCTGAAAATAGTAAAAAGACTATGCAGTTATTACTATACTAGAAAAATTTTAAAAGGAGTACACTTTTATTCTGGAGAGTTAGTAACCACAGGGATTTTATAAATTTTGATAATCAATGCCCACTTAATTAAATTTGAATGTGTTTTTAGTTACCAGACACAATTTTTGTTATGTATGCTTGTATTCTGTATTGATTACTTGAAAGACAGGATTTTTAATTCCCACAGATACCATGCAAGGTGGATATTATTCCCATTTTGCAGATGAGAAAATTAAAATTCAGTGAGTTTAAGCGGCTTACCTAGGATCACTCAGCAAATAAATAGCAAACTGAGTGTATGACACTCAGAGTTTGTCTGACTCCTGAACACAGACTCTAAAATATATAATAAATAAAATATATAATGTATTTGAGGATTTTTTAAAATAGATCTAATTTTGTAGATCTGATACCACATTAGAAAAACATTATTTTTCACAGTAGCATGGGTACTCCAGATATTTGCTGTTCATGAGTTGCTTCAAGAGAACATTTTTTTTTTTTTGCTCTCCTTAAAAAAGTGAGAAGTCTGACTGTCTATCTGTCAAATTGAATGGGTGAGTAAAGGAGGGCAGGACCAAAGATAGTATGTAGGTGATTTTCTTATGTCTTCCTAGAACCTGCTGTCAGAGACCCTATTGAGCTGTATTGTAATTGTTGCTTTACCTTTTTGTGTTCTTACTGCCCTGAATTCCTTGTGAGCAAAGTCTTTATTCTAAGCAGAGTATCTGGTAAATAGCGCTCGGTAATTTTGTTGTTGATTAAATATATGAATGGCATATTGGTAGAAACTATTGAAATTTTGTAGTGCCCTATACATAATGGGCACTTGGTAAATGTTTCTAGAATCGAATAATGTGAGAGTTTCGAGGCTTGAATTCTGGTCCTCGTACTGTTACTATTCAGGTGTGTCCTTCTCTTAGAGCCTCAGTCTCTTTACCTGTAAAATGAATGCTTGAAACTGATGCTTTCTGAAGTTGCTTCTGCCTATTTTCAGATTTTATATCTCTGTGATTTTATTTTATTATTTTTTAAAAGATTTTATTTATTTATTTGACAGAGAGAGTGCACACAAAAGCAGGGGGAGCGGCAGGCAGGGGGAGAAGCAGGCTCCCTGCTGAGCAGGGAGCTCAGTCCCAGGATCCTGGGATCATGACCTGAGCCAAAGGCAGATGCTTAACCACCTGAGCCGCCCAGGCATCCCTATCTCTGTGATTTTAAATACCAAAGGAGTACATATTAAATTAGACAAGGAAAAAGATTATCATAAGGTGGTAAGTTTTGGAAAAACTAGGTAGAGGAGGTTAGTCCTGAATGGTCCTTGAAGTGATGGGGTAGGGAGGGTGGCCTTTGGAATTCAGGAGAAAGGAGGGAATATGTACTGAACAGATACACTTCCATTAGTGAAGATGCTGGTGGGAATGGATCAAGCGTATTTGGGATAGAGCGAATAGATTAATCTCAATAGAAGGGTGATGAGATGTAAGTGTGGAAGGGGGAGCTAGCTTGGAGATACAGGATGGGGACAGCCTGGGGGCCTGGAATATCAATTTAGTTTTTATCCTTTGAGAAATAGGGAGCTGTTGAAGTTTTTCTGTTTGCTTTTTAAGGAAAATCACCAGCTGGACACAGGAAAGGAAGGAAACCAGTTGCAAAGCCATTGTGGGGATCCAGACATGAGGTGATGGTGGCCAGGAGCTGGCGGAGCAGGGGCAATGGAGCGGCAGGGAAGGAGGGCAGACCTAACATGATGGGGCACCTGCTGTGGCCTCAGGCATTTTGCTCAGTACTTTCTATGTTACCTCAGGTTATCCTAAGGACCACCCTGCAAGGGGAATGCTCTGGTTATCTACCACTACATAACAAATTACCCCAAAATAGTGGCTCGAAACTGTACGTTTATCATTATTATAGCAGTTTGAATGTGTGAGAAGTCTGGATGTGTCCCCGCTGGGACCTCTGGCCTAGGGTCACTGACGGGTTGCAGTCATCTCAAGGCTGGATTACGAAGGGTCAGCTTCCAGCTCACTAAAAGGGTTGTTGGCAGGATTCAGTTCCTCATGGGGTTGTTGGTCTGAGTCCTCAATTTCTCCCTCCCTTTCTTGCCATGGGGGCCCCTGCCTAGAGCAGCTTATGACAGGGCAGCTTGCTTCCTCAGCATGAGCAGGTGAGAGGGGAGGGAGAGAGAGAGTGCCAGTGAGCGAGCACATGGCCCTGCATGGTGGAGGTCACAGTCTTGTGACCTAATCACATTTCTATATTTTCCTTAGAAGCAAGTCTCTAAAACCATGCACACTCGAGGGAGGGGATTGCACATATATTCTAGTGTGCAAAGTGTGACGAGGAGAACGGCAAGAGAGGAGGCTGGGGAGGTCAGTGGGGGGAGGGGAGGCCTGTCATGCCCTTCTTGATGCCCGGAATAAAACACATTTCCTTTTGTGGGAGTGAAATATTCGAGCAGTAGTGGTTGTTTTCCAATGGGCGTGGTGGGTTTTGTGGGTAGACATACACAGATCTTTAAAGCATGATTCTTGAAATTAAAACCAACTCTAAGGTAAGAAGTTGAGAAAAATTATATTGACCATATCACTATGGACAGAATGACCAGAACTCAACTGTCATTTATATGGCCTGAATTGATGTAATCATTACCAGTGGGTTATAAAAATGGCCAGAATATGATCAGCTGTGTATATGCAGCCACTCATAGCCTAGATCTATGGTGTCTGTTTCGTTTTTTTTTTTAAACTCCAAACTTTTACATTCCTCCTGGAAATAGAATTATTTTAAAGATGAGAAACAGATTGTGCTCCTTTTGCTTTTGTTTTGTCTGGGATATTTCTAGCCTCCCTTGCACATAGAAATATCATTGTTAGTTTCACACAATTTAACTTTATAGCAAGATTCTGTTGAAAGACGCTTTTGGAAACTGTCCCAGATAAACACTCTGTCCACATAGCTGCAGAGAGAACTGCTATCACCACAAATAAAAAGTCGGGGAGGGTGGTCTTTCCACTGGAAGGATTTTCAAAGCAGCAGTTAGGCTTTCAAGTAGCTCATCAGTCAGTTTGCTTCCTTCAGAATCTATCCACCCAATCCCACTGGCATTCTGTCATCATCGAGACAGGAGTATTAATCATTAAAAAAAAAAAAGAACTAAAGCACTGAACTTTCCTTCCTTCCTTCCTTCCTCCCTCCCTCCCTCCCTCCCTCCCTCCCTTCCTTCCTTCCAACATCCCAGGCTTGTATTCTTCAAAATGCCCAGGAAACAAGTCCTCAGTATGTCAGCCCAAGTTCACCTTCAGGCAGTCAGTTTATTAGTGAAAATTCCCAATTTAGTATAAGTATGAACTCAGTTTAAAAACCTTTTTCACTTTTCGCAAATATCTTAATAAATACAAGCACTGGCTGATGACAGCCTGAAGAAATAGAAGGGCTAGTGTTGTCCTTCATCTTTTAAAGGTTTAATTTGCCTGCAGGGATAACCATAGGTGGGTAGTGAGGTGTCTCATGGGCGTCTCAAAGTTAACATTTCCAAAAGTGCATTTCCGATTCCTCCTTCAGAATTTATTCTTCCACCAGTCTTCCCTAAAAATGCCGCCACCATCCACTCATTTTTTTTTCAAGCCAGAAATCTGGGAGTTGTCCTGGATTCCTGTCACTTCTAATCTATCAGAAATTTCTACCAGTTCTACCTCTAAAATATGCATGATTTTTGTCTCTCCATTTCCAGGGCCACTGCCCCAGGCCAAACCGCCACCATTTCTTGCCTGGATTATTGACATGGCCTCTTAGCTGGTCTCCTGCTTGCACTTTGGTTCTTTTCCATACTTCTTTAGTTCTCCCTTCTCTCCTGTTACCCCTTGAAAGCTTCCTCTTGATTTTAAAATGAACTCAAACTTTATGCTTCATATGACCCAGCCACTGAGCAGCTGGTCACACTGGCCTTTTCTCAAGTCCTAAGGCACACCAATTTCATTCCTGCCTCAAGATCTTTGTATTTTCTGCCTTTCTGCCTGGAATTCTGCCCCTTACCCCCACCTCCCACCTTTTCATAAAACCAGTCATTGTTCAGATCCCAGCCTAAAGGTCCCCCTCTTGCAGAAGCCTTCCTTGGTCACCTGTATAGGTAGAAATCCTGTTATTTTCCATTATAATCCTATACACTCCACTTTCTTGCAGTCTCAAAACTTTTACCTACATTTTCTTTTGTCTCATGTATTTGCTTATTAGTTGGCTGTCTTTCCTGATTACGGTGATGTCAATGTCATGCGGGCCAGAGGCCTGTTGTCTTACTACTCTTCTTTCACCAGGACCTAGCTTATTGCCTACCACCCAGCAGGTGCTGAATAATTAGTTAATGAATGAAAGTGCCTGCCACCTCTAAACTGGTTGAACCTGGTTTGGTAAAAATTCTGAGATTTAATACCGAACGTTTTGAGTATACTTCACATAGGTCTTATTCTTTATGTGTTTCCACTTAGAGAAAAACCACCACAAAATAAAATCAGATCCCCTAAGTACTTCTCCAAACCTGGTTATATGGGTGATTTTATCTTCCTGGAAGTTTTCCGTTCCCATTTATGGATAAAATTTGTTTTAGTCCTCAACTACTACTTTAAAGACAAAACAGAACCAAGGATTCTGAATCAAGGATCTTTGAGTAAATTGCTGAATCAAGGATCTTTTAGGAAATTGCTATCATGGCCATACCACCATTTGGTAGCTGCTCTTACACAGGTGGTCACCGACAAGGTACTCCCTTTATAGCAGGATGAACGGTCGAGATTGGTGGGTAGTTACTGTCCCAACTTGTGGAGAGGAGGTCTGCCCCAGGGAGAGAGAGAGCCTCAGCTGGTATTGCAAAGAATGCCTTTTATCATTCCATCTGCTTGGCCCCTAAGAGCAGGGTTTTTTGTAGAGCATGAGCTAAATAGATCTGTGGCAACACTCAGGCAATTACATGCTTTTCAGCAAACAAGGGCCTAGTTTTGTTGCCATAATAACTTTCAGTAATTCCCAAAGTATTAGCGGGGAAAGTTGAGGCTCTATTCTTGAAGGAGAAAACTGTATTTAGAAAAGAAAAAAAAAGCAACCTAACCAGATTGTGGGGTATGTTTTCCACTCTCATTTAGGATTGCATAGTTAACTGACTTAAGGTTGTTGGTATTGGTTGGCTTCTTGTGAATTAACGTTATGCTCACCACTGTGTGTCCAGCATCTCTGTCACTGTAGTCCTTGAGGTGGGAGTCAGCTCCAGTTCACTGTAAGAAATCTGGGGTCTAAGGAGATGAGGGGTCTTGTTCAAAGTCATTCATTAAATGGAAGAGCTGGGATTTGAACCTAAGTTTGTTTGGCTTTAAAAGAAAGGGAGGAAGGGAGGAAGGAAGGAAGAAAAAGGAAGAAGGAAGGAAGGAAAAGAGAAAGAAAGAAAGAAAGAAAAAGAAAGGGAAGGAAGGAAGAAAAATAGACTATTGAAAAATGTTCCCAGGCTCTTGAGTGGCTCAGTCGTTAAGCATCTGCCTTCGGCTCAGGTCATGATCCCAGGGTCCTGGGATCGAGCCCCGCATCGGGCTCCCTGCTCGACTGGAAGCCTGTTTCTCCCTCTCCCACTCCCCCTGCTTGTGTTCCCTCTCTCGATGTGTCTCTCTCTGTCAAATAAATAAATAAAATCTTTAAAAAAAAGAAAAATGTTCCCAAGCTCTTTAAATGTGCTGTCTGCTTATTTTGTTCATTTAGCCAAAAGCTTTTTGAGATTGTTGGACTCAAACATCTGAGTCTAAATTTATTTTTACATACAGGTTATATGCATATGCATAGATAAATATGTAGGTTTTTGCATATGTTAAATTACTTCCCACTTCTATCAGGTATATATATTTAACTTCATTTTGTCTATATACATGGACATAACTTATATAAAAGCAGGGTGGGGGTGGTCCATATGTCCCAGTTTCACTGCTGAACCATAGTCAAAGAAATACAGTCCAGTGATCAGAGGTAAAATTATTCTTATTTTCACTAGTATGTCTTGAAGGACATTAAGAGACAACCGGTTTATAACCAAGAACAGCTCTTGGGAAATCCCTGAGCCTCTCTGCTCACTCCACAGAGGCTCCTTTCCGTCTCAGCCCCCACAATACTCATCCCAAACTTTGCTTTGCTCTTTCTTCTCCACCCTCTCTCGTAACTCTTTATTATGTGAAATAATTCAACCCCTCACCCACGGTTTATTTTCTCTGTAAGAAAGGAGCTGACCCAGCACGCAAGAAGACATTTTACTTAGAAGCTTGAAGGGTGGCAAAGGTGGGGCTGGGGGCGGGGGGTTGGGGGGTGGGGGTGGGGAGACTGTGGAAAGTCAGCCAGCCATTTCTTATAAGAGTTACAAGTTAGTCCTTGTTATAGGTACCATTTTATCTGCAAATATTTATATGGCCACAATACTTGGCCTTTCTTGTACATCAATATATCATTTGTGATGCCTTTTTTAGGCATTAAATAATTAAGTAGCACTTACTTTGTGCCAGGTACTGTTCCAAATGCTTTATATATATTAACTGATTTAATCTCCACAACGGCCTATGGGTAGCTACTATATTTCTCCCTATTTTACAGATGAAGAAACCCAAGTTACATAGAAGGTAAGTAACTTCACAAAGTCCCACAAATAATAAGGGGTAAAATCAAATGTGATTGAACTCAGGCAGTTTGGCCTCAGAGTTTATGCTTTAAGACAATTGCCGAACTACCTCTTGTGTGAAATAATATTAAGTTTTTTACTTAATTATTAATATTTTTCAATGTTTATTTTCAAAAGTAATGTAGAGGTTGATAGATAATAAGATAATGTCTGCATGTTCTGCCTGTTCTGAATGTTTTCCCTGCTCTGAACAGTCAGTGGGATAGCTAGACCACTGACCAGGTTTGGCACTCTTTCTGGTATTTGAAGATCTTTGAGGTAATGGGATTAGGAAGACAGCAGTTTTCTTTCCTACTCCCTCAGCACTCCCTTCCTATAAACGGGTGGGCAGTTGCTGTTTCTAACACAGGATAAGCATGCATCGAATTCACAAAACACGAAGCTGCAAACAAGAAAACATAGAAGTGGAAGAACGAGGTTGGGCAAGTGAACGTGGGAGTGGAAACAGTCCATCCTTTGTTCACCTCTTTTCTGTGCATGAGGTGCAGCCCGGGGGCTTCCTCGAATTTCCTGAATGCCTTTGTTTTCCTTGTGGTGAGTCACCTCATCAGCGAGGATCAGGATTAGCTTATTCCTAGACTGTGAACCTGCGTACTTGTTTATCCCTTTACTCTTGCTCTGCTGGCCGCTCACTGGACTCGCTCGAGAGACCACAGACGGCAGCTAACCTGAAGCCTCCTGAGGAAGTGCGGCCTCCTGAGTCCAAGGAAGCTAACCCTTGTTGAATACGACACTCTGTGTCTGAGCCTGGGTTTCGCTTCCGAATCCTCTGCAGTGCTCCAGGCGGCCTCTGCCAATCACACAGGGCATAGAGCAACGCCGACTTACCATCTGACTAGACCCTGAGAACTAGGTGTGGATGTGACAGAGAAATCAAAATGGAGACCCACCCACAAGAGTGCTCAGATGCTACTTGGACCAACCCTGTATGGAAGAGATGAGAAACCGAGGCAGAAGGTCACTTTCTTCCTTTGTAGCAGAAATGGAATTTAACAGGTTCCCTGCCTCCGAATTCAGCGCCCTTGTCTAGCTGCCTCTGTGTTGCATGTCTGAATTCAGCTCCCCAGATTTCTCTGAGTCTAAAAGTTTTCCAGCTTGAGAGAGTGTTTCTGCTGAGGCTCCAATAGTTGTCCCACCTTCCACACTGAACCTGAGATGCCTCCAGGCCGGGCCGTGACAGATAATACGAAGCTTGTTCCTAGCTTTTGGGTCAGGGCTCACTGCAGTTTATCTCCGAGGTGGCAGCAGGGTGGTGTGTGGAGGAGCGCTGCTGGAGCACGCAGCCTGCTTGTGCCCATGAGAGACACCCATACCCTCTCCTTGTCATAGGGCCCTGGGGAGCCACTTGTCCTGGGGGATGCCGGGGGATGCGGGAGCCACGCAGGGGGCCTTAGGGTGTCCTGGTTAATGGTGCAGGCTCTGAAGTGGTCGAAACCCAGCCCCACAACTTATTCACTGAGTGACTGTGGGCAAATGATTTCTCTCTCTGCATGAGTGTCTGCGTCTGTAGAACAACTCTATCTCCCAGGGTTGTTGTGACGATTAAATGGGATGATGCACTTAAAGCACCTGGCAGGTACTAATAGTGGCTACCGAGCCATGTCACAGAAAATGGCAGGATGAGGAGCTCCAGGAATCGGTCCCTCCACCACAGCAACCATTAAGCTGGCACAGACTGTCAGAGTGAACTTTCTCAGCACTCTAGGATCTAATAAAAAACTTCCAGCTATTAGAGGAATGCTTAATGAGGAAAGAGGCCTCTAAATTTTGACATTTAAGAAAATCTATCAGGTCGCTGACTGACTGCTGAGATAACAGGAAAGGGCTGTCAGTGACCCACACTCAACAAGGAATGCAGTCTGCACAGAACAGTTGGGAAAAGTCCCTAAACAAATGGACAGCGGCCCTCAACAAGCAGCAGGCTGCCCTGGATTTCCAGAGCCGCCACGTTATAACCTTCAACATGTCCAGGGTTCAACAAAAATTAAAGACCTACAAGTAAGTAAGGAAAGTGTGGCCTATTCATAGGGAAGAAGAAGAAATTGACAGAAACTGTCCCAGAGGAAGGCTGGTTACTGGATATTGGCATCCTGGAATTTATCGTAATTATTAAAAGAAAACTTTGTTGCTTATTACCAGGGTATTACTGGAAATCCCATGCTTTCTGTTGGTTTTACATTGTATTATGAATACTATAAATATTTTGCCCAATTCTTAATGGAAATTACCATTAGGGGAAAAATGACCAGTTTGTACTTGAGGAGAAGTAGAATCCCACCATTCTATTAATTTTTTTAATGTTCATATACACAAATAAAATTAGCATGTTATACTTTAAGTTAGAGTAATCGCTCATTAAAGACTTATATTTGAATTTAACACATTCATTATTCTTGTTTGAAGTGTAGCTTATTTGGTACGACATAGGAAATAATGTCTTTATACCATAATATTTCCCTATGGTTGTTTGCTCAGACATGGTACGTTCCTGTTTTCTAGCCCTTCACATACTACTGGTGTGGCCAATAACATCAGGGCTATTCCTTTTTCTTTTCTTTGTTGGGTGACATGAGACACAGAAGCTCTGTGTAACCTGAATGAGTTTGGTCAGAAATCTGAGGTCATCTTGAAAGTGAAGAAAGGTTTTTCCCACAGAGACTCAGGTGTGGAGGAATCATTTGGCAGTGAACAAAAGTTTACATTGGCTGTGGAATTGGCTGTCAGCATGTGAAACCGAGAGCCAGAATTCCGGGTTACACCCAGACTAGGTCTAAGCAGCTAACAAAAAGCCTAATTTGTGTCCTGAGAGATCCAGTTGAACATCTGTGTGCCCCAAGTCCACCAGTGAGTGGACTAGCTACCCTCCACCAAGTGACCCCCAGGTCTCCGTTTTGGTCCAAAGCAGTGGTAGTAGAGTTGCACATTTGAGAATGTAAAGTCTTCATTCATATGCCTGTCAGAGCACTGGCTTTGAACGGAACGTAGGAGGATGCAGTGGAAGCAGGAACAATTGTTTTCTTAGCTTCCTTCTAGGAGAGGAGTTTGCTGGTGAGAAAGACTAGCAGGATCTGAATGGTACTTGTGATGGGGCAGAGGAAGGTTCTGTTGGCCAAGCTGGTTGTCCTTGGGATCGGGTGTAGGGTTGTCCTGGCTGTGGAGAAGTGTCTTGTCATTGGGGTTGGATGTGGGGTTGTTGTGGTTGTGGAGATGTGTTCTCTTGTTGCAGTTGGGTGTGGAGTTGTTCTTGTTGTGGAGATGTGTCCTTTTGTTGAGGTTGGGTGTGGGTGTGGGTTTGTCCTGGTTGTAGAGCTCTGGGAAGTGGTTGTGTCTGGAAAAAACAAAAAACAATGGCATCCGAACCTGTTTTAGGGGGGGCACTGGAGAAAGGAGGCCAATCTGATGGAACACTAGAGCCAGAGTTCATGAGCAAACTTCAGTCAACAATTCTCAGCGGCCAAGCATATATGTAGAGGAGGAGGAAAACTAGGGAATACAGAATGTCAAGGAAGAAAAAATAAGTAAGAAATATTCTCTACCCTTAAGGTCTATACAATCCTATGGGGGAAGGAGTTTATACAACTACTGAATTTGTTGTTGGGTGGTACTCTGTCCTCAAATGTCTTCATGTCCTTAATGTTATATTAGATCAATCAGTGCAAATATAATCCAGAATGGCACAGTTATATTTTTTCCTTGCTAATTTCAAAGGTTGCATGTAAAGCTTATAAGAACTAGGTATCAGGGGCACTGGGTGGCTTAGTTAGTTAAGCATCTGCCTTTGACTCAGGTCATGGTCCCAGGGTCCTGGGATCAAACCCTGTGTTGGGCTCCCTGCTCAGTGGGGAGCCTGCTTCTCCCTCTCCCTCTGCCTGCCATTCCCCCTGCTTGTGCTCTTTCTCTTTGTCAAATGAATAAATAAAATCTTAAAAAAAAAACCACTAGTATCATTCCAGACCTGAGGACGGCTACCCCTGCTCTAAAGCAAGGGCACAGAGGCCCTGTTCAAACCCTCATATCTCTTTCTGTGGTTTCAGAGGCACTGCTCGTTCTCCTGTGCAGGGATCTGACCACCCTTTGGTTCTCTGAGGTTGCCTTGCAGAGAAGCAGTGAGAACCAGGCCCTGTGGGTAGTTTGATTCTGGAAAAACTAGAGCCTTGTAATGATGCCTCCAAGGGTCTGTGGATCAAAGAGGACTATATGGAAGAAGAAGAAGGGAGAAGTCTTGTGATTTGCTCAGGCTCAGGCACTCTCCACTGGTGGGAGGGTGCCTTCCAGTTACAAGGCACTGTTTTATCTCATTTAGTGTTTCCCCAGGGCAGATGTTTCTCTAGTATCCCACTGAGCCACAGGTTTGAATATAACCTTTTTTCTTTTCTTTTCTCTCTCTCCTTTCCTTCCTTCCTTCCTTCCTTCCTTCCTTCCAGCTGGATTTTATTAGTGTGGAGCTAAAGAATCCTGATTAGAAACAAACATTTTTTCTTTCTTTCTTAGCATTTACATGAGTGTTCATCTTGATAATGTCCTTCAGGAGGAAAAATAACACCCAAGTCTTTTCACAGAGGGAAACCACCAAGGAAGCCATGAAGGCATTTATGTAATAGTTTCCTCAGGCAGAATCACTTTAAAATTTGTTGTTGAAAATAGATACCCGTGTGCCCACATTTGCAATGTATGGCCAGCAGGAAGATGGACAGCATACTGCATGTATTTCAGTGTTGGAGGGCTCCCAAGGAAGAACTGTTATCTGGACATTGAGAAGGACTAATGTTTCTTATTCTTGGTTGAACTTTGTATTTAAAAACTTCATTAAGAATAAAAGACTGTATAGTTTTGATGTAAGTCTAAGAAAAGTGGAAAAAAGCATAATATGTGGACCATGAGCCAATTTCTCCATTTACTTTCTATGTGGCTTCTGGCAAGTTACCTATCTTTCCTGCACCTCAGTTTCTTGAATTTGTTTTGGCTCCCTAGAAGGAGGTAAGAGAGAAGAAAGAGGACAGAGAAGGCAGGAGAAGGATGAGGAGTTTCAGGATGGTTGGAAGTTGGGCACAACAGCCTATGAAAGGTCAGTGGAAATCCTTGGTGGTAGTGGTGGTGGCCAGAGGCCACCCTAAGAACTAAGGAAAGTATGAGCATTTCTATACTCTCAAGCCTTCTTTTTTTTTTTTAAAAAGATTTTATTTATTTATTTGAGACAGAGAGAATGAGAGAGAGAGACATGAGAGGGGGGAGGGTCAGAGGGAGAAGCAGGCTCCCTGCCGAGCAGGGAGCCCGATGCGGGACTTGATCCAGGGACTCCAGGATCATGACCTGAGCCGAAGGCAGTCGCTTAACCAACTGAGCCACCCAGGCGCCCTACTCTCAAGCCTTCTTTGTGAAAATCTCCCCCTCTTTCCTTGAGCCCCTTGCTTAGAGTGTGCTATACCTAGGAAGGCTTTGTGTGTATGGGAATTCTTTGTGGAAATCAAACCAAGAGCTGATTTTCCTATCCATCTATGTGGCATTGGACATAATAGCTCCCAAGGAAGCAGGAGTCTGGAGCCAAAGGTGGCTGTGAGAATTAAAGGCCCCTGGGAGTTGGCAAAAATCTTGGAAATGGCTTTTGTTTCCCACAGGGTGTAGGATAAGGGGTCAAACTGTCTTCTGTAGGTCTCAGGTGTTGGGGAACTCAACTGACATCTGGATAACACATGATTAGAAGACTCTTCTAGGGCACCCACCAAGTAATTTTCCGGGCTGACCGAGTCACTGCCAGAAGTGTAAATAGGCCACAGAGAAACTTACCTTTTCTTTCTAGTTGCAGAGAAGAAAATGCAGCCACATTGTAGACATTAATAGTGAAGGCTCTGTGGAGGGCAAATCAATGAGAGATAATGGTGAGGCCCTCAGCTGTGGAATTCACAAGTCTAGCTCCCTTTCCTGCCTTCCCAGAGGATCCTGACCTTAGTGTTCTCTCCAGCACAATCAGCAGAGCATCACTGATCGGGTGCATATTGTCTTGACTAAGATCCTCCATGGTCTTGCTCCAGTCAAGCTCTTGTCCATTCCCCACACCCCAACTTCAGCACCCTGAACTCCCCACAAGGCTGGAATGCACCTCTGGTCATTGTTCAAGCCAGTCCTGCCTGGGATCTCCGTCCTGGTCCCATTTGCCCAGATACTCAACAGTAACCTCTGTGAAGTCATTTCTCCCTGTTGTCATTCCCAGACAGAGCTCCATTGGAGAGACATGCCCCTCAACTGCATGGCCTTGCTGTGAGCCAATCCCTCCATGGGAGGGCCAGCTCGTTGAGGGCAGGTTCTGTTGTCAGCAATGCCTGACACATAGTAGGTGCTTACTGTTCATCAAATGATCTGTACAGCTGGTGTGTTGTTGTTCCATCGGTGGTCCTGTTATTATCCCAGTCTCTCGTTCATACATTCAACAGTTAACTGATGAGCGTGCGCTACATGCCAGTCTCTGTGCTTGGTGCTTAGGGGATAGTGGTGAACAAGACGGGCATGGTTCTTACCTTTGTGGCACTTTACAGTCTCTTCGGAGAGACAGACTTGAAACAAAGCAATCAGTAAACAAGTTAAATAATTGATTGCAGTTGTGACATAGGTTGTGAAAAAGTGGAAGTTACGAGAGTGAAAATGGAGCTGGAGCTTGACCTAGGGGTTCAGGGAATGCTTTCTTGAGGAATTGGTATTCAAGCTCCACCATTATTTCTGTAGAGGCCTTGCCTCCCCAAAACTCATTGTGGAGCCCCGTGGGCAGGGGCCTCTCCACATCCCATTGTGTCCCACCCAGCTGCCCTCCGTACCCCCATCATATGTGCCGCTCCCCTCTCCTTCTCAGGCGTGGGGACCAAGGCCAAACAAGCAGAGAGGCCAGTGCAGGTTAGGAGGGGTCTGGAGACCACACTGTCAGTGGGAATGCGCTGTTTCTGTGGCAGGTTGTTACTGTTGGGCCTTTTATCTGGTGTTGCATGGAGTGTGGAGGCTTTACGAGGTGAGGTGAAAGCACAGTCTTTGCCCTGATTAGCTTTGGCTGGCTTCTAAGAGACTGCTATCATCGGGAGGCTGGAATGCAGCAGCTCCCTTGGATTTTCATTCTCGGAAATCACTGTGGGCAAAACCCCCTCTCCAGAGCCGGCCTTGTCCAACCAGGTGTGACAGGAGAAGACAGGATGGCTTGATAGCATCATCACCACCAGTGTCCACAGAGACTTGGTGGCTGTTCACCGCCAAGGGGACACCACCGGGGGCCATGGTCTGATGGTCAGACCTGCCCTTTCAGTACAAAGTGGCAGTCTGAAAGTGTGAGGGCTCTCAACGTGGGCTCCCAAAATAACCTGGATAACATCGCTAGCTGAGAGGAAGGTCTTCTCGTTACAGTGTAATGCAAGCCCCCAGGTGGCCTCACCTCACAATCTTGAGTGTGTCCATTTTGTGTGACATTAGGAAGCCAGTTTTATGACACAATCATCACACTTGGCATTTCCAAAATGAATGTGTGTTTTGAAAAATGATTCTCTGGAATTGGAAGCAAACAGCATGCTCAGTGACAAAGCCTCCAGAACCTTCTCCTAGGCCTGTCTGTGCACTTCCTTGTAAAATCCGGTTTTACTGATGATGTATTGTATGGTGACTGACATAACATGATAAAATAAAATTTAAAAAAAGTAAAATCCGGTTTTAGCAAGAACCCTGCTAAGTAAGTTGAGCAAGTACCTCCCACCCTTTACTCCTAATACCTAGTTCTCCCTCCTCTACCACCCCCGGGGAATATCTGATGGTCTTGGCCTGCCTTCTGCAAGAATCCTGTTAGGTCAGTTTAGCCAGATGCCCCTCACAGGCCTTATTGTTTCCTGTGAGTGACCCCCACCCTGCTTCTTGGCTATAAATTCCCACTTGCCCACGATGTATTCAGAATTGAGCCCGGTTCTATCCTGAGGTCTCTTTTCTCCTGTTGCAACAGTCCCGAATAAATTCTTTTCATTTGTTTGTTTGCTTCTTTGGCTTTAGCCACTGTCCAGCTGTAGTTTTCATAACACTAGAGCTTTCTGTCTCTGTTGAGCCTGCCTGGGGTGTGGGTGTGGGGGTGGGGAGTGTGTGCGCATGCGTGGGAACTCCTGTAGGTAAAAAGACAGAGAGTAGTGAGGCAGAAAGGAGTGCAGCTACTAAATTCTCCACATCATGTCTGGGGTGCATTTTGAGTTGTCCAAGGTCAGCGTGAAACTGCATAAACCCCGTCTACAGTTGTAAAAGCCCAAAGCAAATCACGCAGAGATAGGTTCTTACTGTAACACGATTGTAGCTATGTTTGTTGAGTTAGGAGATATCCAGTTTGCTATGAAGAGCTGGTCACTCAGGTTATCCAGGTGATATAAGGCACTGTTGTTGCAAAGCTGGTCTGCTTTTTCCCAGAGGCCTAGTGAGTTGTTGTTCGCGTCCACTGCTCGCAGGACCACAGAGCTGATACTGGCATTCACGGGAACCCATACTAGGAGGAAAGGGTAAGGACCCAATCAGCCATTGGTGCAGTCAGACAGGGGGTGGGGATCATGAAATCAACCTTTAGCAGGAAAAAAGGAAGTTACAAATAATGTACATATAGTATGATCCCATTTTAAATGAAGTTGCAGACAAAAGTTGGGAAGGAAATACAAGATATTAACTATGGTGATTTCTTGGTAGTGGGATTATCTTATTATTTTTATTTTCTTCCTCGTGCGTTTTCATGTTTTCCAAATTTTCTCCAGTAAAAGGTAAACAAAAGAAGACCTGTGCTCTGGCCCTGGTTTTCGCTGTAGAACAGAGGTGAGATCCCGGCTGGCTCTTAACCTCTAGAGCCAGGTTCCTGTCCGCCAGACGAAGGGGATAGCCTGTTCTGCCCTTCTCTCAGGGGAAGGCAGGGTGGGGAGAGGCGGGGTTGATACCTGGGAAAGGGTCAAGTGGGCCCCCTGGGCAGTGTGTCATGACATCAGGGATCCTTAGTGTCAAGTCAAAGCAGAGCCCATTTCTTGGTCCCAGAATCACTGACGCTTTCAGTCTCTGTTGTTGAGCGTGAGGGAAGGGGGTGGGGTCTCTGAGCCCCGGTACCTGTCCAATAACCCTAGGGTTTCTTGGCCTTCCCCAGTCAGGTGAGTCTTCCCTGTTGATGTAGCCTAGGGTATACTCACAGGGACCCCACTGACACTTGCTGATTCTAGCATTCTGATGTGTAACAGGGAGTGAACTTCAAGAGAACATTTCAGCCTGTCCATTTCCTTCCTTAGAAGATCCCTTCTGGAAGAATTTCTCAATGCTAAAGGGTTATTCTCCAGGGCCCTGTCAGCCACTCCAAATCCTTTCAAAGACTTCTCCGTACAAAGCAAAGAAAATCAAGCATGTAGCACAATAGGATCAGACAGTCCTAGAAAGGAATTCTAGCTCTCACATTTAGGAGCAAGTCATTTCGTCTCTCATCCTTGGTTTCCTTATTGTCCATCACTCACTCCACAAATATTTATTCAATGCCCACTCTACACCAGGTCTGGTCCTAGGTCTGCGGATGATGACTTTATCCCTCATGATATGGAGATCATGATACCTTATCTACAAGGTTCCTGGGAAAAGCACGGAGAAGAGTGTAAGACTTTTAACACATAATGGGTGTTGGATGAATTGTGATTGTTATTTATATTTTTTAGCGCAAAACATTTCTGTTCTGTTTGTTTTTGCCAATCAGGTGGGCTGAGCCAAACCCCACTGGCCTGACTTGCCCACTGAGAACCTGACAACTGTAGATGTGTGCACGATGGTGAGGTGGATGGTGCTCAGTGGTGGTGTCCTGGTGTCCAAGTCTGTCAGTTCTCCCATGGGCATGCTCTTGTCTCTGCCATTTCGTCTGCTCTCCCTCTCTCACACTGGCTTCCTCCTCCCTTCCCTCCTAGCATCTGTCACCTGGATTTGTGGTCTCCACCTTCTCTCTTCAGGCTGCAGCCAGATCAGATTCCACATACAACTCTTCCATAAGGACAAAGTACTCTCCAAAACCTTCCAAGTGCCCATCTTTCTAGAGGATCTAAACATTTCTGCTTTTACATTTTCACTTCTGTTGATTACAGTACCCAACACATGGCTTTTTTGACCCTCCTAACCTGGCTCACTGAGCTTTTTGCACTCCTGCTCTAGGGGCAGCCAGCCCTCCTCTGGTTCTGCAGATGCATCTGGCCCACACCTGCCCCTGGCCTTTGTTCATGTCTGGAACCCTGCCTTCTCATCACACATTCCATCCCTGCTTACTCTCCAGGATCCTGCCTGTGTTCCACCTCTGGGCCAGTTCAGCCCTCTCTTCCTCTCACTCTTGAAACATTTACATTTGTTCCTGCAGAGTTGAGTACTTAATTACATTCTGGCTTGTTCTCTATACTGTGGTTTCATCCATGTCAGTATCTGGCCAGCCCAGTGCTGGGGACCTGGTGGGCACTAAATACTCATTGATTGATTTTAAAAAGTGCATCCAGTGCTGGACCACGCCCTTAAAGATGAAGGTTCAGGGGAGCCTGGGTGGCTCAGACGGTTAAGCGTCTGCTTTCGGCTCAGGTCATGATCCCAGGGTCCTGGGATCGAGCCCCACAGTGGGCTCCTGGCTCAGCGAGGAGCCTGCTTCTCCCTCTCCCTCTGCCTCTCTCCCTGCTCATGCTTTCTCTCTCTCTTTCTCTGTATCTCTGTGTCTCAAATGAATAAATAAAATCTTTAAAAAAAAAAAAAAGATGAAGGTTCAGGAAAAAAGGCAAGCACCTTTTATCCCTCTCGCCCACGGAGGCAGATCATACCCAGCACAATCTTAATATAAATGTCACTGCATCATGGGTTTCTTTCACTGATACCAAGACAGACCCAGGGAACCTCTTCTAAGATCCTGCCTGAGCTGTGTGTGTGCCATGGGACATGCCAAGCCATTTATACATGACTTACCAATGTTGACACAAACCCTGAAATTTAAAAAATTTCAAAATCAAAATAAGGAGAAGTGGTTGGCCTTTGTGGGTCTTTACCCAGTCTCCCCAAAAGACCCAGTGCAGACCTGTAATGACACTCTGACGAGGAAATCATGGAGCCTGTTGTGTAATGCTGGGTGCGGGGTCTGGCACTTCACATTTCCGTGAGCATAGGATTTTGACTCTCAACTTAAATCATTCGCTTAGTGATTCGGTTTATCATGGAGCTTTAGCACATTTCTGCTCTGAGATGAAGTCAGGTGAAGTTTGAAGTGCCAGCACAAAGTAGGCATTCAGTGAACCGGAGTTTGTCTCCTCCTTCCCCTTTCTCTCTGCTCTACCCAGCACCTCTGCAAATGTTTGATTTCCCCCTCACTCAGCATATTCCCTTTCAAGGGGTCTTATGGATCCTCTCTTGACTGTTCGTTCTCCTGTCTTGCTACTTTCAGAAGAACCCCAGTCTACATATCTCCACCCAGCATTTTCGCGAGATAGGTTTCTTTTTCTTCCATTTCAACAGCAAAATCCCTTACCTTGTGATATGTTATCTTAAGTCCGAGGTCTGTGATCTTTTGTGTAGCAGTCCCTCTGACCCCCCAGGTCCTTCCCCGTGTGCAAGGTCACACATATGCCTTCCTGTCCTCATCTCGAATTATAAGATTAGCCTCCCTGGCTTGGGAGGACAAGATCCACTGCCTGAGGGAGTGGGATACAGTGATCTGAATCACAGCTGAGGCCCTTAGTGACAGTCCCCATGAAAAAAAGAGAAAAGGACAAGCTGGGACAAGTGTGTGAAGGCAGACCATCGTCGTTCTCCTGCCAAAGTCTGGAATCTGTGGTTCATGGGTGTGGACATCATCCTGGTGCTCTCTGCAGAATTGGTTAGAGTTCTAGGAGAGCAGAATGACATAGTAATGAGACAGCAGGCTCTGAAGCTGGACATCCTGGCTGAACAGAGCTGTACAAATCTTGGCTGTTACTTAGGTTCAAATATTAACAATGCTACCCACTATGGCCTTGGGTAAAATTTTAACTCCCCTATGCTGTGGTTCTCATCTGGGAAGATAATAGCATTTACCCTTAGAATAGCACCCAGCACGTAGTAAGAAGTCTCAGCTCTCATTACTGTAAGTGAGGGGTGTAGAGTGCAGTGGTTAAGGACTGGGTGTCTGAAGCTAGACTGCTCGGGTTCATATCCCAGCTCCATCCTGTAAGTAGCTGTGTGACCTGAGCAAGTGACTAGCACTCTACCTCTGTTTCCTCATCTGTGAAACGGGAATGATCATGGTATGTTATCTGCCTAACACGTTGTTGTGAGATCTAAATGCATGAATACACGTAAACCACCATATTAAATGTTGTTGTTACAAAAGTAATCAGAAAGCACCTGTCTTGACTTATAGGTTTGGCTGACCCAAAATGGGATGTTTATAAAATGTTCCTAGGTACCTCGAAGAAAAGCATTGTATTGGGAAGGAAAGACCAAGATTCAGGAGCCGGTTCTGCCCCTTACTAGCAGGGGAGCCCTGACCTGTCACCTAACTTCTCTCAGCTGCAGGCTGCTCATAAACAAGGTGGGAGAGTAACACTTTCCCTGCCTAGCTCACTAGAGTTTCCACCCACACCCTAAAGGCAAACAGTGCCTCCCGGTGTTGTGCAATATACCATCATCCATGGTGACATTGTTTTATCAAATGGATGTGAACAGACCACACACTGTGATGCACTTATTATCCCTGAAAACAATAAAAATGCCCACTTTATTTAAGTCTGAGAACTAGCCGCAGGTGTGCCCTTGCCGGGGCTCAGTTAACCTGGGTGTCGGGACTTAATGACCCCTGGCTCAGGTTTGCACAGAGAGCAGGGAGGAAACAGTCCCACACAACAAACTCTCACACATGTTCTCTTTCTGTTTCTGCCCCCACTTCCCATCTGGGTCAAAAACACATGTTTTGTGTGATTGAGAGCAGGAGTGGAGGGGTGTGCTCTGAAATTCTGGTTAACTCCCCTCAGAAGACAAAGGACAACAAAGAGAATGGCTTCTCCTCACCTGTGTAGTTTGTGTTGCTTTCATAGACATCTGAATTGGCCATGATGCCTTGGCCAGTGGTGGTGACCTCATTGAAGAGCATGCAGTTGTCAATGTCATCTGCAGAGCTGGCAGAAGAACACAGCAGTCCGAAGCATAGAAACAGCCTGAGTGGCAGCAACATGGAACTGAGGACTGCCATGGTCTTGACCTGTTTGGAAACTGCCGGTCCCGGTACTGGGTAATACCTACAACTCAGCTGTTTATATGCTCCAGGGCTGGAGCTTCTGCATGAGGTCATACATGCAAATCTCCTTCCCACTCCTTCCTAAAATGAACTGGTGTCTGGAATTCGGCCCAGGATATCAGTAGGAGTGACTCGCCCAGTACTCATCAGCATGACCCTTTACCAAGTCCAGTTTTGCTCAAGGAGGGGAAGGTATTGATCATGGTTCTATTTTGTGTCTCATTCGTCTCAGCATCTGCTATTTGAAGAAAGCTGTTGAGAAAAGGGTTAGTGCTGGCAAAGTAAAATTCAGAGTTGAGTAATCATCACGTACCTGGCCCATTTAGAAGCTCCACACTTCTTCAGGCATAAAAGCTCTCTTTTCTTGGAATATTACATATCCTTTTCTAGCTCTCCTTTATTGAACTTGTCTCCAATCCCAGTTCCTTTTGTGACTAGCATAAAACTAGGAAGACTGTGCTTTTGGATTTATATTTATTTTCTGGAAAGAAATAGCTTTGGTCCACCTTGCTCCTGACACATTCCTCCATAGCACTATAGCACAAGGAAACTACTAAAAAATCAGAAAATATGTTTTCTTATATCTCTCCTCTGATTTTTATGATTTACTTACGAAGGAGTACTATGTGAGTAGAAAGGAAACCAAAAAAAAAAAAGTAGAATCGAATCAAGGTGATATTTATAAATGTTTCTTTAAGAGAAGTACTCACAGACTGGTAAAGCAAGGACCTCTGAGAAATCTCCTCCAGAAAAGCAGTGAGAACACTAGCAAAAACTGTCAAAATCAACTTTTTCGGAACTCTTGAAATTAACCAAAGGCTTGCAAAAATCTGAGGAGCATTTGTTTAAGAAAAATGGCTGGATCTCATTGAGCACAAAGAGCACTGTGGCATTTTAACTTGGCTTATTTACACCCCTCTCACCACACCTTTGTACTAGCCTTAGAAACCAACAGCCTTGGGCAACCCCTTCGGGTCCTCTTCGGGAGCTTTGTACTATCACTCAGTAAACTTTGGGAAAAAAAAAAAAGAAACCAACAGACTTGCCACTATGGGAGCCCTGCAGACTGGCAAACAAATAGCCAATGGAAGGAGACATAGTGGGCTTGGAGCTCTCCAAAAAGCCTCATTTCAGACAGTTGTCACTATGTGACTTGTCTGGAAATTGCCTGTAAATCTGAATTCTTAGGTTTTATTACTTGACCACCAAGTGAACTGAGCAGAAACTTCAGTGGCCACACATGATAAAGAAAATAGACTTCAGGGCGCCTGGGTGGCTCAGTTGGTTAAGTGACTGCCTTCGGCTCAGGTCATGATCCTGGAGTACCGGGATCGAGTCCCACATCGGGCTCCCTGCTCAGCGGGGGGTCTGCTTCTCCCTCTTCCCTCTCGTGCTGTCTCTCATTCTCTCTCTCAAATAAATAAATAAAGTCTTAAAAAAAAAAAAGAAAATAGACTTCACAGAATTAATTTATAAAAGTCACTAAACAGACAACATTAGCAGCAACAACAAACAATAATAACCAATGGAAAATACAACAAACCCTGGGAGGGAGGGGTATTGCATATCCAGAATGACCACATTATATTTTTTAAATGTCCAGTTTTCAACAAAAAATTACAAGAATGCAGAGGAACAAGAAAGTATGGTCAGTACACAGGAAAACACCTCCCAAGCAATAGAAACTGTCCTTGAGGAGGCCTAGATATTAGACTTAGCAGACAGAGATGTTATCTCAAGTATTATAAATATAGTTAAAGAAGTAAAAGAAACCATGTCTAAAGAGTGAAAGGGAAGTGTGAGAATAATGTCTCACTCAATAAAAAATATTAATAAGGAGATAAAAATGATTAAAAAAACAAATAGAAATTCTGCTGTGGAAAAGTACGATGACTGAAAGGAAAATTTCAGTAGAAGGGCTTAACAACAGATTTTAACTAGCAAGAGAAAGTGTCAGTAAACTTGAAGATATTCAATAAAAATAATCAAATAAATTCAATAAAAGAAATGTAAGACATATATCTAACGGGACCCAGAGTAGCCAAAATGGTCTTGAAAAAACAACAATAACAACAAAGTTGGAAGACTTACGCTGACTACAATTTCAGAACTTACTACTAAGCTATAGTAATCAAGATAGCGCTATACTAGCATAAGGATAGACATATATAGATCAATGGAATAGAGTTGAGAGTCCATAAATAAACCCATACGTTTATAATCAACTGATTTTTTACAGGGGTGCCAAGACAGTTTGATGGGGGAAAGAATAGTTTTTCAACAAATGGTGCTGGAATGCCGTATATCCACATGCAGAAGAATGAAATTGAACCCCTAACTCATACCATCTAGAAAATTAACTCAAGGTGGGTGCATTCAAATCAAGAAAGTAAAAAGACTACCTAAATAGTGGGAGAAAATATTTTCAAATTGCCTATCTGATAAGGGCCTAGTACCCAGAATATATAAAGAACACAACTCAACAATAAAAAGACAAGTATCCTAATTTAAAAATGGGCAATGAGTACTTTCTCCAAAGAAGATGTACAAAGGCCAAAGAGCACATGAAAAGATGCTCATTATTAGTTATTAGGAAAATGCAAATAAAACCACAAAGAGATACCACTTCACAGCCAGTAGGATGGCTAAATGACAGATAACAAGTGTTGACAAGGATATGGAAAAATTGTAACCCTCATGTATTGCTAGTGGAAAGGTAATCAATTTGGAAAACAGTTTGGCAATTCTTCAAAAAATTGAACAGAGTTACTATTATATGACCCAGCCACTCCATTCCTAGGTATATACTCAAGAAAATTGAAAACATTTGTCCACACAAAAACTTGTGCATGAATGTTTATAGGAGCATTATTCCTAAAGCTAAAAGTTGGAAACAACCCAAGTGACCATTAACTCTTGAATGGATACCAAAATATGGTATATCCAACAATGGAATTCTATTCAGCTATAAAAAGGAATGAAGTACTGATAGATGCTACAACATGGATGAGCCTTGAAAACATTATGCTAAGTGAAAGAAGCCAGACACAAAGACCACATAATGTATGAAAGCATTTATATGAAATGTCCAGAAGATGCAAACTAATAGAGATCAAATATTTTCCGGGTATGGGAGGCGGCAGGGGAAGGGTGCAGGTGTTGGGGGGAGACAGGGGAATGAGAAGTGACTGCTTACTGGTTTGGGGTTTCTTTTTGGGGTGATGGAAGTGCTGTGGAATTAGATGGTTGTGACAGTTTCATAATTGTGTGAATATACTAAAAGCCACCAAATTGAATTTTATAGTATGGGAATACATCTCAGTAAAAATGTTTATTTATATATTATTATGTGTAAACAAGTTGGGAGTAGTAGAAAGAATGCAGCAAAACTTTAGTATTAGATCCTGTTTAGAAACCTGGCTTTGGGAGAGTTTTAACCTATCTGAACTTTAGTTTCCACTTCTGAAAATTGGGGCATTAATACCAATCTTACATATTTTTATGTATGTTAAATGAGAAATATATGTTAACTGTTTTGGGGGATGAGCTGGGTCTGGCACACAGTAGGTATATAATACATACTGATTTGTTCCCTCCCTTCCAACTTCCTTCCTTCCTTCTTTCATACCAGGTTAAGGCAGTGGGTCAGAAGAAAAGAAAATATATAGGAGTTCTGCTGTTGATATGGAGACAGTAGTATAAACCTCCCTGTGAATTGTGGGCAGAAGATTGGAGCAGAGGGGAAAGCTGATAAGCAGAATTGTTCCATTCATTTACTGGATGAAAATGGAGCTCCGCCCTGGAGAGGGCCAGTATGAAGTCATCAGCACTGCTCCTGGGAGGAGGGAGCTGTCTGTTGGCTGTGGGTACAGCTATTGACAAAACAAAGTTGATCTTTGATTCCTTCCAGAAAGGACTTGAGTTTTCTTGAGAATAGGAGACCACAAGAAAACTAGTTAGGGAAAAAAAAAAAAAAGTGTATTTGGACTTCCCACTATTCCTCCACCCCATTTCTCTGTAATTTTGGACTCTAGTTTCTGGAAATGCACGGTTTTTTAAAACTCCATAGGTGATTCTAGAACAGTGCTTTTAAATCTTGAATGTGCATTCAAATCACATGGAGCATCTTGCTAACATGCAGTTTCTGATTCAGTAGGACTGGTGTGGGGCCTGAGACTCCTCATTTATAACAGGCTCCCAGAGGATGCTAAGATGTTGTTGATCCCTGGAGCTCACCTTGCATAGCAAAGGTTTAGAAGCTGATCTGAGTAAACCAGGTTGGGACTGAATGTCAGACTAGTTATTAAAGTCAGAAAAGCTGGGGTCTGTGACTGTACTGGGTACCCCAAAGTTTCCAGTTGGCCTGGAGCTTATATGCTGAGACTTCATGCTGCAGAAAGTGGTTGGCACTTCCATACCTCCTTGTCTCTCTAGGAAGGAGAGCTTTCAGACAGCAGAGAGCAGCTGGTCTCAGAGTCCAAAGAGAGGTTCCCTGAAATTCCCCAGGAGCAACCACTGGTGAATGCAAGGATCATGACCCTGAGGCACCTTGGATGGTTTTTGATCTAGTCTTCAGAGGTGTGGGGGGTGCAGCATTGCCACCAAGTGGAACAGAGCACAGGCTTGAGAGTCACAGAGGCCCCAGGTTGAATCCTGCCCCTCACGTTGTGACGTTGGACTGTACTTAACCTGTTCTGAACCTCAATTTTTTAAATCATATTATGGAGTTAATAATACAAACCTTGCAGGATTGTGTCAAGGTTGGAGAGAGAACGCGGGTAACATGGCTGCCATTGTCTGCCTTCGGTAAAAGGTGGTTCTTCGCCACCCATGGCAGGGCTGGGCGCAAATCTCAGAGGAAGGGCCACCAGGGAGCGGGAGGGGCCTGGAGAATATTTACAGCACTCTCTTTTGTTTGTCCACAATGGATGCTTACGTCCACACGTTGACTTAGGGACTAATTGGGTTGTACCCTTTGGCTTTTTGGATCAGGGGAGTGGGTGTTGTACTTCTGAGGATCCCACATTGTGGATCCTTAAGCCTTAGAGGATAATCTAGTGGTCAGCGGTTTAGAAGATACAGCTCATCCTTCTCATTCTCCGAGGCTCACAAATTCTCGGAGAGATAATACACTATTGTATATGACATTAAGCATTGTCAAGCTGAACTGGCATAAGAGATCATTTTAATCAAACTTCCTCATTTATGTCTGAGAAAACTGAACACAGAAAGATGAAACTTTCCTAAGGCTATAGCCATACTTAGTGGCAATGTCAGGGCTCGGACCACGCTGCCCACCTCCTTCTGTCCAGCTAGATGTTTTCTCCACTGTACACTTTTACTACCCAATTAATATATGCCTGCTCCTACTTAGCATCTGAGATTCAGATGGGCCAAAGTCAAGGTATAATACCTTTTAATTTTAATATTTAATACATTGTAATAATTCAACACACTACATAATTTTAATTTTAAAATTCTAATTTAATATTAAATTAATTTTATTTTAATATGTGTGTATACTTCGTGGTATATTTGGGACTCTTGCTAGTCTATTTGCATTTTATAGAACTTGGAGAGAAATGTACTCTTGAAGTAGTTAATTGTTATCTTTGCTCGAGACCTTTTGTTGGCCACATCCCTGGTTTCATTTAATCCTAAATTGTGTGTCAGTGGCATAGTTGGGTTGGCACAGTGCTTTATCCACATTGCCTCATTTGCGTCTTTGGTCAGGGGACTAGGGTTGGGCAGCCCTGAGTAAGCTGCTCAGGTCACAGAGCTTTAGGGAAAAATACCCCTGCCTTACACTCAGTTGTTGCGTGACTCCTGGCTGACGACAGTTCATTTGGTTTCGTGGAATAAGGGGAATGAGAACAAAATGGTGAGATTTTGAAAGAGCATGTAAAAATTTATTCAATTTAAGGGCTTGCCTTTTATTCAAACATTATAGCTTTTTTGACATTTTGTTATTAAAATGTCCTTTCTGTTGTGAAATTATGATCACTATAGAATGTGGGCAGTAAATCCTCCCCTTTCATCTGTTTGTTTTTTTAATGTCCTTATTTGGCAAAATGAAAACTTGGTCCCCTAGCTAGGTCCCTGAAATCCCAAATCTGGAGCCTGGGGATCTACAACGATTTACTTTGTGTGGTAACATCCAGACATGCCTTGTATTACTGTGGCAAGAAGCAGGGATTACTGGCATTTAAGTGGGAGCTGGTATTCAAAGACCTCTTTCTCAACAAGTGTGAGATTGAATCTTTTTATTTTTTTCTATTCTCTAATTAGGTTTCCAGAACTTACTCATACCTGAATGTTTGTACCCTTTGACTACCATCTTCCTTACTACCATCTTCCTTTTCCTCTACCTCTGAGGCCCTGGGAAACACCATTCTAACGTCTGCTACCGTTAATTCAACTTTTATTTTTAGATTCCGCACATAAGTGAGATCATGCATTATTTGTTTTTCTGTGGGTGGCTTATTTCTTTTAGCATAATGTCCTCAAATTTTATCATGTCACAAAGGGCAGGATTTCCTTCCTTTTTATTTTTTTAAGATTTTATTTATTTATTTGAGAGAGAGAGAGCAGGAACACAAGCTGGGGGTGGGGGGGAGTGGGAGAGGGAGAAGCAGGCTCCCTGCTGAGCAGGGAGCCCAATGTGGGGCTCGATCCCAGGACCCTGGAATCATGACCTGAGCCGAAGGCAGACGCTTAACGACTGAGCCACCCAGGCGCCCCTTTCCTTCCTTTTTAAAGGCTGGATAATATGTGTGTGTATATATACAGATATAATCTATATATTCATATATATGTATATATGTATCACAATTTTCTTATCCATTTATCTGTCAACAGACACTTCTGTTGTTTCCATGTCTTGGTGACTCTGAATAATGAACAAGGGAGTGTAGATATCTCCGTGAGAAAGTGGTTTTATTTCATTTGGATATATAGCCAGAAGTGGGATTGCTGGATCATATGATAGCTATATTTTTAATGTTTTTGACAAATCTCCATATTGTTTCTCTTAATGGCTGTGTCAATTTACCATTAACTTTTACTTATTTATTTTTAAAGATTTTATTTATTTATTTATTTGAGTGGTGGGGGGAGGAGCAGAGGGAGAGGGACAAGCAGACTCTGTGCTGAGCACAGAGCATGACTGGGGCTTGATCCCAGGACCCTGAGATCATGACCTGAGCTGAAATCAAGAGTCGGACGCTTAACTGGCTGTGCCACCCAGGCACCCCACCATTCACTTTTAAATGTTGCCAGGAGGGGGGCACCTGGGTAGCTTAGTCAGTTGGGCGTCTGCCTTCGGCTCAGGTCGTGATCCCGGGGTCCTGGGATCGAGTCCTGTGTGGGGCTCTCTGCTCGGCAGGGAGCCTGCTTCTCCCTCACACTCTCCCTCTGTGCTTTCTCTCTCTCTCTCTCTCTCAAATAAATAAATAAAATCTTTAAAAAAATAAAATAAAATAAATAAATGTTGCCAGGAGGTATTTTCTTTTTTCTTTCTTGCATTGAAGTATCATTAACATACAGAGTTATATTTCAGCTATACAATATAATGATTCAGCAGATCTGTATATTACTGAGTGCTCATAGGGAAGTTGAACCTTTTAAGCTCCTCCTTCTAACATTAGCATTTGTAGTCACCCCCAAATCAGAAATTAGTTTCATTCATTTTTAGGCGGAAAGAGTAGTGTTGAGGGCACTCAGCACCTGGTCAAAGAGTGGGTTAGTGGCTGAGGAAGTGAAATGAGACAAGAGAAGTCAGGGCTCAGTGCTTCCCAATCCCCACACAGAAGAGGAAGTAGAAAAGGCATACCTAGCAGAGGGAGGAGGTGGGTTTGGACATCCCCCTTCACTGGCCAGCCAGTGGGAGTTCCTCCCTGGAGAGACAAGAGCTCTATGCCTGAGAGGAAGTAGCCTGCAGGGTGGCCCTATCAGTTACCTCTGGATAAAAAAGGCGCCCATTAGTTCCTCTTAGCTATACTTTGGCGCGTTTTTGGAGGGCGTGGCATTTTACCAAGAAATTCAAATGCATTGTACCGACTATTTAACTGGACAGTTCAATAGTAAAAACATACAGGACAGTTCAATCAGTGGGACATGAGCTGAACTCCCAGGATGGGAGGTGGACCAGTGTGGTGGGTGACCTGACAGAATGCGGCAGAGACAGCTCTCCAGAGCCAAAGTCAAGGAGACATGCTACTTACGGGAATCCCCTGACATCCAATTCTTTAAAAGTATATTGATTTTCTAATATCCTACCTCGTTCATGTAGGATTTAAGGTAACTTACAGAAATACAAGGTTTAAAAAGTAAGAAATGAAAGATATAGGGAAAATAAGGGTAGAAAGAACAAGATAGTAAGAGGAAGGTGGTGTTCGTTATTTCAGAAATGTTTGCCCAGTGTCTCTATAGACTTGGTACTGTTGTAGGCAGAGGAGAATACGACAAACCCCTGCTCCTATGGGGTTTATGATGTGCTGACGTGGCATACAGCAAGGCTACTGATAAACACACAGCCCTGAATCTGGCCCATAACTTTCCCTTTTCAGTATCATTCTATTAGTTGAGTCACAGAAACATCCTTCAATTCATTTAATTCCCATCGATGCTACTGACTTCTGCCATTAATCATGAACGGTGATTTTTTTTTCTTTTGGTATTGATTTCATACTATGTACTAGCATTTAAATATCACTACTGTATACTATGGCATCTTATCTTTTCTAAAAACAAAACAAATGACTCTCCTGATAACAAATGGGCTCTATTTCTAGCCTTGTGTACAAATATAATTTTGTCACTTATGTAATTTGTTGTTCCATTAATTTCAGATTTCTTTGTAGCTCTGTTTCTGAAACTTTGAGAAACACTAACTTAAGAAATTAAAGTGAACATGAATTTAAAGAAATTCTAAATCTAAATCTAAAGAAATTAAAATGAACATGTCTTTCAGTTGGGACTTATCACTTCAAAGATTTTTTAAATAACATGTAAAGGCTATTTTTAAGTGATCATTGAAATTGAAACATAAACTCTAAAAATTCTAATGGAACTTGTGGATCCTAAGAATACAATAGATGCCATTTGGAGATATACTTATTTATTTAAATTATTTATAATGTATTGATTATTAATGACTAATATCATATTTTAAGAACTGATATAAATATTATTACTGTTTTATTTTTTGGCATCAATAAAATTATGTAAAAGATAATATATTACCTTTTTTATGACTACATTTTTTGGATACCCACATTATATAGTCTCAAGCCAGAGATTTTGATCTAGTTGGTGTACAGTAGGGTCATACATCTGCATTTTGAAAGCTCTGTGGGGTTGAGAAGTGCTCTGCTGGATAATATGGAGAAAACAAAAATAAATCAGACATCAGAGCCTGGTGACAAGTGAGACAGGGAAAGAAGTGACTTTTTTAAAAAAGATTTATTTAGTTTTAGAGAGAGCATGAGCACACACAAACACGCATGAGCAGGAGGAGGAGGGGCAAAGGGAGCGACACTCAGACTCCCCGCTGAGCGTGGCTGAGCGTGGAGCCCCACTTGGAGCTCGATCCCAAGACCCTGAGATCATGACCTGGCCTGAAATCAAGAGTCGGACACTTAACTGACGGAGCTAGCCAAGCACCCCAGAAGGGACTCTGTTTGAGCCCTCTTGAGCCAAGCTTTGTGAGATGGTTGCTTTCTAGCAGTTGTATGGAATCCTCACAACAATCCTGAGCAAGGAAACTTCACCTCCATTTTACAGGAACTAAGATTCGGCAATATTAAGTGAATTGACCAGAAGCTAGTAAGAAAAGGAGCTGAGATACAAAAATAGTTATGTCTACTCCATCTTGTTACAAAAAATGTTTTGGAGCTATGAGCAGGGATTTGAACCCAGGCCTTTTTTTGGCTATGGGTTCCCTCCGGCTTATGACGTCCCACTATGAAAGATTCTACAGACAGAAAGTTATTTGGTTCAGGCGTAACAGGAACATTACCTTGATCTCCTAAAATTGATGCTCTGGTGCTTTTCTTTTATAAGTAATTCTCAGGAACTCTCATATTTATTATCTATGAGTAATAAGGGCACTGTTTTATTGTAGGTAGAAATAAGCTTTCCTGCTGTTTGACTCTGAGGGAATAAATACTATCATTTTTATGTGATTACTCCAGAGCAGTAGTTCCCAGCTGGGGGCGATTTTGCTGCCTGGGGGCATTTGGTCATGTCTGGAGGCATTTTTGGTTGTCACAGCTGCTGGTGGTGGGATTGCTGCTGACATCCCGTGATGCACAAGACAGCCCCATGACAAAGAATTACCCAGCCCCAGATGTCAGTAGTGCTGAGGTCGTGAAACCCTGCTCTAGAGGAAAGGAATTGCCTGATACATGGAATATTAATGGTTTTAATAATAACAAATAAATGCTATTTACTAAACATCCATGGTGTTCTGAACCCTTCAATTTATGTTCTTGGTATCACTTCCAAAGGAAGATTAAAAATGATTTCTAACTTCAGGAAACTTTCACACCAATGGGAAACCAAGAGAGTTCTGAGAATTTGAGCTTTATCAAAAGGGAAAAATCAGGGGCACCTGGGTGGCTCAGTCAGTTGGGTGTCCAAGTTTTGATCTCAGCTCAGGTCTTGATCTCGAGGTTGTGGGTTTGAACCCACGCTGGGCATGGAGCCTACTTAAAAAAATTTTTTTTAAAAAAAGAAGAATCATAGTCTATACAATGAGAAGGAGATATGCGGGGCAACAGGGAAGATGGCCCCTTCTGTGTGGGAGGGTAAGAGCAGGATCTCTGGAGTCAGGAAGAAAGACCTGTGTACCTGCTTCTCCGTGGGCTGTCCATGTGACCTCAAACTAATATATCGAACTGCTCTATTCTCTGGTTTATAAAATGGGGATAATGGTAGTACTTATTCATAAGGTTGTTGGGAACTTTTAATGAGATGGTGCATGTAAAGTGCAGTGTCTGGCATAGAGAAAGCGCTCATTAAATTCTTACTGTCCTTGTTCTTTATTAGAGAGATACCACTGAGGTGGTGCCTGGGAGCTGCCCACACCTCCTCCAGAGGGGAATTCACAGATCCCAGGTTTCACCCCCTCCTTGAGCAAAGAAAGGTGAGTCAGGGCTGCAAGTGCTTCACTCCGGCTCCAGGACACAGCCTGTCCAGCTGGTAATGAGCTGTCTGTTGCAGCTGAACTGAGATGGAGCTGGGCTTGGTTGGCTAAAGGGAAGCAAGAAAGGAGGACAACAGATCCTTTTCTCTTGTGAAACTTTGTAAACCAAAGGCCTTTATGTCACAGTCCGCAGAGGAACAGGTATATGATGTATGAATGTCTCCATTTGTGAATGAAAACTATGATTTAGAGGTGCGACTGCTCTAGCTTCCTTCCCCGGGCAGGAAGTGAGCTCTCCTTGTCCCAGAACCCTTTAGGGAAGAGGATAGGTTGGCTTGGCCCCCAGAGATTAGGATGAGGACAGAGGTTGGGGGAGTTCGTGCCCTGGATACCTGCCAGATTCTCTACTAATGAGGTCATCCTGGCTCTTCACCTTTGTTTGACGGGTTTACCAGAGAAGGGCACCCTATCTTTATCCTTTGTGATCCACACCTTTGCTGCCTTTTCCTGTGTTTTGTCAACACAGGATGGTATTTTTAGTTTTCTTTTGCTGATATCATTGCAACCCTGTGTCCTTGTGCCTTCCTTGTCCGGGGCAGTCATCTCCTAGACACGGAGTTTCGGAGGGAGGTGTGCAGGGACGGCCTTGTTTGATGTGTGCAGGTGTGGGCCGTTAGCTGCATCTAATGACCCCCTCTTATGCTGTTTTGCGATTCTATGGGTTCCTGGGCCTGAGCTTTCCTTGGTTTGTCTCATGTCTCTCTTGACTTCCTTGGTTGGCTGCCTTCTGTGTTTCAAGTTGAAGGAGAAGGCTGCTGGAAAGTAGGGGGTGAGGCTAGGGACCTCCCAGTGGAGGCTGAGGGACATGGCAGCTCTTTTTTTACACAGATCCATACTTATTTATCTTCTAATATCCTTGGGATATCCCGTGTCTTGATCTATACTAGGAACTTCCTGGAGGCTTGTTTCCAAGAGAGGAGCTTATTTCTAAGAGAGAACTGAGAAAATGGTCACAAAGCATCATTGAGTGTGGGAATGTCAGCTGCCTCAGGCCCAGCATGTAGAATTAGCTAGTGGGCTGCTCAGGCCTGGCACTCCCTGCAGGTTATACTATCAGGACTCTGCTTAGAACCAGCAATGCTAGGACTCTCAGTCCATACTCTTCAGCCCCCCAGAATCTTGCCCACCTTCATTTCCTTAGATTGTTCGCATACACCATCACCCTTAGGCAATGTACTGACATGTCATTCTCATTTCTGTTTCTGCGCTTAGCTTGTGTTTTCCAGGTTGTGTTTCAAAGAGCATAGTCCTTAGAGTTGATTTGAAGTTGCTGCTCCCTCATCTATTAGTGTGTAACTTGCTGAGTCTGAGTTTTTTCACTTGTAATACCTGCTTCATTGCCCTGCTGTGGCAATCAATTCAATAATTATTTTCTGACTACTTACTATGTATCAGGCAATGTGCTGGGGGCTGGGGGAGAGGGTGCAAAGACCCGTACCAAGTACTCGATCCCTGTTTTTGAATTTGGTTTGGTGTTGGGAGGTAGGCCCCAAAACAGATAATTTCAAAACAGTGGGCAAATTCTAAGGCAGAGGTAAGCTCACGTATGCCTTAGGAGTACGAAAGAAAGGCAAGAGTGCTTTTTGGAGTAAATGGGGGATGAGCTGTTTTGAAGGACAAGGGGTGGCTGGGGGTGGGTGTTTCTGGATGAGAGGAGTATGGAGGTAGGAAACAGTATGGCAGGAGCAGGGCATTACTAAAACATAGTGTTCAGGACAAGGGGTGATGTGCTGATGTTGGGGAGTGAATAGGATCCAAGTCACCAAGGCCTTATAGGTCATGCCAAGAATTTAAGACTCTATCCTACAGGCAACAGGGTTTTAAAGCAGGAGAGTGACATGGACAGACTTGAGTTTGGATCAATCACTTTAGTGACCTTGTGGGAAGTACATGTGAGATTGAAAAATCTGGAATCAGTCCAATTAGGAGGCTGTTGTAATAGTCCAGGTGAGTGATGATGAGCTATCACAAAATAGTCATGAGGTGTAGGATGTAGAAGGGACAAAATTTAAATATTAAGGCAATAAAAAAAAGGCAGATTTAGAGATAGTTGCTGAGGAGAGGGTGGAGTTAGGATGACTCCAGGTGTCTGGCTTTACAGGACGGGAGGGTGATGGTCCCGTTGACTAAGATAGGGATCACGGGAGGAGCATTTTTAGGGCAAAGGTGGAGATGGTGAGTTAGGTCTCGTTTGAGATGCCTGTGAAGTATCCCAACGAAGATGTCTAGCATGCGGTTGTATATACAAACGTGATGTTCAGGAAGAAAACCCAGGCTATGATAGAGACTTGCGAGTTATCAGAATATACAGTGATAGCGAAAATGCCAACAATATAAACTTTTATCTAGGAGCACTGTGTGGATGCAAAAAGCAGTAGTTTAAGCAATGATTGACAGGGAATCCCAGTGATTAAGTGGTGGGTGAAAGCGGAATCCAAGGTGGAGACCCACGCTGACAGAGAGTGGTATTCCGGTCACAAGGGAGTAGACAGTTGCAAGAAAGAGGAGGCAGTAGGGTCAAGTGCAACAGTAAGAAAAGTATAGAAATTATCCACTGGATTTGGCAATGGGAAGATAAATTGATTTTTTACTGGAGGGTGATAAATAGGGGATCAGAAGCTGCAATGGAATGAGTTGGGGAGGGGAGAAGAGGCGGTGGGGAAGAACAAGTGTAGGTTTCAGTAGAGAAGGAAGGAGGAAGATAAGATGGGGCTGGAAGACCCAGGGGAAGGAAGGTTTCTGTTTGTTTTTGACTGTTGCAAAACTGGAGCATATTTATAGGCTGAGAGGCAGGAAACACTAGAGAAGGAGGGGTTGGAAGCTAAGGGATGAAAGCTGAGGGGGACGGGTGCCAAGGGTGGGGAACACAGGTGGAGAGACTGGCCCGGGGCAGGAGGAAGAACCCTCATCCTGGGAGACTGGAGAGTAGAAAAAAGAGGAGTGCAGAGATGGGTAAGAATGTAGTGGGAACAGGAAAGTTAAGGCAGCTCTCATTTTATGGCTTCAAGTTTCTCATCAAGATAAGAAGAGATGTTGTCTGCCAAGACAGAGGAGCTTTGGGGTTGGATGGGAGGGACTTGAAGAGGGCTCTAGAGATCGGAATAGTTCCTGAGGAGAGTGGGAGAGATGGCCTGCAAGGCATGAGTTAAAGGATCCTCGATCCGCAGCACTCAGAACCCAGTTGAGTTTGGAGATCATGTGCCATTGGTAGAACTGTGTGCTTTTCTTCAGCAGCACTTGGCCTGGGCAAAGGAGGGTAGAAGGCAGATCACGGGATTCATTAGGGGTGGGTTTTTCCAGAAAAATGAGATTGAAGGTAGATTCTTGTGAGAGTATGGTTCAGGTGGTCCACTATGAGGTCTCGGCTGGGCAGGCAGCAAATGAAGGACTCGGGACCAGGGGTGTCTGTGATGCTGAGGAGCAGATGGAGTAGGAGTGAGGGCAGGGCAAGAGCCACACAGGAAATGGCTTGCTGTTTGGGGCTGGACTATTAGATCTTGGGATTTCTGATGAAGGGCAGTTCTGACAAGGTTCCTGGATGTGGGGAATCCAAGGGGAATGGAGATGAGGAGGTTTGTGAGCTGTGAGACACTGGTGCTGGACAAGTCGTGGACATCCAAGTTACATAGCAAGGTGGTAGGTGTAAGGGACAGAGGGAAGGTATCAGCCCTCAGTGATGAGGTTGGAGGCCTATGACCATGGGGCCGAGTCTCAAATGACAGAGACTTCTATAGGAAGGGGAAGAGCAGAGGTTTGGAAATGGCACTGGGGAGTGAAGAGGACAGCACTCCCTTCTTGATCTTGGTGCCAGTGGGGAGTGGGAGGTTGAGCCATCTCCATGGAAGGTTATAGGGAAGCGGTCAGGCTAGAGTTGGTGTAGTTTGTGCTCTGTCTGAGGAAGGGTGCGGCTGAAATCTGAGCTTTCACCACCCTTTAGGTCCTGGGGAGAGAGGGGAGCACTTTTAACCAATGCCCCCTCTACCCTCAGAGGGGCCTTCTCTTTCTAATTTACTCAAGGCATCATAGAGGCTATTGGTGCCCCTGGGAAGTGGTGTCTGCAGTGGAGTTGGGTTTCTTCTGGGACCACAGGGTAAGATCACTGGGAAAAGGTTGAAGGTGTAAGGGGCTCAGTAGGCTTTGGGGGCTTTGAGTGGCACAGAGGAAATGTTGCTGAGAGCAGGAAACAGACAGGGAGAGGGAGGGTGGAGGGGCATGGAGGTGTCCTGAGGAGGAGGGATGACTGGAGGGGCTTTCACTGCGGACAGACCAGGTCAGCTGCCTCTGAGGCATTGATAGATGGTGATTCCAAGGGTCCAAAGGGAAGCCACTAGCCTCCTGGGACCAGGCTGGAGCTCCACAATGGTCTTATCTGGATACGCTACTGTGGTCCTTGGACATCTGTGTCATTGTCACAGGATGCTTATAAAAATGCATGTTCCTGCCATTGTACTCAGCTCCATGGTTATTCTGCAGCAGCCTCCAGTCTGAAAACCCCTCACTGGGAGTCTTGGTGGTCTTGGGTGCAGAGTGTCCTGTGGCACTCAGTGATGTCTGAGAGATATGCCCCCAAATATGGGGCCTCTCTGGTCAATGATCTTATACACACTGCGACCCCTTGGTTCTCTTGGTGACCTCTGGGAGGGTGTGTGGACACAGAGAGTTTTCTTATTGGCTGATGCACATGGCAATATGCATAGGGCAAGGGGTAAATATGGCTTCACTTTTCCCTTCCAGGACCTCTCAGTCACACTTCTGGGAACTCGCCCCCCTTCTTGCTCTGGTCTCCTTCCCTCTTCCACAGTCCTCTTATTCTTTCCTGTCAGCCACCCTCTCTCAGGGCCCTGCTGTGCGTCCAAGAGCCAGCGTTGTTCTGGAGGCTGGTGTGTGGACGAACAGAAGGCTGTGCCGATGGCCTCTCCTCATTTCTTTCAAGTGTGTTTTGCCAACAGTCTACACCTTTTCCCTGTATTGCCAAAGGCTCCTTACAAGTGGGCGGAGGGAAAGAGGGAGGAAAGGTTTAAGGGGACCAAGACCCCTGGCCACCTTGTCACCTGAATCTTACACTTGAGGCCGGTTCCAGCCCCACTGTGGCGGCCACCTCTTTCCAACCCTCCAGCCCTCACAAATCTGGAACACTCTTGAATCAGAATTTGAGTTAATTCAGGGAAGCAAATGTTTCTTTAGCCGAGCGGGCCATAGATGCTTTGGGCAACACAGATAAGAGACATGAGTGCACAGTAAAGGGGAAACTTGGGGATCCATCCATGGTGTTGTGAGATGTGCCTTAGAGAAGAAAAGAGAAAGGAGACCTAGCGGGGGCTGGGTGTGGAGCTGCAGAGAGGGGAGCGAAAGGGGAAAAGGGCCCGGAGGGGCCAGGAAAGGTGTAGCCTGTGGGAGGGGAACTGAGCCTTGTTCTGTCTCCGTGGAGTGGGGAGCCCCTGTTCCTGAACCAGACACTCAGGTGGGGTGGTGGGAGATGATCATGAGGTTTGCGGGGTCCTGGAAGGGCAGGAAGGGGATGTGAGCATCAGTAAGTTATGAGAAAGTGAAAAACTAACCCCAAACCCTTGAGCCTCTCTACATGTTGGGCCATGTCATTGAACTGGCAGGTGACCATCCTAGGATTCTGACAATTGAAGGTGGTGTGGTGGTTTATTTAATCAAACCAGTAAGTTAATACTGTTAATGTTACTTTAATGTCTAGTCCTAGAACCTGGTACATGTGTTTCTTATGCTCTCCGGCGTGCGGTGGACTAATATGGGAACAGGGGTGGGCAGTGGGTAGAGGGCTTGGCAGCCTGCTGCTATTTTATAACACTGAATAATTGTGAAGGAATTATGAAATCCTTCACTGACGTGATGTGACAGGTGTATGAGTAATACACCATCCCTGCCCTCTGGGGCTCTCAGGTGATCAGGAAATAAGGCTTGTAGACAAGTAACAATAGTTTTAAGACTGACCCCAAAGCCATACTTGATGTGGGGAGGCAGCCCCATGAAAGAACAGGGGAGGGAGGCATTATGCCCAAACACCTTGTGTGTTGATTTTCTCCCTCCCTAACTAGCTTGCAAGTTCTTGGAGGTTAAAAACTGTATCTTCTTTAGTGTCTCCCATGATACTCCGTATGCCTTGGTGCTCAATATCTGCTCGCTCTTACTCATTTTAATGCCTGCAGGGTTTACAACATGTTCTGCATAGGTTAGGTACCTGATTTTTGTTAAATGACTAAAATTAATTTTCCCTGTCTTTCCTCCCATTCCTTCACTTCTTTCCCATCTCCCAAAGGTTTATATAATAAATGCTTATTAAAATGAATCACGAAATTGTCAATGACATTAGAAGTTCAACTTCACCGATAAGAAATTCCATTTATTACATCGGCAGAGATTAATAAAAATAAGATAATTTTCCACATTAATGAGGTCGCAGGTAGACGGCACTTTTATAAATTGTTACAGGGAGAACAATTGTTCAATTTTAGGGGGGAAGGCAACCTGATATTATTTGTCAATAGCTTTAAGAAAGCAGATATCCTTTGATCTAGATGTTCAGCCTCTACGAATTTACCCTAAGGAGATTAATTACCACTGAGTGGAAAGAAGATAACCATAGCATTGTTCGTGAGAGTGAACACTGAAAACATCTGAGATGCTAACCAGTGAAGGACTGTGCAATTAGTGCCTGGAAGGTACTTATAATAACATGGTACAAAAGTATTTGAAAAATGAGATGAGAGCATGTTAAAGCAGAATTAAGTAAAAAAAAAAAATCACACACACACACACAAACAGCTCACAAAGCTAGTATGGTAAGATTTCTGGAATTCTGGTTTTTTTCTAGCCATATGGCCTTAGGCAGGTCACTTGACCTTTTTGTGCTCAATCTTCTTTTCTATAAAATGGGGACATTGCTATCTGCCCTGTAAGGTTGCTGTAAGAATTGCTGGTGTTTGGGAGGGGAGGGGGCACTTGTTTCTGAGCCTGTGTATCAGTCCGACGCTCAGTTAGTAGTGGATATTATTACCCAATTTTTGTAAAAAAAAAAGAACATAAACTGTGTATTTCCACAGTAAAAGAAAGGCCAGTAGAAGTTACTTATAGTGAAATGTTAGCAGTTTTGTCTCCAACTGGTGATATTGTAGTGATTTTTCCTTTCTTCTTTAGGCTTTGCACCTTTGCCAAATTTTCTACAATGAACACTATAGGAATTATATTAACGTTGTAATTAGAAGTGAAGTACTCAGAAAAGAAATGGTCCTGGGCTTGTATTAAAAAAAATTAAAGAGTTAAAGAGATGGATTACTGATCCGTCTGTGTTAGAATTACAAGGGACCCAGGGATTGTTTGTTTAACTTCCTTTTACAGTAGAGGAAACGCAGAGAGGGAAAGGGATTCACCCGAGGAAGTACATAGATTCATAGTGGATTTCACATTTCCGGAGCTAGGACTTTTTAAACTACACTAGTCTGTCTTTGGGGACACAGGGCTCAAGAGAGGGTCTGCTTTAGGCCTGGTTATTCTGCAAAACATTGGTGTTCCCAGTGGAATCCTGCCCTCAAGGATCCCAAATCTCCCAGGAGAGACTTCTGCCTCCTTGCTTCTCCCAGCCAGCATCCCGCTACTGCAATCTACTTTATTTCTCCCAGACAAGTTTGAACAAGCCCCTTCTCCAAATGTCATTGTTTTCCTCATTAAGTGGAGACAGTGATGCCTCTGGAAATCCTTGGCATTGTTTCCAGCCTACACATCTCTCCTAGGTGAGACGCCCATCTATTCATCCTCACGTGGATGGCCTGCAGGCTTATCCAGTGCCTAGTGCCTAAAATGCAATTACTGTCTTCCCCCCAAACCCGCCTCTCCTCCTGTATTGTGCCTTAGAAAATGGCAGACCCAGAATCCAGGATAACTTTCTCTACACCTCCTCCTCCTAACCTCTTATTGATTAGACCCCTTATTGACTAGTTGTTAAGTCTCACAGATGCAGCCTACATCACTCAATCAGGATTGACTGGCCCGAGTGCTCTCCATCGGGATAGCGGGTGGCTAGGAGGAAACGTGAAGATGAATCAGGCCTATCCTCAAGGAGCTAATCATTTGCTTCACCATAAGTGTAGAAGAGATATTGGGCTTTGAGATAAAGGGGAAGGTATTTCTAGTGGGAGCTTGGTGGGAGAGAACAGAGGCATTTTACCTGGACCTTGAGGGCAGTGTAAGATTTGGACGTGTGGAAAAGAGGAAGAGAATTTCAGACAGGAGAGCACAGTGGATGAGTTGAGTCCTTTTGGAAGAGGGAAGGATGGTGGTGGAGACAAGAAGAAAGGAGGGCTGGTGTGGGCCTGGGGAAGGACTTGACTTCCATACATAGAGCCCAGGGCCAGAGGGGCCAGAGGTCAGAGCACCTAGGCAGAGCAGGCTCCAGGACATCCTTTTCACCCCTCCGGGCTGGTGGAGCTGTACGGTGGAGCCTTGAACAACATTGGTAAGACTTCTGGTCAACAGTAGGCTATTAGTAGTTAAGTTTTTGGGGGGTTAAAAGTTGTATAGGATTTTTGACTGCACAGGGAGTTTGCACTCCAACCCACCCCCCCCGCCACGCCACGTTGTTCAAGGGTCAACTGTTCAATCAAATTGTCAAGATTCGATTTTTGCAAATCTGGTGTGAATCAGTGTCTCATTGTTTCAGGTATATTTCCTTTATGTTGGTGAATATAAGTTTTTAATGTGTTCTTTCTCACATTTATGGTATGGCCATTTTGGTTTTCCATTCTATGACATGCCTCTTCATATCCTCTGCTCATTTCTCTGGTTGGTTGGCTGGTTGTCATTTTCTTGTTGATTTGAAAGAGTTTTTTTTTTTTTTTTTTATAATACTAGATACTGAACATTTGTTGGTTCTGTTATATCTTCCTTCAAACTATGGCTTGTCTTTTACCTTTCTTGTGGTATGTTTTGCTGAACACACATTTTTAATTTGAAAATAGTCATATTTACAATCTTTTATGGGCAGTGTTTTGTTTTGTTTTTAAGCAGGGTCCACACCCAGCATGGGGCCCAACACGGGACTTGAGCTCACAACCCTGAGATCAAGACCGGAGCTGAGATCAGGAGTCATACCCCTAACTGACTGAGCCACCCAGGCGCCCCATAGGCAGTGGGGTGGGTTTTTTTTTTTTTTTTTTGAGTCTTTTTGAAAAATTCCTCTCCTTTCATGAGATTTTAAAAAGTTATCCCCCTACATTTTCTTTTAATGTTTGGAAGTTTTGCATGTCACATTTGGGTCTTGAATTTACTACTGATTAATTTTTGTGACTGTGGGAGATAAAAATCCAATTTTTTTTTGCATATGGGTAACCAATTACACCAACACCATTAAGAGGCCATTCTGTCTCCATGGATCTGTAATGCCAGTGGTGGGGGCAGAGTGGGGTACTTAGAAGGATAGGGAAGTTCTCTGATGAGAGCTTCTTTTTGAAGTAGATATTGAGAGGTAAGGGTGGGTGTGTCTAGGTCTGCTCCCTACAGGTGGGCTTCCTGCGGGGATCCACAGGAGCTGGCCCAGTGCATATGTCAGCCAATCCTGACAACAGCAAGGACTGGGTACCAGCCCTGTGCTCACGTCCCCATCATGCCAGGAGAGGGGGCTGGCGCTTCCCAAATGGCTAGGTCGTAGAGCTGTAAGCGCCGGGCTTGGACCTCTGTCTCTATCCTCTGGGGGGGTGCTGGTCTGGAGCTCCCACAGAGAACACAGCCCAGGCTCTGCCACATCATTCTGCTGTTGCATTCCAGCCTCTGATTGCTCCAGGAAGGGGCCGATGCTTCCCTAGTCAACAACTTCAAAGCCCCTCGGTCTAAGAGTCAGGCTCCCTCACCTAGAGTCTGATGCTAACCCATGCTAGACCTGCACACGAGCTCCTGCTCCTCTTGGAGTCGCCCCCAGTGAGCATGGCCCCAGAGGGCCAGCTGCGTGTGCTGCTTGGCCATTTGCCCTTTTCGGTGGCCGACATTACGCCTTCATTTGTGTCTCAACCATCTCCAACATACTGATATGTGCCTTTGATTCTGTTTCCTAAAACTGATTTCATGTGGATTGGTTTATGTTCAGATTGTTGATGTCTGTGGCTGTTACGCTTAGCACTTGATTTCTGCGAGTGTTTTGTAATTTGGGATTTGCAGGCTCATTTGGAAGGGGAAGCTTTCGGATTCTTTTATTTCTCTTCCTATGTGTTCACCTCCAGGTTTAGAGGTGCTGTAGCTTCCTATTGGCCTCCTGAAACTCTGGTCCCAAAACAGCCCTCGTGCTGGTGGCGGGTGAATAGAGATAGTGGGGATAGCACAGTGGGCAGCCCGGCTCAGGTCCTGGAAGGAATGCTTCGTCCTCCAGCTGCCCAGGCCCATGGCTCCCAAGGAAGCCGGCAAACCATGCAGCACTTGGCAGCAGTTTTCTCCAGCCTTCTGGATTGGGGATAACCCCCCCAAAGTTGACTTGAAGCAGGGAAGCACTTTTAGTTCTTCTTTTGTTGTTGTGTTGACCAAGGCAGGGAAGGAACCCATTTGGCACCTGAGAGGATGCTGCCTAAAAGAGGAGGAAGGGGAGCTGGTCCTCTTGCCCCTTCAAGTCTGTTAAGAATCCCCCCTGTAGGGGACTGGCTAGGACAGGTTTCATAAGGAAGCGTCTCCCTCTAGTGGCTGCATAGATGTATTGCAAGATGTTTTCCTTCCCTAGTTCTTTGCTCTTTGGGGGGTTTCCTTACACCTCTAGAAGATCCACCAACTTGTGGGTAGGAGAGCTTTAGATTACAAAGCTCCATCTTTGTAATTACTCCATCTGCCTGGTGACTAAAATTAACGGATTCTGTAGTGACTGATGACAGAGAGCTCCCCTTCGATTTCCATGTTTCTCAAAAATTTTCCCAGCCCAAATTTGCAAATGGTTTTACATATGTTAATTAGTATTATTCCTAGGAACTCCAGAACAGTTGTTCTTCCTTATTAAGTGGCCCGTTTCATGGTTTTCTCCGTCCATCTCTACTTGCTAAGTGGTTTAGCTGAGTTCTTTCAGTTGCTGTAAGTGGACTTCTCCACACCAGTTGGTGGGAAGTTGGAGAGGAGGTGGAAGGGACGCTGGAGCAACAGAGGGAGCGATTGTCCTCAAAGCCTACGATCTGGATGTAAGGTCCTCTGGAGCAGGAGTCTGGGTTCACCCTGGTTCTCCACAGGAAGTTGGCCTGCCTGCTCTCACTCTCTCTTTGCTGCTGACCTGGCCCTGAGGCTCCCCCTTGCCTTTCTCTGCATCCTAGCTTCTGCTTATTCAGAGCTATGGCTTACCCCGAGCTCATTGTGGTCCCCCTGGCATCTCTCCACTCTCTCCACCTCATGGCATTTCAGTCTTAGCACGTACCACCAGCTGACTTATCTTCTTGGCATTTCCCAGTTCTGTTTCCTGAGACAGAAATCTAATTGACGCTGCCACCCCCCTTTTTTTGGTGCTTGGACACATCAAAGGTCTCTGCCCAGCCTGCGAATTGCCCCTTCGAGGGTCTGCTACCTTTGCAATCAGCTGGGCAGGGGAGGGCGTGGTACAGAACAGGACTGGCTGGAGATGCCTTTGTAGCGGGGGCTGAGGACGGGCAGTTCCTTTAGAAGGGTGCGGCCGTGCCACACCATAGGGCTGTCCCATTCGGACAACCCCCCCCGTATCCCCCCCCCCGGGGCTGCTGTGAGTCAGAGCCCTGGTCTGGGCACTGAGTGATCTGGTCTGCTTTGCAGGGGCCTGGGAGCTCCCACAGGATGGAAGTTTCCAGACATCTCTTGGTGGGCTGCATCTCCCCATCTGTCCTGCTCTGTTTCCCATCCTCACTGTGTGGTCAGTGCTGCGGAGGTACCCACAGAATGGCTTGTGTGTCCCTGAGGCGGGCATCATCACAACATACCTTGTGGGCAGGTGGAGGGGTTGGCCGCTGGGGGCGAGGTCACATGGGGGCAGAGGAGACAGCGAGTGGGGATGGCCCCCTGCTGCTGGCTGAAAGGGTACATTTGTTCAAATTCAGAAAAGGGTATCGCTTCCCCTGGACACTTCACTGACATCTTCCAGAAAGCTGTTGCAGTAACCAGTCAATGCCATGAGGAGCAGCACAGGGTGAAAGGGGTCCTCGGGAGTTGTGCAGTGCAAAACTTGGCCC
>NC_138379.1:87117915-87146587 GCF_054177405.1 Leptonychotes weddellii | reverse complement strand
ACCCCCCACCACTCCAGCAACCCTGTTTGTTTCCTGAGATTAAGAATTCCTCATATCGGTGAGATCATATGATACTTGTCTTTCTCTGATTGACTTATTTCGCTTAGCATAATACCCTCTAGTTCCAACCACATCATTGCAAATGGCAAGATTTCCTTTTTTTGATGGCTGCATAATATTCCATTGTATATATATACACTACATCTTCTTTATCCATTCATTTGTTGATGGACATCTTGGCTCTTTCCATAGTTTGGCTATTGTGGACATTGCTGCTATAAACATTGGGGTGCACGTACCCCTTCAGATCACTACATTTGTATCTTTGGGGTAAATACCCAATAGTGCAGTTGCTGGGTCGTAAGGTAGCTCTATTTTCAACGTTTTGAGGAACCTCCATACTGTTTTCCATAGTGGCTGCACCAGCTTGCATTCCCACCAACAGTTTAGGAGGGTTCCCCTTTCTCCGCATCCTCGCCAACATCTGTCTGACCTGGGGTCTTATTCAAAGTTCTTTTGGCTGTTAATAGAAACCAACTACAGCCAATTGTGAGATGGTGGGGGAGAAGGCAGGAAGAAAGAAAAGAAAAGGGAAAAAAGAGAGTATATTGGGTTGCAGCGGGATCCTACAGAATCTAAGCACAGTTGGGCCTTTTAAGAGTTGGGACTAGGAGCTCTTGAAGCTGTTAGGAACCTAGACCCATCATTCACTGTCTTCCTCTGCTTCCCTCCAAAAGAAACATTAATTGTAAACAAAGTCCTGTTCAGGATGTACCTGTGACTTTGCTTCTCCATATGCTTGGAATGAAATGGATGCCTTATAGCTCCTGAATTTTCCTCTTCTCCATTCATGTAACCCAACTCAGATGGATGGATGCCTCTCCCGGGAGCCTGCCCTAATTCCAGACTCCAGGGAAAGAGAGCCTGGCCTGGGTCAGGTGACCCCATTGGTCCAGTCAACAGTGGTTGGGTATGTGAAGGCAAGTGCATATATATGTGAAGTTACAGGCAGGACTGCTGGCTCCACCTAAGGGTGGGAGGCAGTTCCCAGAGAAAGAGGCCTTTTGTGATCTGGGCAGATTCTCTAAAGGTGCCTCCCACTCTTGGCATTTGGAATAAAGCCCATTAGGTCCTGTCCTGAGGGGAGCTGGAATGCCCAGCCATGATCCTCCTCTCAGGCCAGTGAGTTACTTGGGTGGAAGGGAGCATCAGTCTTCCCGTTGAGCTGTGGGCCTTGGAGCTCCTGTGAAGAGTTGTGAGTCCTGTATAAAGCTGCACACCTCCATCTCCAGCTGCCTCCCATTACCTTTTCCCTGGCATTGTTCCCACTCCCCTCCAATCAGAAAGACTTTTTAATATGAAATTCACATTTTGCAAACTTCCTTTCTGGCAGTGGCTTTATTTGGAAACTAAACTCTCTCTTTAGTGCAAAGGCAGGACCAGTCACAACGGGACACGGCGCACCTGGCACCATTGCTTTTTTCTGTGGAGGTAGAAGTGGAAATATGTTTCTCATGGATGCACTCAGTGGAATCCAGCCACATTAGCAGTGTAGGAGAGCACTGGGCTAAGAGTCAGAAGTCCTGGATTTTATTCCTGAACACCGCCTTTTATATAAAACTTGCAGACTTTGGGCAATCTTATCAATGGACCCAAATCTCACTTTTTAAAAATTTTTAAATGGGGATAATAATACTTTGCTTACCATTTAGCAAGTGCTTTAAGTATGATCAAATATCTCTAACTATAAGGCATTATTTATTAACTGACATTGTGTGGACTATTCATAACTTTCCAACAATATTCCAGTGGTTAATAGAGATTTGTAGCATGACCTCAGGAGGAGAGGTGGGATCTTAGAGCAGCTGAACAATTCATCTGATGGCATTGGTAAGTTGGAGGTAGCCCTGGGGTTCAGCATAACATTCTGGATCCTGCCCTCCCCCCCTGCAGGCCCACATGGGAACACAGGTCTTCTCCATGTCCCTGTTCTTTCTAGCAGACCCTCCTGTCCTAGCTTGCAGTTGACCCATCCTGATGTGAGACTGTAGTAGCCCTCCTGACCCCAGCCCACAGGACATGTTCATCTGTGCGCATCCTGGACAAGACTTTGGAGCTAGAAGGGCCGAGGGGTTTGTCAGACTCCTCGGAGGTCAGACCCAGCTGCTCTTTCTTCTCTTCCTTCAGAGTGCACATACTGCAGAGTGTTGTGAGGAAGATGGGGACCAGGGTAGGCAGGGGACTCAGTAAACACTAAGCAAGGCAAATCCAGTGGGCGATTTTCTCTCTCTGTGCCTTCCAGGGACTTTGTGAGGAGGAATTAGGGTTAAATTAAATGACAAAACCAAAAGAAATGAGGCCTTGCTTCCTTTCCTTGGTTTTGTGCTGCAGAGGGAATGTGACATGAAAAGCAAAAGGGTCGAGGATCCTTACAAGCAGTCCTGTAGGCTGGACATAGTTATTGTCGCTGCTATTCGGTGGAGGGCTCCGGAGCTCAGTGACTCGAGCCTGAGGTGACATGGTTAGTAAATGGAGTCAGAATTTGAACCTGACTCCAGAGTTCTTCCTCGTAACAAGCACATGCTCAACTAACAATGATCATATTATTAAAAAGGTTGGAACTAAACATTTATTGTCTGACATGGGGTTTTGTAGACATCCTCTTGTTTGCGCCTCAGAACAACCCTGTAAGGGACATATCATCTTCTCTATTGTACAGATGAGGTAATTGAAATCAGAAAGGTAGTGATTCAGCCAAGGATCCACAGCTAACAGTTCTAAGATCAGAACTTGCATCCTGATTTGTCTCACATTGAAGACTCGTGTAGATTGCTTTGGACAGTTGTGGCTTATTTGACAGGTAGGAGGGTCTCCATAAACACTTTTTGATGTATCTGTTTGGGGGAGAGGGAGAACAGCACCCAGAGGGTTGGGAAGCAGCCTCCCAATCTCCATTTGCCCTCAGAGGACAGGCTGGGATAGGAGCAGGGGTTAAGAGATAGAATGGCCAAGTCAGAAAGTGACTTTGATGGGCAGACATTACCAAGTGGTGCTGGCCTGTCCTCTGCCTTGTGAAGCAGGCCATGCAGGGTCTAGAGGAGCTGTAGGCTTCTATGCCCTCCTCAGGAGTGAAAAGCAATTTTTTCTTTTTGTGCTCTAGGGGGTTGAGAATGAGCTGGCCACAGCAGGTGTGAATACAGTGGATGGGGAATGAATGAGATCACTTCATGGCTGGGGGTGGAATGGGGGCTTCCACCCCAGTCTCCATGAAAAAGATCTTGGTAGGACCCAAACCCGCCAGTCTCCTTGTCTCCTGCCAGGCCCAGGAGACCTGCCACCTGCCACAAATCTCTGCCTTTGCCACATGTGGCTCCAGGTCGTTGAGGTAAAATGTAAATCCTGCCTTTAATACAGAAGCCTGGCAGTGGGGAGCATGCTGATGAGAAAGTGGGACTGGACTGGGGGTGCTGCAGGGAGCTAGCTCAAAGTCCCAAATGACATGACTGTTGTGGTGACATGAGTGTGGGGCTTGTCCCCTCCCTTGCGGGAGGACCCTCACCATCCCAGGCCTTGCTCAGCAGGGTGAGGAAACCCTAGGGAAGGCGTGAAGACTGAGGCCAGAGATTTTATTTATCTATTTTAAAGACTGATTGATTGATTGATTTGAATGAGGGAGGGGGTTGTGGGAGGGGCAAAGGGAGAGAGAATTTCCAGCAGACTCTGTGCTGAGCAAGGAGCCCCATGTGGGGCTCGATCCCACGACCCTGTGATCATGACCTGAGCTGAAATCAAAGGTCAGATGCTTAACCGACTGAGCCCCACAGGCCCCCTGAGGCCAGAGACTTTAAATACAGCTGTTCCAGCATAGGACTAGCTGCTTAGGCCGCTATCCCTTCCAGCCAGGTGAGCTGCAACCCCACAGCCCGGGATGCTCCCAGTGTAGCCATGGCACTGCTGGGCCCTGCTCTGCGGGAGAACAGTGACACTCAGTTTGCACCCTTCCATATCTCTCAGCACGGGCACTAAGATGGATCCTTTTTATGGAGGTGCAGATTGAGCCAAGAGAAAAACTCTGCCAAAGTCCCTGGTCTCCCAGTAGCAGTGTTGGCCCGCTTTCTTTTGCTCTGTGGGAAAACACGGAGCCACTCCACCTCACGTCACACCGGTTCTTCCAGCTTCAAAGCTCACGTTGTCCATCTTGATGGAAAATTTGCAGATTTTACACAGTTACAGGAAAAAAGAAACCTATGACACATGCTTCATTGTTTATATAGCTGGTTTCATAGACTTTGGATAGTACTATTAAGTTTTCAACAAGTACCAAAATTCTTTTTTCTCTTTTTCTCTGAGACTGGGGGAAGGGGCTTTGCAGAACAAGGGTCCCTTCATCCATCTTTATCATTGCTTATAATTTCATTTTTAATTAATTTCAGACTTAAGAAAAAAGTTGAAATAGCAGTACAAAATTCCCATATACCCCCTCACGCAGATTTCCCCAAATATTAATATATATAACTTGGAGTACAATGATCAAAAGTAGGAAATTAACATTGATACAATACTGTAATCTACAGACGTAATTCAAATTTTGCCAGTTTTCCCACTCATGCCCTGCGTTGGGCCCAGGATCCAATCCAGGGTCACACGTTGCATTTACTGTCCTGTGTCCTTAATCTCCTTTCATCTGGGACAGTTCTTCAGTTTTAATTTGTCTCTCATGACCTTTTCCCTCTTGAAAAGTTACTTGCTAGTTATCTTCTAGAATGTTCTTAATTTGGGCTTATATGTTGTTTCCTTGTGACTTACATCCAGGCTATGCATTTCTCGCAAAAATACCACGGATGTGATGTTGTGTCCTTCTCAGCGTATCCTATCAGAAGGCGCACGACCTCTGTCTCCTACCAGTGGTGTCATCTGTGATCTCTCATGCCGGGTAGCGAGGGCCAGGTTTCTCCGCTGTAAAGTTACCTTTGAATGAATTTATACCTTTGTAATGAAAAAGTATTTTGTGGGGGAGATTCTTTAAATCATCCTGTTTCTCACCGTATCTTAGCCCACTGATTCTGGGATTCAGGAATGATCCCACCTGAAACAATTATTGCTGGGGAGTTTAATTCACTTACAAATGTCAAGACGGTACAATTACAAGGCAAAAATAAAAGAGCCTTCTAGGCACACAGGCAGGACTGGATCCCTTCTTACACCTCTCTGTTTGCTTGCTTGTCTTCATAGTTTTGTCTCATTCAGCATACCTTCGTCAGCTGTTAGGTACATAAAATGTTGAATGTCACATCCGCACCACCGTTGTTTGCTTTTAGGAGGCATGATATTTCAACCGATGCTTCTATCCTTCTATCTGATTCATTCTTGTGTTTCAGAGCAAACAGTCCCTTTGGAGCTCAGAGCTGCCTTCTAAATTAGATCTGAACTTAAGCTCTGTCTCCCTCTATTTAGACTGAAGATAGGTGGTATTATTCTGTGTGCCCCAGTGATTCTAATTTCTACTCAGGACCAGCCTTTTCCTTGGTGAATGACTCAGCATTTTACAATCTGACATTTTAAGAGAACCGCTTTGCGATTAAACTGAAGCCATATATTAAAGTTAAACCCCGAAGCCAGCGTGGGTCCCACAAAGGTTAGACAAAGATAAGACAATTTGTCATACCTATGCCTACGAAGTGCACAGCAGAAATGAAATGAGATTCCAGAACCAGAATGGGCCGGGGCCCCTGACTACAAGTTCTCAGGGAGACAGACTCTTCTCCGGTGGCTGTCGCTCTGGCTTCCGACACAGCCTGTCCCGGCCGTGCTGATGGACTGTGTGGAGGGCTTCTGTGCTCCAGACTCGAGGCCTGAGTTAGGACAGCGTATTTAAAGGAGGCTTAAAAGTTGAACTTCTAAATTGGGGAAGTTGTAAATTTGAAGCGAGTTATTGATTTTTGTTTTGTACCCACGAAGAACTGATGAAAAGAAAGCCTTCCTGTATGAGCACCTCGCAGCAGGCAGGTTGTCAGTCGGCTGATTGTACTTCCCTCATCATTTATTTCAGGCAGCACAGAAGTGCTGATGCCTTTTCTGCCCGCAGAAATGCCGGCCGGCTGGGAGGGGCGGCTGAACGCAGCAGCAGAAACGGCTTAGTGCCTTAGTGTGTGCCTTGTCTGTCTGGGATCGAACCGTGCAGTAGTCGTGACCCAGCCTGCATTCCTTGTTAGCCTCGCTCTGTCTTGCTCTTCAGAAGGCTGGGAGGGGAGGAGGAGGCAAGCAGCCGGAGGAAGGAGAAAGAGAAGAGAGGGGTGTGAATGCAGAGCAGGAGGGAAGGGGGAGGGGAAGACAAGCTCTTTCTGTCTCCATCCCTTCCCAGTGGCCTGCCGTCTTCATCCTGAGACCTTCTGGCCCATAATACCTCCAGCGAGGCCCGGGCACCCCACGTCTCCCAGCACACTGCACACTCGGTTGCCCCTTACCACCACACCTACCCCTCAGGGCTCTCTCTCCCACCGGCTTCCAGAGCACTGCACTCTGACTTACAATCTATATCATTCATTCATTCATCCATCAGTCATTTATTGGTGCCTCTGCTAAGCCAGGCCAGGAGTCGTACTAAGTAGTGGGTATATAAAAATAAATTAAACACAGTTCTTACCCTCAGGGAGCTCCTGGTTTCGTGGGGAGAGAAGTTTTTAAGTAGATCATCGTAGTGCAATCATAAGATACCATTTAGTACATGCACGTATCCTTCTGAATACTTTACATGCTCTACTCATTGAACCTTTGTAACAACCCTGTGGAGTAAGTGCCATTATATCCCTTTTACGGTAGATGAAGCACAGAGAGGTTAAGTAATTTACCTAAGGTCACACAGTTACTAAGGGACAGAGTCAGGATTTGAATTCAGAGGCACCGGCTTCAGAGGTAGGGCTTGGGACCAGTATATTTCACTGCCCCTCTGTGAGTCAAGTACGGTAATGGGGCTCTGAGTGTCGCAGGCGCACGTGGCCGGGCCTGGTGGAGGTGGCAGGGGTGGAGGGCTGGGACAGGACTTGGTTTGGTGATGGGGAGGAGGTAGCTTAGTGATCTGGGCAGCCTGGGGTTCCCTCCCTCCCTCCTTTCTTTCTGCCTTCCACGTTCAGTAAGCGAGTACTAGTAAGCCAGTGTGCTCGGCGTTGTGCTAGGTACTGGGGGTACAGGATGGGCCTAGTCCAGCCGGGGATATGCCAGCACACAGTGTGGCCAGCGCTCCCCCTGAGGAGGATGGACGTGAGGCCGCAGCAGCAGCAGTGGGGGAAGACGTCGTGGAGGGACAGGGGCACATTGTGTGGGTTGAGGGGCAGGCAGATCTGGTGTGAGCTGCTTGGTGACATACAAGTGTCTAATCATGTCACATCTACTTCTGAGTCCCTGGCAGCCAGGGTTGACCAGACATCTAAAATCCAGTCATCATTTGGGCCAACACTCTCCATCCAATGGCCTTCCAGGACCCCGGAACCGATGTGGGTCTCAGTCTGTGGCTTCCTCACAGCCCGCCTGCCTCCATCAGTGGCACGGTCCCAGCTTCCTGGGAAGGCTAGCCTGGTCCCTCGGAGGACGAGCAGCGTTGTAGGTGGCAGCAGTCCCATCACATCACGCTGCGGCTCCCACAGTGGCAGCCTGGTGCCCGAATTTCCCCCAGGCCCCGCACAGCCACCGACCAGCTGCCAGAGCTCAGCCTTCACCAACAAGCAGCCAGTGAGCCAAATCCTCCCGTGCCGCCTTTGAACCAAAACTTAAAACTATGTTGACTGCCCCCTGGTGGTAGGGGAGCCCTAGAATTTAGGAATGGCTGCTTACCTCTCAGGGGGGGAGAAGTTCTCTCTTCCTCTCCAGTGACTCTAGAGTAGCCTGACCATCAAGTATCCTGATAACAGTTACAGGAGCATTCCAGGCAGGGCAGACGCTGTGAGCAAAGACACAGAGGTGTCACTGTGTTGGGTCTGTTGACAGTATGCACCATGGCTTGGGATGTCAGTGGGAGATGGGGGCAGGGCGATGGAGGTTGGGCTGGGTGGTGAGGGGCCTTGACGGCCCAGCTAGTAGGAAAAAACCAGCTTTCACCTGCAGCAGAGTAGTGATGTGAGTCTGGAGTTTAGAAAGGTCCGTGCGTGTGTGTGTGTGTGTGTGTGTGTGTGTATGTGTGCAGTAAAAGGCTACTAAGAACAACTTAACCTATTGCATAATCCCCCCAGGGTGGCCTGGGGCTGGTGCTGTCCTGTCCCCTCACTGAATGATGTGCCGTGTGGGGCGATATCACTCACAGGCACACAGTCAGATGCTTTCCCACTTCACTGTGGCTCTTAATTCAGGCAAAGCAAGAGCAGGGTGGGGAGATTATAGCCCATGTCCTATGGGATAGGTGGGTAGCAAAAACCAGTCAGTCAGTGACAAAATTAATTTTGTATCCTGTCCTTGGGAAATAAAAAAGAACGGGCCATGGAAGACTCTTCTGACCAGGCTCGTTAGCAGAAGTGCAGGAGAGATTAGACCAACGGTTTCTCATTTCCCCATGATCCCAGCCAGGTCCAGTTTCGAGGACTCAGAGCTTCCTCTCTGAGCCAAGAAGATACCCCACTCCCCCTAGTCCTCAAATGACTCCCAAACCAGAGGGACTGCAAAAGACGCTAGCGTCGTACAAGCCAGAGCCAGGTAATGAGGTGCGAGGGAGAAGTGCCTAGCCGTGACATTAAGTGGGATTTATTTTCTTCATCTCAGGTTCCCTATTGTATGGCACGCTCCTTCCCCACCTGCAAACACAGCCATATTTTAGGATACAACTCTGAGGGTTTCAGGGCTATCTGAGAAATAATGGCCCCATGTGCTCTCACTGCATAGATGTGCCCTTTCCAAATATACAAGACAGGAAGGTGACCTGCCGATTCAGTGGAAGGCAATAAACCACACATTCAATTAGAATGACATAGATTTAATCACAATTGTCTAATGGTATTTGAGATTTCTTATTTAATCAGTAATGAGACGACCCAGCAATTAATGTTCCTCGAATCGCAGCCGCCCTTCCCGGCGCGGTGTTGATTTTAAACTAATCTTTCTATTTTATATCCTCTTTCTATTTCTGGAGCTAATAAAGGTGCTCTGATGAGTTGTATTAAAACATCAAATTCTTCTTTTGTTGCACTCGCAAGTTTATCATGATTTTTAATCAAAATACCGAGTTAATTTGCAGGAGGGAGTTTTGGACCTCACAGTTTGCCTGGATGGGGAAGCCACGGTGGGCTTGGCTCATTTCCCTCTGACTCTCCCAGCTGTTTTTGGCCCCCTCTGGAGAGGTTTGAGAACTGGGACAGCGTCATGGGTCTGTGACGTATGAGGCCACGGAGGGCCCCGTGCTCAGAAGGTCCCTGTGCTTAGTTTAATGTGATGTCAGCACGGTTTTGAAAATCTTAATTCCTTTTGTAAAAGGGGCCCCACATTTTCATTTTGCACTGGGCCCTGCAAATTATGTAACCAATCCTGTTTGAGGCTCTGTCAGATTAGCCTCTTCTTGAGGTAGTGCTTCAGGCTCTAGGCTGAGAAGGGCAGTGTGTGGAGTGGACAAGAATTGACTATGGGGTACAAGTGAGATGAAGTTTGCCCTTGGGTTTCCCACATGGCTTTTCATGTCACTGAAACTCCCTTCTCCTTGCAGTCCTGAAGCTCAGGCTGTAGGAATACCAGATAAAAGTAGGTGTCAATGAAGGAAGTATTACTAGAAATTCTTTTTTGGAGGGGAAAAGTGTATTTTTTTTTCCTGAAATCTATTTTTTAAAAATTATAATAATGGCTATTGAGTACCTACCATGGCCCAGGAACTGTTGTAAGCACTTTACATACATTATTCCATTTGATACAACAGCTCTGTGAGGTAGGTACTATGATTAATCCCAGCTTGGAAACTGAGGCAAGAGAGGTTAAACAAATTGCCTAAGCCATATAGTCAATAAATGGTGCAGCCAAGCTCAAATCCAAGTTTATGTTCTGGCATGGTAGAAAGAGATGGGTTTTTGAGAGGGGCAGATCTGGGTTTGTTGTTGCTCCTGCCATTTGTTAGCTATGTGAATGTAAACAAATCACTTAACCTCTCTGACCCTGTTTCCTCATTTGTAAAGTGGGGATAACAGCACCTGCCACGTAGGGTTGATTTGAATGAAACAAAGTAACACATGAACAGCATTTAGCCTGGTGCCTGGCATAGTACCCAATTAAATGCAAGGTCAGTTCTCTGCCTCCTTGAAAATTCATGCCCAAGCTCTCCTGCAGAAAGCCTTCTTTTGTCTGCTCTAAACTTATACTCCTCACTCATTTGCTCTATTATTTCCTTAAGAATTTTATTCATACCATTGTATTGGTATATGCTTGTTTTATGTTAGTTTATTCATCAATAATTTATTGAACACTTGTTATATTATTAATTTAGCAGCTATGTTCCAACCATGAGCAAGGCACTGTGCTAGGCATGATAAGGCATATTATGTTATGACTGCAAGGGGTACTGGCCACATGAAGGACGTGATTCATGCTCAAGGGACTCAGAATCTCCTTGGGAGATACAGTCCATAAACACGTCAGATAGGAAAATAACTAACAAAACATTCTATGATTGTGTCAAAGTGAGTCTACAGAGGAGGATAAGAGTGTATAAATTCATTTACTCCTTCATTCATTCATTTGAATATTAAATGTTTGTTGTAGATACTGTGCCAGGAGCTGGGAACATAATGATGAATAAAACCAATAGGATCCCTGTCCTCATGGAGTTTATATTCTAATGAGGATGATAGACAATGAATAAATAGATACACACATAATTAGTTAAAGTTTTAATAAGTCATGTGAAAGAGAATATGGGGGTGATTAATGCTCAGAGAATGGGGACTGACTGCTATAGGCTGGGGTTGTTAGTAGTGTGTGGCAGAGGTCGGAATGAAGAATAGTTGATGTGTGGGGCACCTGGGTGGCTCAGTCGGTTGGGCATCTGCCTTCGGCTTGTGTCATGATCCTGGAGTCCTGGGATCGAGCCCCACTTTGGGCTTCATGCTCAGCGGGGAGTCTGCTTCTCTTTCTCCTTCTACCCCTTCCCCTGCTCCTTCTCTCTCTCTCTCTCTCTCTCGCTCACTCTCTCTCAGATAATAATAATAAATAAAATCTTAAAAAAAAAAAGAATAGTTGATGTGAGTAGTTGGAGAGGAGAGATGGGGTCACAGGTCAGGATGTAGGAACAATGAATGTTCAGGTAGTAATGGTAATTCTTTACATTTGGATTATACTTTAAAACTGCACAGTGCTTTCACAGAGGTCATGCCTTTGTCAGGATGGACTAAGTTGTGCTGCAGTAACAACCCAAATAGACAATGGTTTTATTGAATTTATTAACTACCTACTTCCTACAAGTCAGTTAATCTCATGAACCCCAGCCTGACTTTCTAACCTGTCCCTGATCAAAGCCCCCTGCAGAACCTCTCACTAGTGACCTAGTCTACACAATGGGACCGTGCTCATGGGTGAACAACCATATGAGTGAGCCTGGAAGTTAAACCTTGAGATGACTGCAGCCCAGCTGACACCTTGGCTGCAGTATTAGCAGAGACTGAGCCAAAGAACCCAGCTAAGACCCACAGAAACAGTGACATAATAAATGCATGTTGTTTTAAGTTGCTAAGTTTTGGGATAATTTGTCACACAGCAATGGATAACCAACATAGAGCCACTACACCCTTCCTTCTACCTGCTGGGGTGATCCTGAAAGGACAGGATGAGATGGACCTCATCCCTAAGCGGCTATGATGAGCAGAGCCTCCAACCAACCCCCGCTGAGCAAGGAGGGTGAACAAGATAGAAACCAGTGATGCTTAAAATGATTCTTTGCTGACTTCTTAAACTGACAAAAGTAGAAATACATGCACAAAGGTAAAAATTCAGAGTCCAGAGGGATATGTAAGACAAAAGAAGGTTCTTTGCCATCCCCAGCTACTAGCTCCCCCTCCCTAGAGTCAACCACTTTTTAATATCCTCGTCTCTGCTGGGAATATTTAGGAATATATAAACCACGTATGTACATATTCCTCCTCTCCTTTTAAGTCAATTATGCATGTATTATATACATGCATTGTTCTGAGTCTGCCTTTTTTCACTTCACCGTGGAAATAATTTCATAGCACCTATAGGTCTGTCTCATGAAGGTTTTAGAGGGATTGAAACTGGTGGCCACGTGGAAAGGAGAAAAGAGAATGGAAGAAGCTAGATCAACTGAGAGGCTCTTCCAATAATTCTGATTATTTTGGTTCATTCATTCATCAAATGTTTATTTGAAGTCTTTGCTGGGCTCTGTGATATTAAGTCACATTATCCTTGAAATTATCCTTGCCTTCAAAGAGCTCAAGAGAGCTGAGTAAACAAATAAATCATAACGCAATGTGCTAAAATGTTGTAACTGGAGTAAAGTGACAAGTGTCTGGACTGGGATGTCTCCATGAGATAAAAAACATGAGGTGGCTGGAATACTTTTTCTTTAGAAAAAAATGTCAATAGTTACAGTCTGATAAAAGGTAGCTGCAGGCCTTCCTGAAAGGGTCAACTGACACATTTCCCATTTATTTTATACCCTCTATCCCCATCCCCCCTGCCACACACACACTGACTGACACAGGGTCTCGGATGCAGACACGTGTTACCTGACGTGTGGAGGACAAGGCTCAGGAGATGATCATGATGGAATCGATGGTTTCTCTTTTTGTCTCCACCTCTGTCGATGGCATCTCCTACTCCCGCCTGGCTTTAGTACAAACAGTGAGCAAATTCTTGATTATACAGCAAGATGAGCCTCTGATTCATTTTTGATGTTCAATGTTATGAGGCAAGCTCCCCGGCCATCTGTTCAAAGGAGGAATGTGTTACGTATTTTGATTATTTTATTTTTATCTTAATCAAGTGGCAACTTCCCGTCTTGATGCATCTTAACCTGAGCAGTTGTGGCTGGAAGGCAGCGGGCTTGAACAGACAGATGTGGGAGGGGAACAAGGATATGCCACCTGGCATAACACTGGTGTCGGGTGCAGGAGCAGAGTCTCCCCTGCATGGACCTTTCACCTCCCTAATTAGTGAAGAAATGGCAAGCCCTCCAGTGGGCACCTAAATGCTCAGAGTGCCAGCCTCCTGGGGCTCATTACACAAACAGAGGCACAAGACCAAAACCACTAGGGTCTGTTGCTTACAGCCAGGGGGCCGCAGGGAACCTGGGCTAGGGGTGAGAGGCACAGGCAGCTTCCCGACATGGTTAAAGGCAACTGAGGCTCAGGGGAGGAGGCTGCAGTGTCCTCGTTAGAAACAGCCAAACATCTTAGTCCATTTACCAACATTAAAAGATTTAGGTTTTCCCAGCCACTGGCATTTGATGGAAAAGTGCAATTATGTTCCAGGAGCTGGCTTTAGGACATCAGAGTGAGTGTGATGGAGCAGAGAGAGAGATAATCTAGGCAATTGTCTTAGTTTGGGTTTTCCTAGAAGATGAACCTGAAACAGAGACTGGGGAGGAGTTTAGTTTAGTTGTCAGGGATCCAAGGAAAAGGGGTGAGGAAGACACGGGAGGAGAGAAAGCCAGTAGAGAGCTGGTAGCTACAGTGGGCAGCGGGGCTCAATCCTGATGAGGACCTGCTGGAATTGTCCCTCTGATGCATTTATTCAGACTTCTAACCCCACTGATTGAGGGATGCCCTTGGGAGTGTTAATCCCTTAACCTTCAGGCTGCTCGTAACAACTGGGGTTTAGAGGAAAAAGGCCCTGAGGCAGTCAAGTGGAGAATCAAGGAAGGTGCTTGAGTTTGTTCCCTGAACCCTGTGTGGGAACCCTCTGTCCCTTCTCTCCCAGGTGGGCTGAAGGGAAGCAGTGTGGGGCACAGACAGCGTCCCCCTCACGTGTGGAGAAAAGGAGTGGGGAAGGGAGGAAGGAATACTACTTAGTCATTGACCGTTACCAGTGTGTGAGTTTCGTTTGCATGGCAGGCACCAATCTTAGCCCCAATCTCAGATAGGTAAGAAATCTCAAATTGTATACTTGTCCATAAATTAACCTAATCTTGACTCTGCGTTCTCATTATACTGTGCTGGTGGGAAATTTAACCTCATTCTGGAACTCTCCTCCCCGTGTGCCAGCCTCCTTCCCAGCTCCATGGTTGGCTCCAAGTTTCCGGGAGCCACTGGAAGCCTCCAGGCGGGAAGCTTTGTGCCTATGCAAGCTCCCGCTGAGAATAGATTGTGATGCTTGCATCATGCATAGGGTTTTTATGATTTTTTTTCTGTTTTTTTGGTGGTTGTAACTTCTCTGGTTAACTAGTCAGGCAGAGCTTCCTGAGCATTTTCTTCTTTTTTGCAAGCTGCTTTATTTTGCACACTTTGGAGGTTTCCTGTGAATCACCATGCACAGAAAATGCCTCTCTGTAAGAAGATGTAATGGCTTTTGTGCATAGTTATTGTCCTACTGTCTTCCAACCAGGGGCTGGCCCCCCCCCCCGCCCCCCCCACCCCGTCATTGACCTGAGAGCTCATCCCTGCAGCCATTTCCACGTGACACATGACCTCTGGGTGTGAGTTACAGCACGAGACTGGCACCCGGACGCTGGCCGTCTAGACACATTCACTGGGTCTCTTTATTTTTTTAACTGCTTGAAAAGACCTTTTAAATTTTAATTTAATTAAAACGCTATCATTCAGTGAGTTTGCATTTCTTTTTTTTTTTTGATGTGTAGTTCAAGAGTTTTAACACACATATAAATTTGTGGAACCACCACCAACACAACTCAGGATGCAGAACTGTCCTCACCCTATAAAAGCTCCCTCCTGCTGCCCCTTAGCAATCACATGCTCTCCCCACTCATAACCCCTGACAACCACTGATCCGTTCTCCATTGCTATAGTTTTGTGTTTTTGAGAATAAGATCCTTGTTATTTAAAACATTGAGATTCAGTTCAGTATTCAAAGTTGTTCTGGTCTTGTATTCGCACACATATGTTTGCTTGTCTTCTGGTTGGTCGAAGCAAGGTGTAGACCACTCTCGCATTGTCATGTGTGTCAAGGTGGCTTGCCACAAAGAAGCCACAGAAAAGACATGCCTGAAGAGGGCAACCAACTTTGCCAATCTCATCAACCTCGCAGTATTTCACAGCACCTGGTTCTACGTCTTTCTCTTAATGCTCATCCTTCTTGGGAGTATGTGGGATGGCTTCTTTTTCTTAATAGCACCGTGAAGTCTCAACAACAAAAGTGGTCTCTTTTTGAATGTTGTAATCAGACACTGGTGCATCCATCTTCTGGTTGCTTTCCCAGCAAAAGGAGTCCCTGCTGACTGGGAGGAATCTTGGCTTTCACATTTTTTATTGTACCCATGGGTTCAACCTTGAGAATGATGGTCTTTCCTGTTAGGGCTTTTCATGAAAATCTGTGTCTTGGCAGTGGTTCTCCGTGAGATAGTGAAATGGAAAAGAAGAATCGGTTCTGATTAAATGTTGCTTAACTTTGGCTTAAGCTGGGTTAAGTCTGGGTTATGGGAGGAAAAAAGAATAAGGAGTCCAGTATCACAATTGGAGTTCTTATCTGAAGACTCAGGGGAGCACTGGTCACTGGACATCCTAATGTAGCCACTTGCATTGGTAAAGGAATTAATTGAAGTTGCTCTAAAATAAAGCAGAGACTCTGAGAAACCCTTCTTCTTACCTACTGCCCGCAGATTCTGCAGCCTGGCCAGTGATCCCAGGGTGGGCTGGAGAAAAAGGGAATGGAGGGAATGGAGTCTCTAGGACAGTTACAGAAATGAGATTTTCCTAGGGAAATAGAGGAAGAGGCACATGGCCCATTTCTGGAACCCACTTTGGTAATCTTATTCTTAGTTCCATGCTGCATGAAATGACTGCTGAGCTATTTCAGGACTGACAAGATTTATACACACACATATCTGATAAAGGTCTTGGATTCTTTTAAAGCAGAAGATCTCAGAAGATTTTGTATCTCTATTAGCCACGTTTAAGTTTGGCTATGTAGAAAATCCAACACAACAGTGGTTTAAACTTAATTGAAGTTTATTTCTCCAATACGTATAGGCTGTCCTGAACCAGTGCAGTGGATCTACAATCATTAGGAACCCAAGATACTTGTCTGTTGTCCCATCTTCAACATGAAGCTTGCACCTAGTTGAAAGTCCAAAATTGTTGTTCCTGCTCTAGCCATTGTGTTCATGTTCCAGCCAGCAGAAAAAAGGAAGGAGGAGGAGTCAGAATCTTTCTCTTCAAGAGCTCTGCCCAGAAATCCCACTTACCATTGTACTGACCATATCCTCTTACTTTCTTTTTTGGCCAGGACTTAGGCGATTGGCCACAGTTGGCAAGAGAGCTTGGGGAGTGTAGTCTTTATCCTACACAGCCATTTGCCCAACCGAAGATCGGAGAATATGTGTGGTATGAGGGGAGATGTGGCAATCTCTGCCACATCCTGCTAAGGCAACCTCAAAACTTCCCGTAGAGAAGAGGTATAAAAAGAAGATACCCAGATGGGAGTGCAAGGGGAAGGAACTTGACCCCTTGAGGTTCACCACCCATTCAGTGCTGTCATACTTACTCACTCACCCCACCTGAGGGCACAGAACTTCCTCTTTGGAATTTTGGAATTTAGATGCACCAGACCTCCTTTTCTTCTTTTGTTCCTGGCATGAAGGGGGTCTCTCAGCAATTTCAAAGATCTTTGAAATGCTCAGGTGTGAAAGAAGAAAATAAAGAATGCTGGATGTTTTGAAACTTAGAACTTAGAGGTTTGGATCTTAAGGTAACTGCTTTCCATCCCCAAAAGGCAGGCATAAATATGCAAAAATCATGCCTGACTTTGTTCCTTTCAGTTGCTGTCAGGTCTCCACGTAGAGGAGAATAGCTTTACTTTTTCCTGGAACAAGGCACAAGACCATTTTCAAGCTTCACCATCCCCCTGTGCTCAACCATTTAGGTCTGGCTTTCTGTTGAGAGGCAGGCTTTGTCAGTGATCACTTCTGGTGACTAACAGGTAAGATTCTTCCTGTCTATGCAGGGTATGAATTTGTCCCTTCAGGACCATTGGACCAGACTTTCACCACACTCTAAGTAGTATATCTTCAAGATCTTTCATATCAGCCCCTATGGATCTATTTCATCCTTTCTAGCAGTTGCATAGATATTCCATTATCTGGATAATGCCAATTTATTTAACCATATTCCTATTGTTGAGTGCCTTAGGAATTGATGTTTTAACAGCAGAATTGCTTTTTTATTGATTGTTCTTTAAGCAGGGGAACAGCCTGAGTTTAGAGGGGGACTTGATAGGAAAAGGAACTGTTGGGCTAGGGGTTGGGAAGACCAACTTCTCCCTTTTCACAATATTTTGAAGGATGGCCTCATTTGAGAAGCTTGATGGTTCAATAAATTATGGACAAGAGGGCGCCTGGGTGGCTCAGTTGGTTGGGCGACTGCCTTCGGCTCAGGTCATGATCCTGGAGTCCCGGGATTGAGTCCCGCATCGGGCTCCCCCTGCTCAGCGGGGAGTCTGCTTCTCCCTCTGACCCTCCTCCCTCTCATGCTCTCTGTCTCTCATTCTCTCTGTCTCAAATAAATAAATAAAATCTTTAAAAAAAAATTATGGACAAGAATTGAAGTCTCCTAAATCTGTAGGAGGCTGAGAGCAGATCCTTGGGATCAGAGGAAAGAACAGAGTCATTGACTTAAAGACTGGGTCCATTGAAATAGCAGGTGGGCCAGCCCACAAACTTCTAAAGTTCATACCTCAAAGTCAAACCTTGGCCTCTAACACTCAAGTAGGTTGGTGCAAAAAGCAGAGGTGGGTAATAGCAAAGACGAGACCACTTCAGAAGTCCCCGATGCAGAGAGCGAGTGGCTGGTCAGGACCTCCACCAAACTGCCAAGCCCCATGTGATTGATTGTTCTTAAACAGGAGGAACTCCTGCAATTTGCAAAGTAGACACCCTTCCCTGTGTTTAGGGACCCCAGCCTCCCAAGTATGTTTGCCCCTCTTCCCTGTCTACCTCCACAGCTCTCAGCCTTTTCCTGCCCATTGAGAGTTCAGCTGCCTTTCTGTTCTTTTACTATCAAAATGTGCTCTCAAAAAAACAAAAAACAAAAAAACAAGAACCAAAATCATTCATATTGTAATTTAAATTCCTGATAACTGTTTGAAGTGATACCAGGTAGGGAGGGACAGTGGGAAGGTGTATATATATATGTGTGTGTGTGTGTGTGTGTATTTACATATATATACACATATTTTCATTAAAATTTTTATTACATTTTCAACCACACAGAAGTAGAGAGAGACGTATAAGGAACCCACACATATCCACAGCTTCAGCATTTTTCAGCAATCTTTTACTTTTGTTTCCAACTATTGTCCGTTTTCCTTTAGCGTACTTTCTGTTCCGCATGACTCTCAATTATTTCAAATCTTTTCATGTAACCCACAAGGAGGGGAAGGGAAGGTGTATTGAATGGGATGAAAACCCCATGGGAGGCTCAGCCGGGCCGCAGCTGCCTGGGTTGGGAAGGAGCAGGCGCTCAGGCTGCAGAGGATGCCTGCCGCAACACAGAGGAGGGAGCAGGAGGACACACCACCTATCTACCTCTTGCTGTCCCTGCCTTCAGCCAAGGGAATGACACTCTCACTCTGACGTTTTAGGCATTTGCAGCTGGTGGGAGAGAATGTTCTGGAGGGAAGAGAACTTCTCACGTGCCAGTCACCCCCAGTGGGCAGTTGCCGATTTCTCTACCTTCCGTTGTATTGCTTTTCCAAATGCTGGATGTGGTTTGAACAGAGTGGGGTGTGAATGTCAGGCAGAACACCAGCCTGGCTGCCAGTGAGCCTCTGTGCTGGGGAACAAAGCCAGGCAGGGCTTCAGGTGACAGCCTGCACGCTGCCAGGTGGGAGGAGGAGCAACAGAACCTGTCATTTGGAGGGACTGTGGGCTTCAGGCCTCCTGCAGGAGGACCAACAGCTGTCAGTGTTATCCCGGTTCTACTTCTGCTCAGAGTGAAGATGTCGTGAGATAGGAGGAGATGCCAGTCATGCCCTTTGATTTGCTATTTTCTCCAGCAGCAGCAGTTTTGTCTCCAAAACTCTTTTTTGGCAAGCCAGTATGTCCCAAGGACAGCTTTTTTTGGCATGTGTGAGAAGCCAAGAGGTAGCTCTGTGTGTGAGTGGTGTGTGTGGTGTGGGTGGACAGGCAGCGGGGCAGAGCGGCTGAGGGCGCGTGGGGCTGAGCAAATCCACTGGCACCTTTAGAAGCTGCTGCCCTACACCTCCCTATGGGGGGGCCTAGAAATGTTTGTAGCATTAGTTGGTCAGCTGCTTGAGGAGCAGGTGTTCTTGGGGTGAATTCCTAGCTCTGATTAGACCAAAGGACCTGGAGGTTCAGATTCACTGTTGAGCCCCACATGATAGCAGGAGCCAAGAGGGGGCTGTTCCTGTCTGTCTCCCTTGGTAGGGGTGCACAGGCTGCAGAAATGGGTGCTGGGCTCAGATGTGGCTGCCACTTGCGTGCCATCCACAGAATGGTAAGGGCTTTTAGGAAGAGAATCTGGTTGTTCACAGTGAGGTCTGCAGTTGGCCACATGGCCTTGCTCATGTCTAAGCTATTTTTAGCGTGAGGGACGTCATGAAGACTATTAACTTGAGCTAAGCAGAATCAACAAGCCCTCTACTTCAGCATTTTCTAAAGCGTGTCCTGCTAAGCACTAGCTCAGTAGAATTATGGTGGACAGGGGATGCTCGGGTGGGCTAGGGCCAAGAGTGGGTGGAAGATTTCCGTTATGACATAAATTGGGAAATGGTGGGTTGACTAGGTCTGTTTGCTGTAGGACTTCTCAGGGCATTTGTTACACTATCATGCCTTGTGACTTTCCAAGAGAGGGCTATAATATGCTGTGGCTATTTTAATCTGGATTTTCCCCCCCACTTATTTGGCTTATATTAAAGCAGAAGTAATTTGACATTTATATTGTTATAAGCTCCTCCCAAAGGGTTTTGGAGACTTTAATTGACTTTATCTTTCTATTAAAACAAACAAACAAACCCACTTTGCATCTGTGTAACCTTCCTTGGAAGTCTGGATACATTCTTACTCTTCAAGCAGCCGTGAAAGGTAGCATCCCCATTTTATAGACAGGGTCACTGAGGCTCAGAGAGGTTTAGTCATTGGCTCAAGGTCTCATAATTTGGAACAGAGATGATGACTTTCTCTAGCTCCGAAGGCAGTATTCTTTTCTTTCAGGTAAAGGAGGGGCAGGTTTCCTTGTTTGGTGGCTGTCTTGCCCACAAGAATTTAAATACTTTCCCTGAGGGTGAAGACTTCGTTTTGTTCACTCCTGAATCCCAGGGCCTCACACACAGTAGGTGTTATGTAAATATTTATTGGAGGAGGGAATCACTATCTTCCTATCTATGCAATAAACATGTATTAAATGTCTCTTCTGTGTCTCCAGGAAGGTAAATTTGAGAAAGTGTAGCTGAAGCACAACCTTGGTAAGGCCGGGTCAAATAGAAAGACCAAGGAAAAAGATGTTAGCTCTGTGGGGGTGCTCAAGTGTTGTCTCTGAATCCTGATTTCTTTTAAATTGAAAAGAAAGAAAGGACTATTAACCACACATGCCCAGGGAAATAACAAATAAAATAGTCCAGAAGGGTATGACATGAAAAGTAAGTCTCTCCCTGCACCTCCATTGCAGATCCTGTTCTTCACTTTACCTTTTTGGGGATGGTGGTGGTGGTGATGGTTTTGTCCATAACTCAAATAATGTGCTTGCATTTCTATTCCTGCAGTCATCAATTTGATGACTATTGACTCCCCACTATGATAAATGAGGCACGCATCTTCCCCTAACTTCTTCCTGCCAATTTTGGTTATATTTTTATTCTTCTATTTATTTCCTCTATACTTAAACCTTCATTCTTTGATTCATTAACTCAGTATCTCTTGTGTCTCTACCATGTAACATTGAGGAAATTAGTTCCCCATTTCCTCCTTCCTCCTACTCCTCCCAATATTGGTCAGTACTAACTGTTCTTTTACTTTGTCAAAGTTTAGAACATTTATATTTGACACGGTAACCATAATTAGTCTTTTCATGCTTTGTTTACATATTAGTTCATGTTGACCAATGAAAAAAATCAATATATAGCTTTAATAATACTGTGATTTTGCAAATATTTATTCACTGTAGAATCAGTGGAGTGTTTGGATCTAGAGAGGAGATATAACCCTGTTTCACTAAATTTTGGCTGCCCAGAGGAGGTTGTTGCAAGCATCAAGGTCAAATGGATTCCTCCTGTACTCTATCAGTTCTCCAAAATAATAACCCATTTTTAAATTTATTAAATTTATTAAATTTATTAAATTTTTAAATTTATTAAATTTATTAAATTTTTAAATTTATTAAATGAGAGCCGGAACATGGCTCTCATCCTGGAATTTCTAATTGCATGTGTTTCTTTTCTTGTTGGCCAAGGTGAGACATACCATCTTCACCATACTATTAAGAATGTACAAATTCTTAATCATTCTATTTGTAGAATGGCCAATTTTGGAACAGACTTTTTTCCTAACTGTGTCTTCCTGAGCACTCCTGACTTAGTTCCACTGTTTGTTGGACCTCATGCAGTCTTTTAAGTTTGAGAGACTGGATATACAAATAGACAATGGGAGATGATACAAAAAAAAAAAAAAAAAGGAACTCTGACCCATGATCTGCAGCAATCAGTGTAAGACGCCAACCCATTCTCTACAGTAACCAGCCCAGGGAGCCAGCCTGCTGTCTCTAAGTTAGACTTGTAGGACATCAGACCACTATCTCTAGCAACCAGCCCAGAAAGCCAAATGATAACCTCTGTAATAACAGGCCCCAAATGGGTGGGACTTGATGGCTAGCTGACAATTTCTCTAATTTTTGCCCTTCTTCTAATTTAAGATCTACCAGGAAAAGCCAAATGTGCACCCCTAAACAGTCACATGGGATGCCCCACTTCTAGTTAGCCTGCTCATGTCTTCCCCATACCAGCAGCCTCCAAGCAGGGTTCACCTGAAGCCTTCCCTTTTTCCACGGTAGAGCTTTCCCACTCCTCTGCCTGCCTTTGAGTCTCCACCAGAACACAAGCGATGGTGGCTGACTCCCTTGTGAGCTCTGCATAAATAATCTTTGCCTGTTCCCATTTGGTTGGTCTTTGTTTATTTCCACAGATTCCTTTTTTGTTTGTTTGCTTTTCTGGAGTATATCCCCAGGTAATTTTTTTCAAGTAAAATGTCTGGCTCTTTGCAGGTCTGAAAATATCTTTATTTTGTCCTTTCACTTGTCTGGCTTCTGGGATCAAAATAACTTTACTCAGAATTTCAGAGCAGTTACCCCACTGTCTTCTATTATCCAGACTTGTTGAGAGGATTATTAATCCTTTATAACTAAACTCTTTCCCAAGCAGTTTTAGAAATTTCTCTTAATCCATGTTCTGAAAGCGCATGAAGATAAATCTAGGAATTGGTCTTTCTGTAATCACCTTGCTTAGTACTTGGTAGGCTATTCAGCAATAAAGACCTGAGAAATAGTTATTCGCTTCTTTCCTCCCTTCCTTTTTTTCCCTTTTTATTCTCTCTCTGGAATTCCATGAGATGGATATTGGCTGTTATTATTTATCTTCCACATCTTTCAGTTTTTCTCTCATGTTGAATCTGTCTCTCTGTCTTTTTGCTTTCCATGTTGGCATATTTGCTTGTATTTCCGCTTCAACAATTTTATTTTCATAGCACCCTATTCTTTATGGATGCACTTTCTTCTCAAAATCTCTTTGGAGTTACTGAATTGAATTTTTTGAGTTCCATGGTATTTCCTCTATTCTCTTTCTCCAGGGGCCTGTTTACTTCTTCAAGATGTTTGTTCCTTTGTATTCTCCTTAAGGGTCTGCTGGTCCTTGACTGTCCCTGTGTATTTATGAGGACAGAACCAGGGTGATTATGGTGGGTAGCCGTATGTGGATTTCCTGGCCATTTCCCTTCTGCTGAAGAGAGGGCTACAGGTGGTGGATGGAGATGCCAGTCATGCCCTTTGATTTGCTAGTTTTCTAGGGCGATCTGTACCAGCACACTGCATTAGGGTGTCTGAGTGGGGAGCAGTCAGCATAATTGGGATGGCCCTATTTTGGAATGCCAGTTCCACTGTGACATCCAACCCATTTCAGAAAGAACTCCCACTTTCTTCTGACTTTTCAGTTTCAGCCTGGGGGCGAAGTGCTGGGGAGACCAATCCTTGAGGACCTCACTTTAGCCAGGGACTTCGTGGCATTCCCCTCTCCCACTGCTGATTATTGGGTGGGGGATGGTGAGGAGGGGTCCTGGCCTTAGAGAATGGCTCTTGTCTCATTGTAGTCCTCTGTTATTGTGGTTTGCACCAATGGGGTTTAATTCACCTTGTGAGTTCTTTGGTCCTTTCCTACCCTGTCTTCTGGTCTGAGTACTTTTATGAATTGATTGCCTTTTGTACTTTTATAAATTGTCATTTTGGTTGGATCTTGGAGCGGTCTGGTTTTTTGACCACGTTTTAATGGACTCAAGTGCTTTTCTGTTAGGCTTAGGACTGAGGTAGTTAGAACAAAGATTCAGTGACCAAAGGCAAATCAATTCAATTTTACATGTCACTGCCATCACCCCAAAGCACCATCCAAACCACAGAGAGACAGAGGACCCAAGATAAAGAGGCATTGACAAACAGGGATGGGAGTCCTTTTACTCTTTACTGTTTAGTGGGGGTAAACTGCAGACCCATGGGAGCATACCTATGGCTCTGGGGAGATTTGCTGGGCTCTGTCACATCCTCACTGCTATAAGGATGGTCAAATAATATTGTGTAGAACTGGCAGAATTCATTTAAAATTCTGCTCTCTCTAGATTCTCTCTAGATTCTTCTAGATTCTCCTAGATTCTTCCCAGAAGAATCAGAATTATGGTAGAAGTCAGAGTTATGGTAACCTAGCTTTGGAATAACAAGATATATATGTTTCCCAGGACAATTTAAAAATACATTCATAAACAACTTTGCAGAGAATGGGAAAAAAGAACTCTGTGAAAAAGCTGGCTGCTATGTTGTGCACAAATTTTGAGGAGAGAGTAGAAGTCATTGCCTGGTGTCTAGAGAATGGCTACCTGGCACCTGCCTAGGATATTCCTCAGATTCCGCCCTGACAAGCTAGGGGACAGTGATCCTAAGTTTTCACTTGGCCCAGATCATACAGCTGGCCAGGGCAGGGCAGGGGCTTGAAGCAAGGAGTGTCTGTCCCTGAGGTTCTCTCAATGGCTAGGTTCTACCTCCTCCCAGAACAGGTGCAGTGGGCTCGTGCTGTGACAATGGGAGTCCCGGGGTGAGTTGGAGCCAGGCCCGCCGTGTCCTCCTGGGGAGGCTTGTTGCAAGTGCAGGCTTGCTCTGCTAAGGGCCAGGTTTGACCGCTGCTGTGCTAGTTCAGGACACCGAGCCAGTGCCCTCAAGGTTGATCTCAGTCACATTTCTCTGTGCTTCTATTGCTCAGAGACTTGAGAACAACCTTGCAGGAATAAATAAATGAGGGAACAGAGTATTATGCTCTCCCCCATTAAGCTTGGCTGGGAGTCTCTCTTCCACGCTCCTCGTTTGAGTGAGCAGATTAACATTTCAAACTGGTTCGTGCAATTAGACCGGAACACCTGGATTTGCAATAACTCTCATTTTCTGTGTGTGCTGAGGGGGTTCTTGAAATTCCCATGCTCGGTGGATTACCCTAATGACTGGTCACCAGCTGTTATGTTGGCATGTTGTACGACAATTGACTGCAGCATCCCACTGGCACTTGGCGACGGCCCCGGCAGAAGCAGGTAGCAGGCTAGAGCTGACACCTTTTCTTCCTCGTGTCATGCGGGGCACAGGCTCCTCTTCAGCGATAAGTGGCTCAGGCTTAAGAGAAGAGCATCAGGCTGGCAAGCACCCTCCTTGTCTCAGCATCTGGGCTGATTAATCAAAGCCAAATGTGTGGGCAGGGGGCAGTGTGAGGGAAGGAGGCTAGGAGATGCAGCATCCTTGAATCCGTACGCTGCTTTGTGCAGCCCTGAGGCACATATAATCATTTTGGGGTTTTATACCAACTTTATTGGCTGATAGAGTGGGTTTTAGAATCTCGATTCACAACGACGACAAACCCTGTGATATAATGTTGTATAAGAAATATGCATTTGGTCATTCAGATACGTTTCCTCTTCATCCTCAGTTCCCGGAGATGCTTCAGAGCCATAAAAGTGAAAGAGGTGTCATGTTATACATGAAGGTGACTTTTGGGACCCCACCCAAGGCCAAGGTAGACCAACCATGTGATTAAAGGGTTGGAACTTTCAGTCCCACCCCTGACCTGTGGGGAGGGGAGAGGGGTTAGAGGTTCAATCAGCCAACGGCCAGTGACTTAGTCATGCATGACTATGTAATGAAGCCTCCATGAAAGGACCAAGAGGACAGCTTCTTGGTCCTTTTTGTTGAGCTTCCGTACTTAGGGAACCAGATTGTTCCCAGATACCACTGAGACAGTCCCTAAGCTCCATGAGGACAGAAGCTCCTTTGTTCAGGATCTTGCCCTATGTATCTCTTCATCTGGCTGTTGATTCATATTCTTTATCATAACTTTTAATGTACTGGTAAACATAAGTAAGGGTTTCCCTGAGTTGTGTGAGCCACTCTAGCACTTAAAAGAACCTAAGGAGGAGGTCGTAGGAACCTCCAGTCTATACTGGTGGGTCAGAAGCAAAGGTAACAGCCTGGGCCTTGCAATTGATGGCTGAAGTAGGGGGTGGGGATGGGGGAGTCTTGTTGGACTGAGCCCTTAACCTGTGGCATCTGATGCTATCTCTGAGTAGTTGGTGTCAGAATTGGGTTGAAATCTTGGACACCTTAGTGGTGTCCAAGAATTGGTTGGTGGTGTATGTGGGAACCACCCCTACCACATTGGAATTGGGTCCAGAAACCCAACAAGAAACCCATCCCTCCAAAACAAAGACAAAAACCTGGAGTCTAGACAGAAAGATATAACAGACATTTATTATTTTTCCCGACTGCCTAACATCAGGCTCTCTTCCCCACTGTGTGTAATATTGGTAGAATGCAGAACCCTGCCTTTCTCCTCAGAAAACAACACAGGCAGATTTTTCTTCTCTTCAGCCCTAACCACTGTAGGGGAGGAAAAAATATTTTCTGTGCTTCTAGGTTCTTTGGCTGGTCTAATAATTAAACTGACATAAGACAGATTAATAGGAGAAAAACAAATTTAATTGTGTATGGACAGAAACCCCATAAAAATATGAGACCCAAGGGCGGTTGAGCCTTATGTGCTATCCTGAGCTAAGGAATAGGATAAGGGGCCTGAAGCTTCAAGGGGAAGGAGGGCAACTCACAGGACAATAGAATAGCAGATGTTTGGTAATTAGATGTTTGCCGGGACATACAGATAGGCCTTTCAGATAAGTTATCCTGAAAGCTAGGCCCCTTATCCAAATTTTTTTAGGTAATTAAGGGAGAGGTAGAAGTTTTTCTGAGTCTGCTGGGTCTTGATTGCCTTCTGCTCAAAATAATCCACATGCCAGAGGGCCATATTTTGAGGTCTCATATTCTGCTCCTCTTCACAGAACACAAGTGTGCAACTTGAGCCAATCAGACACTCCCAAGCAGGACTTTGAATCTGGTGCCAAGGCCTCAAAGATGACAGTAAAAAAGTGCAGGAAAGGAAGATCAGAATCCATCCATCCATCCATGGCCACAATAGTACCCAGCATCAGTGGTGTCTTGGAAGAGCAGTGGGGTCCTGGCAAAGGTTTTACTAAAATATATATGTATCATCGCCTCTTAATTGCTTGGTTCTTGGACACTTGCTAAGACTGGAGATCAATTTTAGAAGAGCGTTGTTGAATCTGAGATTTCCTTAGAGTCTTCCCATGGCCAGTGGCAGTCACTGTTGCTTATAATTGTCAACTAAAAAACAAGCCCAGACTTAGTAAGTTAAGAAGAGACTTCACTTGAAAGGATTATTCCAAGGGGTGGGAGAGGAGGGCCTAGTCCAACAGGGAGAAGCTCTGGCCATAATATCTGCAGGTGTCTGAAGAGTTAGGGGAAGAGGTTTTTCTTTTATAGGGAGGACTAAACAGTGCTAGAAAGAACCAGGAATGAGGAAGTGAAATGAAGTGATCAGGGCAGTAGATCAGACAATGGTTTATCCTGAGGCCAGCCTAGCTCAGGCTGTTGGGTGGGCCAAAGCTTTGGAGGCACCTGGAGGAACAAGAGAAACTTAGCTACTTGCTTAACAAGGATTTTATTTCAGTTGTTTCCAGTGAACTCCTGGGGACAAAACAGATCAGCTAATCACTTACGAGGCAAAGAATGGGAACTTGGGAGGTCAGTGCCTGGCTTTGTCCTAGATAAACCAGGCTGGCTTCCGTGAGTCTTATCTGTGTGGTAAGGAGAAGAGAGGATCTTTGTAGTAAGCCATTTCCTGGAACACAAAAGGGTGGAGGGACTTTTTAACCACCGTTTCCAGGAGCGCAGGGCTCAGTCAGGTACAAGTCAAGGCTGTCACCACAATCCTGGCTGATAAGAGGGGAACGTGCCTATAGGGCCTCTGCAACTGCCAGACATTCTTACCTACATTATCTCAGGTACAGCCCACAAGGTAGGTTATTAATATCATTACCATGTGACAGCGAAGTGCAGTGCAGAGCAGAGATAGACATTTTCAAAGCATTTTACCAAGAAATGGAGCTGGAGCTGAGGCTTGAACCCTGGTTTTGTAGGTCGCAGGTGCTTACCTGCTCCTTTGCTTGCTGCTGCGTCTCCACATGGGCTCAGTGACTTCCTGAAGACCACAAACCTCGTTTGTGTTTAAGACACGAGCACCATTCTTTGACACATAAATAAATGATCCATATGTATTTGTGGACTTTTTCATGATAATTATGTTACATCAATATCTAACGGAATATGAAAATGGGGATCAATTACAATCTCAATTTTCTAGTCTGAAATTTTCCTCTATAATTTCTAGGCAGTCATCAGCACTTCGCCTGGCTTACAGGCTTGTCTTTGAACGCAGAAGGCCTGCATTAGCTCAGCCATCAAACCCTGTCCGCCTCCAGCATTGCGATCAATGCTACTGCAATCCTTCTTTACCAAAATAACAATTCTTCTTAAAGAGGAAAAAGGAGAATGGAAATCTGACATCTTTTTCTTTTTTCTTTTCTTTTTTTTTTTGTAGTCTGTAATTTTATCATATTATGTTAGTCACCATACAATATATCATTAGTTTTTGATGTGGTGATCCACGATCCATTGTTTTAGTATAACACCCAGTGCTCCATGCAGTACGTGCCCTCCTTAATACCCATCACCGGGCTAACCAATCCCCCCTCCCCCCTCCCCTCTAGAACCCTGTTTGTTTCTCAGGTCCATAATCTCTCATGGTTCATCTCTTCCTCCAATTCCCCCCCTCATTTTTCCCTTCCTTCTCCTAATGTCCTCCATGTTATTCCTTATGTTCCACAAATAAGTGAAACCGTATGATAATTGACTTTCTCTGCTTGACTTAT
>NC_138379.1:87087131-87117415 GCF_054177405.1 Leptonychotes weddellii | reverse complement strand
GGGATGGGCTCAGCGGGAATCAGTCTTTGGGGCTTTTGTTCTCTGGCGCCTTTCCCTGGCGGCTTTCCGCGTCTCTTCCGCGAGTCCGAGCAGAAGAGACCGTTTCCAACCCTCTGTCTCAGAGCAGAGAGACCGCAGTCTGTTCTTCAGTGAGCTCTCCAGGCCACACTGTCTCCGTTTCTGTCCGTGCTGCTATAAACTGCAGCGTCCTGGGTCATGCGCCCCTCTGCAGTGCTCCCAGTTCTGCCTCCAGGTCGGGGCATGTCTCTGCCCTTTGTGCTTCTAAAATTGCCAGCCGCTCCCAGTTCCCGCGCGTGACCCCGCTGCTCTGGGTTCTGCCCTGTGGGTTGCCCTAGAGTCCTTTCCCCGCCGCTACCGGTCTGCGAGTCTGTGCCTGTCCCCAACGAGCGAGGCTGTCACTCACCGGCGGTGTAGGATCCCCATGGCCAGGCACCCTCCCGCTGCCGTTTATCCTCCGATATCTGCCCACGGAATCACGGCTCCCCGCTTCGTACCTTGAAACCAACTGCCTGTGATATTCTGTTTGTAGAGATCCAGATCTTCTTACATCTCAGGCTGGTTTCGTGGGTGCTCAGAGTGGTCTCTTAGATATCCAGCTCAATTCCGGGGACCATAGGGTCCCCTACTCCTCCGCCATCTTTCCCCTGGGACCTACAGTGATTTATTTAATGACCTACTTGGAGCACTATAAATTCTACAGCATCCATGCAATTTATTATTTAAAACCCATATAAATCATGCAAGATGAGGAGACAGAATTGTGCATAAAGATCATGGGCTTGGTTCAAATTGCCTTATGGGAACCCAAAGTGGGCTTTGTTTCAAGGGTGGAAAACAAACAAATACACTAACGCATCAGCTCTTTTGTGTGTGTGGGGGGGGATGTGTACCAGCAGCCTTCATCTCTTTGCTCAGATAGGTAGCCCCCCATGGGATTACCCGTTGCTCCGCCTGCAAAGTGTAGGATGACCCGTGTGGAAGCTTGGCACGCTGTCAGAAGGGGCCTGAGGGCTCTGTATGGCCAGGGACTATGTACCCAGTACTTTGACATTTCTGAGCTTCGAGAATGGAGCCATGCTTCATGCAGAAGTGACAGAATGGGCCCTCAGGCTCTCGTCTGAGCCCTAGCACCTTTGCTTAAAAAATATCCTCTCTAGTGTGAAACTACCCACCTCTTCATCTTCCTCAGTTGGTCAGTTCTTTCTATTTCCCTCCAGGTAGCAGTGGGCAAGGGGAACCTATGGCTATTTTTATGGAGGGCTGTCCTTCTCCAGCCCTCCCCAGATCTGGAAACAGGATGCACGTGACCTAGAAGTACAATGTACAGGATAACCGTGTATGTGGAAGGTATATCACGCGTTCCCTCATTCACTCACTTATTCATCCAGATCTTCCTAAATTCCAGGGTGTGTGTGTGTGAGAGAGAGAGAGAGAGAGAGACCATGCATGGTGGCTAAGGGACCCTTGAAGTCAGTCAGAGCTGGAGTAGAACAGTCTTAGAATCCGCCTCCCTAGCACAGAGCTAGGCAGCTTTAGGAAAATTTTAAACCTCCTCCTGGACCCTTAGTTTTCCTGAGCTGTAAAGCGAGAATAATAGTACCTATTATCAGAGGTCATTATAGAGAAAAAGGTGAGATAATGCATATAAATAATGGAGAATGGGGCTTGGCAGATAATAAATGCTCAAAAATATTAGTTATTATTTGGCATGAATTCTACCCTCTTAAACTAAAATATGGAAGATTTGCAAAACTTGTGTATAAATAATGATGACATAAGAGAAAAATATATGTACCATTGAGAAAGGTATAGATGGAGTGCTAGGCTAAGCTTTTCTTTTTTATCATTTGAATATTTCATAATAAGTAAATCATACACATGGTACAAATTCAAAAGACACAAAAAGAAATATAACAAAGGGTAATTTTCCCTCCCTCAGCTGTCCCAGCCATACAGAGTCCCTCTGTAGATACAGCCACTGTTAACAGTCTCTTAAGTATCCTACCAGAAAGTCTTGGCACATTGAACATATGTGTACATGGGCTCTTTCTCTATACACAAATAGCAGCTCATCACCACTGTCCCGGATAGCTTTCTTTTCGTCACTTAGCAACACAAGTTGGTGACCAGTCCGTGTGCTGGTTCATCTAGACCTGCCCTGTACCTGTCTTCTGTGGGAGGACATTGCTGAGCTAACCGGCTCTGCACCAGTTGACTTAGGTTGCTTCCAATATTTTCCTATTAAAAAAAAAAATGCCACAATAAATATCATTTCTTGTTAAAATATTTCTCCAGGTTAAATAACTAGATGTAGAATATTTGGGACAAAGAGCATATGTATTTGTAACTTTTATAGCTGTTGCCAGATCGTGCTTCATAGAGCTTGCCCCACCTTCACTGCCACCAGCAGTGGTGAGAGTTCTGCTTCGCACGCCGAGCCAACAGTGTGCTACCAGACTTTCAACCTAGGACACTGAATATCTTTCATCTTTAGGAGCTATTCATGCTCTTTTAAATGAGCTATCTATTCATTTTTTTTCTTATTGACTTGAGGGAGTTCTTTATATATCAAGGGAATTAGCCCACTGTCAATGGTAAGTCAACAAGAGGGGTCCTTGCCCTGGCCCCACTCTGGCCTCCCATGGATGATACTTCCCCACAGGGTGAGGAGTCTATAGTACTAAGGGAAGGGCTCCCTCTGCTAGAACATTTGATGGGTACCTGGGAGTCTAGGATTTCCTGCTCAGACAACCCCAAGCTCATTACCGGGCCTCTTTTCCAGGTCTTTCCTTTAGAGACTGGGGCTGTGCTGCTGGTGTATTGACCCCGGGGCCCACTGGTGTGCGTGTGTGTGTGTGCGTGTGTGTGCATGTGTGCACAGAGCGTGGACATGCGGGCTGTGTTGTTCACGAGCAGGACTATGAGGCCCCCCAAGGTACGATATGGAGCCAGGAGTGGGAAGGACTGGGGGAGGCTGGGGTCAGCTCTTCCCATTGCCATGTCATGATGTGAAACTGAGGACTTCAAGATTTCTAAAGTCCAACCTGGTCTTCCAGGTCATTTTGAAGGCATATTTGTCAAGGTAAGAGAACAAAACAGATTCTAAATAGCAGTTTATTAGCTTGACTTATAACTTTTAAATAGTTCGACATATGCTATGTGGGCCTCCATTTGTAATTTTCCCCTGGGCCCTGCAAATGTGAGGGCAGGGCCTGACCACATACCCTAGAGTCAGCAGGAGCCACGCCGGCCTTTATCTGCATACTATTTTGGCATGAAATGGTAGGCCTCTAATTTATTATAGATTTCAGACCTTGAAGGAAGTATAAGAAAGTCACCTTCACTCTGGGCAGTTGATGTCTTTTTTTTTTTTTTTTTAAAGATTTTATTTATTTATTTGAGACAGAGAGAATGAGAGAGAGAGAGCACATGAGAGGGGGGAGGGCCAGAGGGAGAAGGAGACTCCCTGCTGAGCAGGGAGCCCGATGCGGGACTCGATCCAGGGACTCCAGGATCATGACCTGAGCCGAAGGCAGTCGCTTAACCAACTGAGCCACCCAGGCGCCCTGGGCAGTTGATGTCTTAACCCCATTTTACAGATGGGGCAACTGAGGCCCAGTGACTTGCCCTATGTTGGTCTGCTGCTTTCCTTTTCCAGGCCCCGTGAAACCTTTGCTAAGTGTTTCTGTGAAAACTGCTTAAACATCCAGGTTTTCATTTTGTAATAAAATCAGATAGTGACAAATTCTAAAGCAAGAGAGAATAAATATAGCTTCAGATATAAGGATCAGACCAGATTTCACACCAGACTGGAACTGTCTGTCTTCAGACGCAGCCTCCTGACTGCATTTCATAACAGAGGATCCCTGTCTTTGATTTTCTCCTGTGTGATCATCTGGAAGTGCACGTACCAGATAGCTGGAATGACGCCGTGGAAAATATTTATATTGGTGTGGAGTTGTTTGCATCTTAGCCTGTGCGCTACTCGAATCACACCGTGGTGAACGTGACATTTTCCCCAAGTAATTATAGAAGCCAGCAGACATGTAGAGGGGGTTGGCTGTTCGTTGACATGGGAAGCACAGCCTCACAGACCGGGGGTTCTGGAATCATGGTAGTGCAGCTTTTTAACCCAATTTGTGCGCCTTCCTGGTAACGAGCAGAGGCCCTGCAGAGGGCCGGGCACTGACCTCAGGCACCCCCAGGTGAGAGACTCTCACAGCTTCACCAGGTGAATCAAGAGCAGTGTGTTGCTTGTCCCCTGTGCTGAATGAAGTCTTGAGGCCTGTGTGTGTGTGTGTGTGTGTGTGTGTTTGTGTGTGTGTGTGTAGGGGAGAGTAGAGGGGTCTCAGCAGGTGTTGCTCTCCTGCCCAGGGAAATCTGTCACTGGTCATAGCTACAGATCAGGCCTTCTACAACCTTTGAAGGTCCCTTCTGCCTAGAAAGGCCAAGGGACTATGTCCACGAGGACACTGGAATGTGGGGAATGGGAGGAGACAGGTTCAGGTCCAGGGCTGACTAGGTGACTCTACGTCTTGGCCCCTCCACGGCAGCTACTGGCTCACCACATCCACTGTCATTTAGGGTGGAGATGGTCTCTGCTAAGGAACTCCCCAGGGAGATGCTAAGGTTATATTTTTCTCAATGCCCTCTTAGTCTTGTGCCTAAGAGGAGAAACTGGACCACACTGGAATCCGGTTAGTTTTCAGTGTGGTGTGGTGGGAAGCATTCAGAATCCAGAGTCAGATACCTGGCCTGAGCCTGGCTCTCCTTCCGTTAGCCTGTTGGCCTCATCAGCCAATCACTTAACTTCTCTGAGCCTTGGGTTTCTTCTCTGTTAAAGGGAATAACAATACCCATTTCCAAGTGTTAGAAATTTTACTTTTTTTTTTAAAGATTTTATTTATTTATTTGAGAGAGAGAGTGAGCGAGCGAGAGAGAGAGAGTGCGCACACCAGCCAGGGCAGAGACAGAGGGAGAGGGAGAAGTGAACTCCCCTCTGAGCAGGGAGCCCGATGCGGGGCTCGATCCCAGGACCCTTGGATCATGACCTGAGCTGAAGGCAGATGCTTAACCGACTGAGCCACCCAGGGGCCCCCCAAGTGTTAGAAATTTTAAAAGGAGGTGATACAGGATATGCTGATCACAGTTTGCATTGCTTAGTAGCTACTATTTTTAGAATTTTACATGGATAAAATGTTTTTAACTCTACAGATACTGTCACTTTGCTTTTCATTAATCCTCAGGGTGCTGCTGTAAGAGAAGGAGGGTATTATTCCCCTTTAGCAGGTGAGTAGAGTAAGGCACGGAGAGGTTTTTACAACTTAACGTAGCAAATGTTCTTGACCGGGGCACTAAATCTTCCATCTGCAGTTCCTGTCCTTGAGAAATTTATGAGCTAATGAGCAGTAAAACATAAACTCTATGAGGGGAGGAACTTGGGCTATGTTGTTCGCTCCTGTATCCCAGTGCTCCCTAAAAGTTTGTTGACTGTGTGAATGATATGATTCTAATCTGGGACACAGGGAAGGATAATAGCAGATTGACAAAGTCCTCTGGAAACTCAGAAGCGAGAGAGGAATTCAGGGCAGGAAGTGTGAGGAATGCTTCAAGGAAGTGGTCACATTTGGCCTGGGCTTTGAAGAGGCTGTTGGATCCTGACACGTTGAGATGAGCAGGGAGGATATTCCGAGAAGCAGGGACAGCAAGCAGCAAAAGCACCGACTTGCATAGAGGCAGTCACATGGAGGAAACACGAACGATGCAGGTTGGCTGGAGATAGGGCTGTGTGATGCCCACCCTGGGATCCACGGTTTGGGCAACCATACGCCCAGGTTTGCCAGGAAAAGTCCCAGTTTATGCCTGTTGTGGATTAATGAACACTTGTTATTTTTGGTGCCCCTTTTGACTTTCAAAAGTGGCCCAGTTTGGATCATACATCATATGTTCACTATGTCTGTAGCGAGAGATGAGGCTTCAAGGAAAGCTTGGGGCAGGATTTAGGAAAGGAGGCCAGAGAATTTGGACTTGAGACTCTTGGCTCGGGGCTCCTCCTCCAGCATCTACAGGGCCCTGGTGTGAGCAAGCAAATGAAGCTGGCAGAGTGGCAGATGCTGTGACCCCCAGCTCTGGTGAGGAGCTGCAATGTAAATGTGTGCACTTGGGTTCTTAGTTTAGCTTTTCCAGAGGGAGAGAACCAGTGAGATGTATATAGATACAGGTAAGAGGAGATTATAGGAATTGGCTCATGTGTTATGGAGATGGAGAAGCCCATTGAAAGCTGGTGGTGTAATTCAGTCTGAGTCTGAAGCCTAAGAATAGGGATGGGGTGGGACAGTGGTGTTTATCCCAGTGTAAATCTGAAACTCAGAGGACCAGGAGCGTTGATATCTGAGCATGGGAGAAGATGGATGTCTCTCAAGCAAGGAGAATGATTTTGCCCATCCTCCACCTTCTTGTTCTGTCAGACCCTCAACAGATTGGATGGTGCCCACCCAGACTGGTGAGGGAGATCGTCTTTACTCAGTCTACCAACTGAAATGCTAATCTCTTTTGGAAACCCCCTCACAAACACATCCAGAAATAATGTCTAACCAGCTATCTGGGCATCCCTTAGCCCAGTCAAGTTAACACATAAAATTAACCATCACACTTGGGCTTGCCAGATTTCCTGGTATTTGAGACAAGCCAGAAATCTTCATTTTTATGTGCAGCTCCTGATTTTAAAATATTGGTTCAAAATTTTGAAAACACTGTCAGTTGTACAAAACCTGTCTGCACACTGTGACTGGCCTGAGGCCACCAGTCTGCCCTGTCGCTGGGAAGTGGGGAGCTGGGGAAGATTTCCAAGGAGGGAGGGCAGCTCGGTTAGAACTGAAGATTGCTGGGATCTTGATGTCAAGGAGGCATCAGGTGAGATGAAGGTAGAGGTGGGACTTGTGGTTGGGAGCTCCTTGCCATTGTCCAGGTGGGCCACAAGGCAGACCTGAACGAGGCCGGGGCACTGAGGGTGCAGATGAAGACAAGACACGTTGCAGAGGCCTGGAAGGTCTGGGTCTGGGAGGTTGGATCGAGGAGGTGCAGTGAAGTGAGGCTGAGGCCCCCAGCAGGTCTGTGGGTTTCACACAGAGACGTGGCAGTCTCCACGGTAGGCCCGAGGGTCCAGGAACACAAGCACCATGAGGCTTTGCTTCTTCCTTAGAATTCAGCATCATCTTTGGTGAAAGAGGAACATCCAGGAGCTCTGGTGGTGCAAGTGCTGCTGACCAACTCCTCTGTCTGGGGGAGCCCAGCCCCTGGGGGGCTGAGTCAGTGGCTGAGCCTTCTCAAAGGGTGGAACGTGGTTAAGTCCTGGGGAGGTGCACTGACTTCTCAGCCAGCCTCTGGTGGTGTGTGAGAAACCCATCATAAGCTTGGTTGACTCATTTGGCGGACCTATGCTAATTCTGTGTCATTACCTGTAACATTTATGGTTCATAAGAGCCTTTTTTTTTTTTTTTAAGAGCAGGTATTTCAGATAGTCGCAAACATAGCCATTTCCTTACTGAGCTGCTTCCTGCTCCAGGAGCGTGACTTGCTGATTCTGGAAGCCAAGTAGGAATCTGAGCTGTTGTAATCAGAGGTGGACTTCTATGCTGGGGTGTTAACCATGGTGCAGGTCAGCAAAGCCAAAGCCATATGTAGCTCTACAGATGATAACTAATTCTCACAGGGGCCCTGTGCAGTAGATCTGATATTATCCCCATATTATAAATGAGGAGACTGAGACTCCCAGAGGAGAGGAGAGATAAGACAGCAAAACAGAAAAAGGTCAAATCGAGTATCAGTCAAATTGAGACCTACTGTGGGTAGGATGTGCTTAACCACTAGACAGTACTGTCTATGAGTGCATGAAGGATACTATGAAGAATAAGGGGGACAGAAGCAAGATTAGGCAGAGAGAGGCTTCGGGTCATGATGTAGACGGAGAAAGGAAGAAGTAGGTAGGAAGAATCTCAGCCTGTAGCGCGATGCTGAGTAAGTCTGGGTGAGGCAAGCTAGGTCCCCACTGGTCCCCAGATAGTCTCCTAGAAAGGTTGCCCATTGCAAGAGTCCCCTGGCAGGAAAGGCTCAGTCCTAGCACCCTGCTGCACTTGGCCTTGCACCCTGGAAAGTGCAACATTGGTGCAGATGTGATGGGGGGTGCCCAGGGTGGCTGCTGGGTTGTCAGTCACCTGCTCTTCACGGCAGATTCTCCCGAAGGAGGTTTGAGCCGTCCCCTCCACAGCCACCATAGGCCCCACCAATGCTCGTTCCCCAACACTCACACATACTGCAAAGAGCCCACATGCAGTAGAGCCCAGATGGACAGGGGAGAACATTCTAACTTCAAGTCAGGGTTCAAGTTTTGGTTATTGCTTGGGATCTGACCATTGTAAGTGCTGAATTGGGACTGTTTGCATTTTAAAGTGACTGTAGGACTTTTTATTACCTTTGAGTGACCAGAAGGACTGTGCAACCTTTTTCAATTTTCATGCACGAAGGGCCACCCCCACTGAGGAAGTGGAAGTGAACTATGGGACTCAAAGTAAAAATACCTTTATGACACCATTTCCTGAGTCCTGCTGGTTCAAGGTCGTGGTTACACTATAAAGTGCTTAGAGCAGTGGCTGGCTAGAGTAACCACTAAGTAATAGAGCTTCAGGCAACCTTGAGGTCCTAGAAAGGAGAGAGAGGAGACTGGGGACAGGAAGATGTGTCAGGGTGGATATCCAGCCCCGTTCCTAGAAGCTGAGCTCTAGGCGCGCCCTGCCCAAGCACAAGGGCTGGGAGGGGCCCAGAGCTGGGAGGGGATCGCTGGACATACATCTCTGCAATTAATTAGCTCATGAAGCCATTGTGTTTGGAGGAAGACAAAGAGGCCCTTCTGTTCTGCTGGCTGGAGCCCACCTCTCTGGGGAACATGTATACGTCCCTGGAGGAGTGGGCATGTCTTAATGTTATTCAGGGAATAACCCTCAACTTGGCCTTAAAACATCAACTGTCTCTACTGAGCCTTACCTGTCACTATGAAGGGATTGGTCCAAGTGAAAAACACATTTTTGTTCTTAAGATACTGAAAATATAGTTGGGGAGAAAAGACATGTGAATAGAAAATCGATAATAAAGTCTTAATAAAGGCTCAAAGTAAAAGCTCCAGGTGATCAGGAAGAGCCAGCATCAGGGCACTGCAGGCAGGCTTAACTGCCAGATGACTGCTTCAGGCCAGAATTGCCGCAATTCAGGGCAAGGAGGGCCGTGGACTCGGAATCAATCACACAGGTGGGGGTAGAGTCACATCCTGCCTTCACTTGCTGAGTGACCCTTGCTACAGTACTTAACCACTCTGAGCTCCCATTTCCTCACCTGTCAGGGAGGCGTAGGAATACGGGAGAATAGAGTGATTCTGTGCTGGTGAAAACACACTGTAAGTGCAACTGTTAATTTTCTTTCTTCCTTTCAAATGACTGGGGTGGAGAGAAAAGTCAGGGCTAATGGGGCCTGAGCTGAGACTTGCACTAAGTAGAGGATTTGGTGTCAGTATCATCATAGGTAGATTATAGTAGTGAAAAGTCTGGGGGAGGGGAAGTTCAAGGTGCTTTGGTTAAAAGTGACTTGAGAGAGTGATTGGTATGGGGGTAAGGGACATAAATATGGGTGGAAAGGCAAATTGAGATTGTGGGGTCCTTGAATTCCAGGATCATAGTAATAGCTATGATCATTTAGCTGGTGTTATGGGCTGAATTGTGTCCCCCAAAATTCATATGTTGAAGTCCGCTCCTAGTACCTCTGAATGTGACTGTATTTGGACACTGGGTTGTCACAGAGGTGATTAAGGTAAAATGAGGTTGTTGGGGTGGACTCTAATCCAGCATGACTGGTGTCCTTATAAGAAGAGGAGATTTGGACAGAGATACATGCAGAGGGAAGGCGATGTGAAGACACAAGGGAGGATGGCCATCTACAAGCCGAGAAGAGAGGTCTGGAACAGATTCTCCCCCATGGCCCTTGGAAGGAACCAACCCTGCTGACGCCTTGATTTTGGGCTTCCAACCTCCAGAACTGTGAGAAAATAAATTTCTGTTGTTTAAGCCACCCAGCTGTGGTATCTTGTTGGAATAGCAGTCCTAGCAAATGAATATAGCCAGGGTAAGCCTGTTACATGTGTTACCTCGTCCATAGGTGATGGGAGTATTTTCACCATGGAGTGGTTACAACCTTGGGGTGGCTGCCTGGGTTTGAATCCTGACTCCACCATTCAAGCTTGGACATCACATGCAGATGATAATAATAGTGGGGGTGGGGTTGGGAAGATGGGATATAAGTCGTATGGAGATTTACTTAGGATGTAAGCAGGATTAAGCCATACATAGTCTAAAGTGCCGTCCCTTGGACTTGTTCTCAGGAGGACATCTGCAAGCCTACAAATACTGGCAAATACCTTGATGTGTTTTACCTGGATCTTGAGCCAGTGCTAACTTATAATTTGCCATGGAAGCATTTTTGTTGCTGGCTAGGTCCTGCCTGTGATGACTACACCTTGACAGCCCTTGATTTAGCTCACATTCTCTGTTCTCCCACCCTCAGCTCCCTTCCCTGGCTGCCCTGATCAATTTCCTTATGCATAACAAGGTCCTGGGCATTGTTACGGACTCAGTGTTTGTTCCCTTTCTCTAGTTCACATGTTGCAGTCCTAACCCCGGGTATGATAGTATTAGGAGGTGAGGTCTTTGGGAGGTAGTTAGGTCACAAGTGTGGAGCCCTCGTGAGTGAGAGTATTGCCCTTATAAAGGAACCCCCAGAGTTCTCTCTCGCCCTCTTCCCTCCATGTGAGGACACAATCAGAAGCCAGCAGTCTTCTGGAGGTAATAGGATCCAGAATAGGATCCTCACCAGAATCTGGCCATGCTGGCTGGCACCCTGATCTTAGACTTCCAGCCTCCAGAACTGTGAGAAATAAAGCTTATTGTTTAAGCCACCCCATCTACGGTACTTTGTTCTAGCAGTCTGAACCAAGTCACCAACTGGGCACTGGTCGTTGGTAGAACTGAACGTAAGAAGAATACAAAGATTGGGTAACTTCAATGGCCTTGAAGCTATATTTTAAAAAAAGGTATATTTTATATTTTTACCCACTTAAGGGTGGCTCAATCAGTTAAGCATCTGACTCTTGGTTTTGGCTCAGATCATGATCTCAGGGTCATGGGATGGAGCCCCATGTCGGGCTCTGCACTGAGCATGGAGTCTGCTGTAGATTCTTTCCGTCTCCCTCTTCCTCCTCCTCTGCCCCTTCCCCCCGCTCATGTGCACTCTTTTTCTCTCTTTCTTGCAAATAAATAAATAAATAAATAAATAAATAAATAAATAAATAAAAAATCTTAAGGTAATATTTATTATAAGAAATTTTAAAAATTCTCATAGAAGTAACAAAGGGAAAAAAATATACTCAGTCTGATTACATAAGGGTAACAGATTAACTGGTACAACTGAGCAAATGGCATATGCAAACAACTTTGAAACTTTTTTTTTTTAAGATTTTTTATTTTATTTGTTTGACAGAGAGAGACACAGCAAGAGAGGGAACACAAGCAGGGGGAGCAGGAGAGGGAGAAGCAGGCTTCCCGCTGAGCAGGGAGCCCGATGCGGGGCTCGATCCAGGACCCTGGGATCATGACCTGAGCCGAAGGCAGAAGCTTAACCGACTGAGCCACCCAGGCACCCCCAACTTTGAAACTCTTGTCTAGACCTTGTTTAAGCCAGCTCTCCGGCTCAGACTTTTTGGTTCCTTTGATGAAATCTAGGGCAGACCTCATGCTTCTTTCTACCACTGTTAAATAATAAAAATTCTCATGTAACTTTTAGCAAGTTACTGACCTTTCCAGTAATCTAAATGTTGATTCTGTGTAATAGGCAAATTCAGGATTTAAAGTTTCTCTGTAACAGAGGTTGGCAACTGTCCACTCAAATCCATTTCCCCCATAAGAAGTGTTCTGGTCACATGGGCATGTTCAGGCCAGCTGGACTACATTTTCCAGTCTCTTTTGCAGTTGGGAGTGGTCATATGATTGGCTTCTAGCCAATGGAATGTGAGTGGAAGGGACGTGTGTCATTTCCAGGCCTGCCCCTTAAAGACTTCCCATGTGTGCTGTTCCATACTGTTTTCTCTTTCTAGTTAACTGTGATGGAAGTGACCCCAGGGTGGTTGTTGGAAGCTATGCGTTAAGGATCATCAGCCAGGGCCCCTGAATAAATATGGGGAGCAAAACTTCCTGCCTTTTCCACTACCCCGACCTGAAACTTGCCTATAGTGTTACATGAGCAAGAAATAAACCTCTATTGTGTCGAGTCACTAAATGTTTGGGTCTTTTTGTTACTGCAGTCTAGCTTCCTCTAATACATTCTCCACCTCAGGTTCGCTTCAGGCTAAAAGCCCACAGTGGGAAAGGCAGCACAATCAGCTTTCTCTTTTCCTGTTTTGTGCCTCCTTTCCTGGCCCTCAGCTGTGTTGACCACCTGTTGTTTCTGTCCCCTCTGGGATTGGCAGGAGCACAGAGGAGAGGCCAGAGGCAGGAAAGATCCTATTTGACTGGGACCGTCATGATCTTGCTGTTTTTGTGCCCAGGTTGTTTTGGTAACAGATTCAGAGTGGACTCTTTCTCTTGTGGATTGCTTCTGTGGAGTGTGCTCAATATCTTCTGTTTGTACCTCCAGACCTAATCTCTTACCCCCTTCCACCTGCTCTAGCCCCAGTAGGGTGACCTGTGTAGACTGTCTCAAAGGGCTCTCTTACATTTTAGCTTCTGCTTGAGTTTGGCCATTGGGGAGCACAGGACGGAGACTAGAGAGAGGCAGGAGAGGGAGGTTGGGGTATTGATTTCCCTGGTTCCCTCCCTGTGGTGGTGTCACCATCCAGCTGCCTGGCTCTTTTAAAGGTCACAGCTCCTGTTGGGAAATTCTCTCCACATACTGCACTCTGAATCGGGGTCTGGCAACCACTCTCACCCCTTGCCTTGTCAGGATGGTTAGGATGCAGACAGTTCTTGGCTCCAGAGCACTGCACTCTTCCCCAAGATCTCCCTCCATGCTGCCCACACCTTCATATGTCATCTGTTTACTAAACTCTGTTCTCCTGTTCTCCTGTGAGGCTACGACTAATACAGGGGAGCTCCAATTTTGTTATCATTTTCTTAACACCTTCTTTTGCCCCGTCCACTCCCACAGCATTAGCAGCTTCTCCAGACTGTGTTATATCCCATCTTAGGTAGTATTGTAATGATTCACTTTTACTCACCCTCCTTTGTCAGCTGTTTTATGACCTCTAATACCTGGTACCCAATAGGTGCTGGTTTTATGTCTGTTACCTGAATGAAGAGATAGGCCCAGGGCATTTGGTGGCCAGGTGGAATCTCTGGTGGATGGCATTTATTAAGCCTGCTGTTCTCCACATGCCTCAGCCCAACGCCAGACAGAGCAGGTTCCCTGGGGTGAGGCCATCACCGAGGACGAAATTATTCTTTCAGTGCAGCCCCGTTTCTGCACGAAGCTGCTTGCCAGGTAAAGAATAAATCTCAAGTTTTACAACTTGTTTATTTTCTAACCAGACTTCTCATTAAAACAGAACAGAACAAAACACCCACAAAAATTCATTCTCTTTCACAAACAATAAAATACCCAGGAAGGATTATGGAAGACTTGGCTTCTCTGAATGCATCTAGCAGTATGTTCTATGTTGCTTTTTCCAAAAACTAATCGCCTCTGTAGACAGTAGATAAGGGGTGTGTGTGTGTGAGCACATGTGCATGCATGTGTGAGTGCACGCACACACACACACACACACACACCGATGACGTGGTGTGGCTGAAGGTTAAGCCTGACTGAGGTTCAAATCCAGGTTGACTCTTCACCAGCTGTGTGATCTTGGGTTTCTGTATAATAGGGATGACAAGACCTACACTATAAGGACCCAAAGGGAGCAGAAAAGCCAGTGCAGTTCCCAGCACTCAGAAACTCTCTCCCCAAAAGCAAATTGGAGTAAGGATGGCCTGCAGTTCCCAGAAAGCTCTCCATCCCCTGGAGCCCTATGCATACACATTGTCCCATATTTGTGGCATTCGGCAGGACTGCCTATTGTCATTTTATCTTTTATTGTGCATCTATCTATCTCCCTAACTGCACTGGAACCACCTCAAGGGCAGGGCCAGCTCTAACACTTTTTCTGTCTTGCAGAGATGCTTACTAGGTGGGTTGGCCAGATGGGCCGTGGTCCCATCCGGAAGGCCCTGGGGAGAGTCTGAATCTCCATAGGAGTCTTCTCTGCCCTGCTTCTAGGTGTCACTTCAGACTTACTGCTGGTCCGCTAGAGGGTTCCTGACACCAATAGATTATTCCAGAAGCTGCTCTTCAGCCTTTCCTCCTGGTCAAAAGTGTGAGGATGGGTAGCACAATGGAACAGAGCTTCATGGTGCCAATTCCAGCACTAGTGAGCTACAGCCCCCTGACCTCTGTGTCTTGTTCATAAAGATGGGAACAATAAAACGTCCCTCATAGGCCTGCTTCTAGGATAAAATGATAGGGCCATGGAATCATCTAGTGTAGGGCCTGGCACCCATTAAGGTCCTCAGTTTTTCTTGTTAATACCACAATCCTTTACTTTTAAGATGCCATTGATTATGAGATGCGCTACAGATAACAGCTTTACAGGAAAAACTTGAGTGCCAATTACCAATTAAATTCATACATCTCAACCTCAGATACATTAAAAAGTGCACAAACGAGCCATGAATTGTCTCAACTCAAGTCACAGGGTGAATGGCTGAGGGAGAAGTACACGAGATAAGAAGCAAAAACCACCAATGCAATTAGATGACAACCTCGATGATCAGCCTGATACAAACATGATGCTGATAGACCCAAAAGATTACACTGCAGGCTCTCCCAGGCCTGGGGTGGAGAGTATCAGGGACTCAGCCCTTGGCTTTCCTTTCCTCAGCATCTCTGGGCTGGATCTACTGGGTTCTGTTTTTTTTTTTTTTTCCTTTTTCTTTTAAAGAATGAACATATTCTAAGTCTTGTTTCTTTTCTTTCTTTTTTTTTTTTAAAGATTTATTTATTTATTTGAGAGAGAGAGAGAGAGAGCACGAGCAGGGGGGAGGAGCAGAGGCAGAGGGAGAAGAAGACTCCCTGCTGAGCGGGGCGTCTGACTCGGGGCTCAATCCCAGGACCCTGAGATCATCACCTGAGCTGAAGGCCGATGCTTAACCAACTGAGCCACCCAGGCATTCCTTTACACAGATTTTTATTAGGTCCTAGCCCTGTCCTGGCTGCAGCCCAGGGTTATTTGTACTGGCTTCCCCTCCCACCTTTTGTAGGCTCTGAAGAGAGATAAAAAGGGTGGGGTTTGAGGACAGATCCTAAACGGGCTTTATGCTAACTTGGAAAGCCATTGTCACCTGCTCAGTACCCACTCCCCCCGCCTCCCCCACCATTCCCAATCAGGAGTGGAGGTCCACTTAAGCCCCAGCTCAGTAACTGGGATTCTCTGTCCTCAGATTCCAACTGACACACATTGTCTTCTAGACTGTGGGCTTCCTTTTAACATGACCCTACCTATTTCAAGTGTCTCTGTGTGTCTAACCAGTGCTTGGCACCTAGTAGGGGCTTAGTAAATACCTGTTGAATGAATGAATGGTTAAGAGGATCCTTATATGTCACATCCATCACCAGCATTGTGACAGGTTGATTCAGCTGACTCAATCAAAGCCAATGTCATTTGAGTGCACAGAATCATCCAGTAGTGAGTTGGAGTCAGCTTGGAGTTGGAGTTGCTTGATCGAATTTTTTTAACTAGTTGCATGCATTGTGTGGGTTATAGTCTCAATCTCCACGAAAACTCTGGAGCACAGAAGGTGTGTCCACCCCACTGCTTTCTGGTAATGACAGAGGTTTTTTTTCCCCTTCCTTTTATTAGTGATAAAGGTTTTGTTGGAGATAATTGTATTTTTAGCAGCACAGTTAATGAACTAGCTAAGCATCAATAGATGGAATCATAAAACCATTAAGCACTAAGAGCAGTAATGGGAAACTGTGTCTGGTGGTAATGAAATTAAGTGTCTTTATGAGGTTACTTTATTCCTTTTCTCCCCAGCTCTCTTGCCCTCCTGAGTACATGGTGACTGCCACCCCTAACTGCTGTTTCACTAAAATGCACAATGCCATCCATTTTGTGTTTTAATTCAATGTATTTCTCGGGCCTTCAGGATCATTAAACCCTCCACCAAGAGAGTGCAGTAGAAGTGGCAGTTATGAAAGCTTCTGGAAGTGGCCCAGGAGTGTAGGAGAATAAAGACAGCAAAAAAGGTTGAGAAAGAATAAAAAAGCTCTGCTGGACTTAGTATTGGACCCAAACTGATAAGTGTCAATGCTCAAGGCTGAGCTCATTCAGGTCTCTGGTGCAATCTCTGCAGAGAGGACAGGGCTGCTCTGAGAGATTGGGGTCTATGGTTATACCTGTCTGGAAACCATACTTTCTCAGTTTGGGAATACGTTCATATGCATAATTTACTTTGAGCATTGTGACAACCCCTTATGGTAAATTTTTATTCCCACTTTCAGATGAGGAAACTGAGGCTCATGGAGTTTAAGTGACAAGACTCAGGTGCCACTGCTAATTAGAGGCCAAAGCTGGTGTTCTTTCCCTTATACTAGGAAGCCTCATGGGTGTTGAGCCAAATCTCTTGCCAGTGATTCAAAACTTGCCCAACCAAGGTCACAGCATCATTATTTCATTCCATAATTCAAGAAATGTATTTTTTAAAGATTTATTTAAAAATATGAGCGGGGGTGGGGGTGGAGGCAGAGGGAGGGACTCTTTAAGCAGTCTCCCTGCTGAATGTGGAGCCTGACACGGGGCCAATCCCACAACCCATGAGATCATGACCAGAACCAAAACCAAGAGTCAGACGCTCAACCCACTGAGCCACCTAGGCGCCCCTAATTCGAGAAATATTTATTGACATCTCCCATATGCTCCCATATGAGCAAAGCAAACTTCCCGCATCCTGATAGAACTTAGATGTAGCTGGGAAGGGTTAAAGGGCAGCGCTGTGCAGTGGCTGGGTGATATGATAGAGAAAGGACCACACTGGGGAGGCAGGATGAGAAATCTATAGGATGAGAAGGCTTCCTGGAGGAGGTGAGGTTTCAAACTGAGGCCTGAAGCATGGAAGTTAGAGAAAGAGATGAAGGAGGGGTAGAGTGTACAAAGGTGTGGCCGAAATGTGGGAGGGAGCAGTGGTTGAATGGCGGTATTTATCGAGGTGATAGCATCCGCTGATAGGACTAAAGAACTGATTCCACGTGCAGGCTGAAGGGGAAGGAGGAATTAGGAATGCCTTCCCTTCAGTGAGACAGGGAGCACTGTGGGAGTAGCCCAAGGGAGAGGGTGGGATAAGATGGTAATTACTGGGCACGTGTCGCTCTTATAAAAACGCACCCTCACAGACTGCTCAGCTGGCCAGGCCTCATGGGATCTCAGGGCTAAGAAGTGAATTAAAGCCCTGCTCTAGACATGGTGCTGATTCTTTCATCGATGACCCCCCCCCGCCCCGCCCAAAGCCCGAGTACACTGTTTCCACCCTGCTGAGGAATTGAAAGGATGGAATGAAGCCCCCAAACGGTCACCACCAGCCAGAATGATAAGGCTAAACATGATGGAATTTAATAGGGGCAAACGTAAATAACCCCCCTTAGGTTTACAAAATCAGTTGTTCATGGGGCACCTGGTGGTGCCGCCAGTTAAGTGTCCGACTCCTGGTTTCAGCTCAAGTCATGATCTCAGGCTCATGAGATCGAGCCCTGTGTGGGGATCTGCACTCAGCGCAGAATCTGCTTCAGATTCTCTCTCCCACTCCCTCTCTCTCTGCCCTTCCCACTCATGCACTCTCTCTAAAATCAATCTTTAAAAAAAAAAACCAAACCCTCCAAATCATTTGTTCATGATAAACAGAGAAACAACAGGCCCCAAATAGAGTCACTTGTGCGAAGTTCCACATCCGCAAAGCAGGACTTAGCACCCAACCTAATTGCAGTTTCAGCCTCTCCCAGGAACATGACCTTTGATCAGTCAAGCTGGAATCACCTGGTCAGAACCAGTGAGGTCATCTGTCGGATAGACAGCAACCCCCCCTCCCCCACCCTGCCGCCTTTACCAAAGGAAGGTGACCTTGCCCGAAACAGTCCACTCTTCATCTTGCCCCCTTTCTGCCTAGAGAAGCCTTTTATTTTGTACAGTTCTTTGGAGCTCCATTCTATGTGCTAGATGGGATGCTTCCCGATTCATGAATCATTGAATAAAGCCAATTAGATCTTCAAATTTACTCAGTTGAATTTTGTTTTTTTTAACGGTGTGAAGAATGAGAACCTGGCTTGACAGCAGCCTGTGTCTGCAGAGCCTAATGGAGCCAGCTGTGGAGCGGGAACAGGCCAGCAGTGTGACACCGCGGCCCTTCTCCCACTTCGAATGCCACCTTGATGGTCAAAGCATTGCAGAGGAACCCATGAAAGTGGTTGTCTGACCGGAACAGAGAAGAACCTATAAGGACAGAGCCTAGTTCAGAGAGCTGTCCAATAAGGCCTGAGCTTCAGGGAGCTGCTTGGAGCACGGTCCAGGCGTACCTCCAACAAAATACCTGGAAAAACCAGAAGCAAGGGGCATAATTCTCAACTGACCAGGGAGCCTCCAAGAGAAGGATTTGTCTGGGCTAGGAGCAGAAGGAATGGTGGACCAAGGAAATGAAGAAGGGCAGAGGAGCCCAGAAAAGCTGATTGTCATATTAATTTGTTTCAGTCATGTTCGAATTCTGATCAAGTATGTGCTTAGCTCTCTGCTGTGGGAAACGCTATAAAAGAATAGTATGAACGGTGCTAATAAGTCTAGCTCAGATGGCAGGTGCTATTCAGAGGGCGATGAGGTCTGGGAGAGCTGAGGGCCAGGGACCATGTCCCTGGCAAGGCATGCGTTGGGGGGAGTGAGAAAAGCCTCTGACTGGAGTCTTGGGAAATAGGTGGATAGGTAAGGGTGAGTTTGGCAGCTCGGGGGGCCTGACAAAGAGCTGAGACGTGATGGAGCTCACTGGGCTGAGCTCTTGCTCATTGGGGAGCGGGGGGGCAGGGTTCACAGAAGAGTCATCTGTCCTGTGGCGCTGAATTGTAGGATACCAGAATCTGTGACTTTCCTCCTGATCGCTTCTCCCTCTATGGTGTGTGCCCTAGCTGGCTGACTGCCCTGTGTTGTGCTGAGGACCTGGAGCACACATGAGTGCCTGGACTACAGTGACCAGGAAAACTCCAAGGAAAATCTCTGGGAGAGAAGCCCCCATGCCCTGTGATGGGAACTCAAGCTAAGTGAAAGCGGGATGTGAAGGTGCTTTGTAGGCTGTAGAGTGTAAGAGATTCCCTTCCTTCCTCCTTTTCTCCCCTCTTTCCTCCTTTGTCCGCCCCCGCCCCCCTTCTCCATCTGTTGAGCAGTGGCTGCTGAGCAGGCCCTCGGCATAGGGACGGACAAACGAAGATGGTCAGAACACAGGTCCTGCTCCCACAATTCACGGTGGAGAGGGGAGATCAGACACACAAATAAGTAACATTTCTTTGATTTTAAGATGCACTCCCAATATAATAAGAGTTTTTGAGAGGGAAAAAAAAAGTCAGAAACAGTACCACACTAAATGTACGCATTGTTTGCAAAACATCCTTATCTTAGAAACATACAGATGTGGAAAATGGGCATGTTTGAAAATGAGCCTGTGGGCAGAGTAGTCAGTATCACAATAGAAGTAGGTACAGTGACCTATCAGAACATAAAAATGTGTGGGGGGAAATCTCTGTCTTAGAAGTAGTAGTTGCAGCGGTGTGATCATTGTCATAAGAGTGGGGGCACAGGGCACCCCTGGAACCCCCTGCAGGGAGCTCTGAGCGGTGCCCGGGGACACCAGGTACGGCTTCAGTGGGAGGTGGTGTTGCAGGGCCACCTTCCAGGTGAATAATGGTGGACAGGCATGGGTAAAGAGGCCATAGGAGGGGGTCCCTGGCAGGGGAGCAGCTCTGGCAGAGGCAGGAGACAAAGGAGAGTGCGGTGCATTCCGGGAGCAGCTGCTTGCCATCCTGGAGGTGGTTACTAATAGTGCAGGAACAGAGGGGGCCTTCCGTCTGGACGCGCCTCATCACAAAGACAACAGGGAGGGACAGGTGGGCTTCGCAGTGTAACAGAGTGAGGCGTCTCTGCTAAACTTGCCCATCTCTTGGAAAGTTCCTCTGTTTTCTATTTATATAAGTCATAAATCGATTGCCTAATGCAAAAATGATGTGTTCTCCAATAGTTAGGAAATATAACAGTTTTCAATCAATAGATTCAAAATTCTTTATTACATCTGCTTGCTTATTCCCTTAAACCTTTTTTCCAGAGGAAGTATGCCCTTTGGAAGTGATTGATTGTGTTGCTCCTGTGGGCACGTGCACTTCTTAAAGGTTCTTCTCTCTCTCTGTCTCTCTCTCGCTCTGTCTTTCTCTCTTTTCCTTCTTCCCCCTGGTTGTCAAGCAGCTGCTCAGCTGCAACACTAGGCAGGCATCAAGGAATATATGTTTTTGCTCAGATGTGTGTGTGCACGCGAGGCTCTCTGAATTGCATCCTCGCAGAATAACATTTGGGTGTTGGCATGATGAGGATACTATTAGCAGGAAATTCATTTATGTTGGTCCCAGGACAGTGAGAAAGCTACCACAGTGTTGAAAGAAAGCCAAGTAAACTGTCTGGAAAGTCCTTCCTAGGGCGGCCTGGTAAAAGAGATGGACAGTACTGGGTTAATTAGGACATTCTTCTAGACTATGTCTCTTTATGCTCCTGTGGGGATGGACATTCTCTGGGGGCAGAGAGGCACCCCTCTGGTCCTTTTGCGTTCACTTATATGTTCAACCCATCCTGGGCCAGGAGGAAAGAATCCCCTGGCTTCTCCCTCTTCATGCTCTTTCTTAGCCCTGGGAGGGCCACGAGCTGTCAGAACACGCTCTGTGATGGAAAAGTACTGACCACCCTGGCTCCTCCTCCTGGTTCTGCCACTGGAGCCTCTTTGGATCCTGTCTCCTCATCTGTGAAATCCGCCTGTTTACTAGTTAATCTCTAAGGTTGTGCCTCAGATCTATGACAGTAATTCAGACAAGCATAGAGTGGCTGAATGTTTATACTGTGTGCCACGCATCCTGCTGAGAGCCTTCCTCATTTAATCCCCATGGCAACTCTGTGTGGTTCATACTCTTATTATCCCATTTTACAAATGAGGCACTGAGGCTCTGGGATAATAGCTACCTCATCCTGGGGAATATAACTGTCAGAACTGGAATGAGGCCATGTCTCTGGTTCTGTAGCCCACATGTTTGATATGTTTTCTTAGTCAGGCTGCTGTAACAAAACCCATTGACTTGATGGTTTAAATAACAAACATTTATTTCTTACAGTTTGGAGGCTGGGAAGTCCAAGATCAAGATGCCCACAGATTCTGCTGAAATCTCTCTTCCCAGTTTACAGATGGCTACCTTCTTGCTAAGTCCAGAGAGAGAGAGAGAGAGAGAGTTCTAGTCTCTTCCTTTTCTTATAAGGACATTAATTCCATCATGAAGATCCTACCCTTATGAACTCATTATATCTAGTCCTGTCCCAAAGGCCCTACCTCCTAATATCACCACACTGTGATGTTAGGGCTTTAACATATGAAATTTGGAGGGACACAAACATTCAGTCCATAGCAGACATTATGTAGTCTTGCCTCCTTCCATGATTTGGAGGGAGTGTGGATGAGATTTGAGTCACCCTTAGAAGCAGTAGGAGGGCACGCTTCTCTCCACCTCCAGCACTGCGTGGAGAGGGAGTAATCAGGGGCAAAGATGCTATGCCCGCGAGCAGGACTCTGGTAGCTGGTGAACAGGGGTCCTGTGTAAGGTTTTTGAAGCCAGATACTCGTTGGAGACAAGCTACTGCCTGGGAGTATCTGTGATGATTTGTGAAAATCCAGCCATTCGTTCCACAAATATCTTTTGAACACCTACACTCTTCTAGGGGCTGGGAATGCAGTGGTGAACAAGACAGGGAACTTACATTTTAGTAGGGAAAAAAGACATCAACTAATCCCACAAATAAATGGGTGATTGAAAATTGTGTTAAATATGAGGAAAGACTATACAGAGTGCTGTGGAGTGTACATACTGGGGGCCAGATCTGGTCCTGGTGGAAGATGGGGTCATCAGAGATCTCCCTGAGGCAGTGGTTGCTGAGCAGAGATCTCAAGGGTCTGAAGGCTCTAAGGAGGTGTGGCAGGGGTGGGGGTGGGGAGCTGTGTGACTGCAGCCAGAGGGTGGGGGTAAGGGATGTGGAGGGCCAAGTTCTGTAGAGCTTTGTAGGTAACTTACGTAGTTTGCACTTTATTCCAAGTGCAATAGAAAACCATTGCAAGGTTCTAACCAGGAAAGTGATGTGAGCTGGTCTGGTTTGAAACAAAATCACTTGGCTGTGGTTTGGAAGAGGCCCTTGTGGGAGCAAGAAAGCCGGTTGGAGGGCTGTGCCCATCAGTTGTGTAGACTGAACAGCTAGCAGTAGCTGGGCTAGAGTTGGCAGTGGAAATGGAAAGAATAGGACGGATTGGGGGATATGTAGGAGGTAAAATCAGCAACATGGTGGGGAGTGGCTTGAGTTAGGGTTGAAGGAGGGATAATTGATATAAACAGGGACAGGCAAGCTCATTTAGTACCCTGATGCAATTTTTTTAAGAGGTAATGCCCCTTCCAAAAGCTTCCCAAAGTTTCTAGCTGGGTCAGTTAGGATAACTTCATTTGTATGTTAGAGAAATCCCCCAACTCAGTAGTCATAAACAATTAGGAACCATATCACATAGCAGGGAATGCCTCGGTGGCAGGGCTTCTGGGTGGTGGGATCAGCATTTCCAGACATCAGACACCCAGTCACAATCCCATTATTTTCAGGTTCAACTGGCCAGACTGAGGGATGTTTCCACCCTGTAAATCAATCTCTGCTCAGGCAGGAGGTTTACCATGACAGCTTAGACTGCTCAGGATTTTGCTCTGGACTAGGAACAGATTACCTTACCTGAGGAGCGGGTAAATGGACCTGGGTTCTGTTAGGTGAAACTAGATATTGGGGCTCTTTGGATTTGCCATGGTGTCCTGGACCAAGCCCCAGGTTTTGGATTTCTTAGACCAATAAACATGATAAAAGGAGTGGATGAGGCAACTGGCGACAGGATTGCCAACTTTTCATTTTTACCTGGTAAAGACTTAAAAAAATTACTATCTACTGTTTCTATCATTTCATCAAAAAGATATTTTAAAAGCAAAGAAGAAAAAAACCTTTTAAGCTTAAAGAATTTAGCATTATAAAAACTTGCTATTTTTTCCTTATTTCTCTTACCTGAAATTTGGAAACCGTTCTCTTGGACCACTATGAACAATATAAAACAGAGGTTCTTAACTGGATCCATGGGCCCATGGGGTCTGTGGAATAGAAGTTGGAGCGGCCATGAACATAGGTAGGGAAAAATTACAGCTTCATTTTTACTATCCTGTATCTGAGATGTAGCATTTCCTTCAATTACGAGTGTGACAACAAGCTGCTAGTATGAGCATGACCTGTGATTTTTGTCATCAATGGAAATCGCAAATATTTTCATATCACATTACAGTTGCTGTAGGTATCTGAAATGTCATTTATACCCACCACTATTTTGAAATTACAGAAGCTATTAGATAGCCCCTGGAAATGTGGGATCAGTCTTCCGGAAGAACTCTCCTCCATTCTAGCTGGCCACTGTCTGGCAACTCTGTGCATGGGTAGGGCGGCCACTGGGCAGTGAGTTAGAGTGTTCTCATGGGGGCGACCCACACATTCCAACATTCCTTAACTGTAAATGTTTGTGGATCAATATGCAGAAGGAGATGAATCATTTTCATAGTTTGCCCAAGTTTCGTCCATCTGAATTGCTCTAATGAGAGTTTTTCACTCTCCTTCGGCAGTGCAGCCTTTGGTGACATAGATGAGCTCAAACATGTCTGATGGCTGAGCTGACTGCTGAAGTGTGAGATTTAAAATAACTCCTTGTGATCGCTAACAGATTGCATGGTGACATGGGTTATGCAGTGTGGTAAGCTCTGTGAGCAGTGGAAATCCTTTCTCTGATTTATTTTTCTGTTTTTACTCTGTTTGCACAATGTTTGTGTTTTGAAGTAGAGTCTTGCATGCACAGTATATCATTCACATGTTGTTCTTGTGTTATTGTTCTGTGAAAATGCCACACACTTAAAAGAATACCTCTGTGGGAAATAGTGACAATATGAGAAATGAGAACCATTATTTCTAGAAAGTCACAGAGAGTCACATGAAGCAATTGCTAAATTTCAAGAACAGGACTGTTGAGCAACTATCTAATCCCCTGGTCTTCACAAAGGTGAGAAGACGTTACTAGTGCAAGCACTCTGTCTAATCATAAAAACTGCCTCATTTTACTTACCTTTCATAAAATTTAACAAATGTTTTATACTTTACTTAATTAACATACAAATTATTCCCTTCTATGTAGATTTATCAAACAAATTACTTAGGAACCATAAACAAAATATTACATTTCAAAGAATGTCAAAGAACAAAAATGTTTTAGTTTAGCTTTATGTATTATTTATTTTTTACAGACCCAGCTTATCTTGAGCTGGCAAAGAAAAGGAAGGTGTGATCAAAACTGTGTACCTGGTTTCTTTTCATTAATGAAGGGATGGGACATAAAAGCCACAATGACTTCCTTACTATTGTGGAAAGATTCTTGAGAAGGGAATTTTGAAGTCAGGAAGACTGAGAGAGTCCCTCATGTCTGTCGATCGAGACAATGCATCCAAGAAAATGAAGAGCTTTGTGTGTATGTGGATGAAGAAAGCTCAATTTGAAAAAGCCAAGACACTTCGAAAATGTGGATTTGCTGTTTCATGAAAACTTCTTCTGGAAGCACTCCTGAAGTTTCTTTGTAAGTGCCAAACAGAAGAAGGCTCACTTTTCTGGAGGAAGTTTACCTAAAGCCACACGCACGGGGCATGCTGAGAAGCAGGGAAATGGCTCTCTAGTCAGGGGAGGTGCTTCCATGAAGAACGGTTGGCATATTTTGAAGTGGATTATGGAGGGGTTGGCAGTCTTGCCACTCCTGTCAGCAAGCCACCCAATGAAACCATAGACCTCTTTCAACATAGCTACCTTCTTGTTTTGTTCATGATGACCCTGCTTATGTCAACAAAGAACAACTATTGTGTTTTCACTTGCTGCATTTAACATAGACATATTCAGGATTTTCCAAAAATCCTGGGACAAGTTTTGTTGGCGGTCATTAAAAGTCATCACCTTCATCAAAAGGGTGTGTCAAGAAACAATAGAAAATGAGGGGTTTCTCTACCTTAGAGAAGCTCACTGACTTTGAAGAGGCAAGTTTTACTTTTTCTAATAGAACCAGAAAATCCATTCTTGGAGCACTTTGAAAGAAAGAATTTTGTCTGTGGGTTGGTTGGCTTCCTTGGCAGGTATTTTTAACCATAAGAATGAGATGACTCTTAATTCCCTGATACCACCATTATGGATGCCTCTGAAAACATTCTGAGCTTACTTGGCTCCACTGCTGATATGAGGCTGACATCTTTGCAAACTTACAAGTGCTTTACCTCAATGGAGCTGAGTTACAAAATTCTGTCAATTTCCTTGAAAAGAGTAATCTACAAACACCTGGAAGCACTTTAGAACTCTTTGAAAAGTTATTTCTATCTTGATGGTAACAAAATTGAACACCAGAGTAGGGTGCTTTTTCTTTCTGATATAAATTGCATCAGAGGTGTTGACCTAGCCAAAGATGAATTCATTGATCTTAGGATCACAAACCCACTATAACTAGAGTTTCACTAAAAAGCCTCAGGGAGTTTTGGTGGTCTTCAGGAGACACCCTCATAAAGAGAGTTTCAGCACTGTATTTTTGAGGATTGGATTTTCAACATTGTCACCATAAAAAAATATCAAAATCAACTGGATTTCTAATAGGACATGCGTATTATCTTGAAAAAAACCATTCCACCATTTTATGTTCTTTTTTAAGGTAAGCCAAAGCAGTCTTTATAGGGGGTTATCTTTGTAAATTAAAATTCAGTTTTAACTTGACTGTACTTCAAATGTAATTTTTAAAACACAGCACAGAGAAGCAAATCTATTACTATACTAAAGAGGATTTTAAAATACTTTGGTAATTGTATTGTAGCATATTTAGTTTTTTTCCCTCCTTTTTTCTTTTTTTGTAATCCTGTGTATTTACGCATTGAAAAACATTCTAAGAAAGGTCCACAGGTGGCAGCTTTGAATGTTCAGCCCTCTCATGCCCAGGACAAGGGAGGAAGGGAGCCCCATATAAGAAGGCACCTCTTCTTTACTTCCTATAATAAACGATTGTAGGAAATTGGCTACTTTTCAACCAATGCTCAGGTCTTGAAGTGCAACGCGTTACTGAGTTCTTCCTGAGTGCAGGGAGTATGATGTGATAAGAAGAGGACCGTGTGCTTCCTTCCCTTGAGGAATTAATTTATTTGTGGAGACAAAACGAGTGCATAAAACAATTAAGGAGAATTCAGTGCAAGGCTAGGTGGCATCTTGAGAAAAACCTGCCTGTTAGCTTTTTTATTATAGCATCCCCAGAGTCTCAAATATTGCTTGGCACATAATGTGTGCTAGAAAAAAAATCTGTTGAATGAAAAAATTGATGACTGAATTTCAGAAATATCTATTGTTATGATCGTAACACATGTTCATTAGTGAAACCTTAAAAATTCAGAAGAATATAAAGAAGTGAAGAAGTAAAGAAGAAGAAAAACAGCCAACATTTTCTAGATTTCTTTTTTCTAAATACATATGAAGACACACACACACACTCATACTTCTTTTAAAGAACAGAATAGGGACCTGAGTTTTATGGCCTGATTTTTTTTCTCTTAAAATTATATTGTGAACGTTTTTCTGTGTCATTAAATATTCTTCAGAACATTATTTTTAATGGCTTCATCATATAGTATTCTATAAATAAATCATGGTGTAGCCTAACTTATTAACCACTTCCCTGTTGTTGAATATTACTGTTGGAAAGATGTTGTAACACCAAGAGCTGTGTTTATGTGCTGCTCATTATATTACAAGTTAGTGCTGAGCTTTTTTCACCTTTATACATAATCTCGTTTCCTTTCATCCTCACAATAATCCGATGAGGTGGCATACACTATACCCATTGTACGGAGGGCAAACCTGAAGTTCAGAGGAGTAATGTGTCAGAAGTCATGCCGCTAGAAATTGACAAAGCTGGGATTCGAACCCAGGTCCTATTTAATGTCAATGTCTTGACCCTCAAATGTTACTCCAGACTGCTCCACCAGCACACTCTTCATTAGGCAATCAGGAAGCTGAGAAACATATCAGAAAGGTAGGAAGAGTTCCAGGAGAGGGAAGCATGGTAGCAAGCCGAGAGATGCTAAGAAGGAGGGAGTGTTTTCAACATGCACAACCATGGAGATGTCAAGATGGGTAAGACGAAAGCAAAAGTCACGGAATCTGTTTCAAAAGAGGCATTGCAAAAGTGAGACGAGAGGGAAAGGTGCGTCCCCAGCTCAGTGCTCCCGACTTCCTGGCAGTGGAGTGAGGAATCCACTCATTTGTTCCTGATATCAAGAGTCATCTGACAGCCTTCATACAAGTGGCTGAAGGGAAGGTGACCTGGAAAGCAGCAGAATGCGGCTCTGTTACTGAGCATTCCTGCAGCCTCTCACATGTGAGCAGTATCAGAAGGGAGCTTAGAGGCTGGTCAGGGATGGAGAGCAGTGACACCAGCCCATAGGGCAGGCAGAACTGCAGGGTGACCAGAGCAGCTGTCTGGGCCTTGAATGGAGCAGCCCTTCAACCTGGGCAGGTCAGGGACCAGGCCTAGATGACCACCCATCCTGGTGTGCTCGGGACTTCAGGGTTTCCCTGGATGCAGGACTTACAGTGTGGAGATTGGGAAAGTCCCAGGGCAGTCTCTGAGCTGGAGCTTATCTAGAGGGATGGGTCCATGCGGATTTCTTGAAAGAGTCATTAGTGGTCCAGGATCCAGTGCTGTCTGCACATGCTCACCTCACCCCTCACCCTTGCCTCTTCATTGCAACTGTGTCTGCAAGTCACAGATAACTTATGTCCTGCCATATTCTAGAGCCACATTCAATCCAAGCCACTGTGTCTCTCACCTGGACTCCTAATAGTCTCCCTGCTTCCAGCCTTGCCCCACAGTCTGTTCTCAACCTAACAGCCACGGTGATCCTTTTTTATTTTTCTTTTCACTAAGGAATAATGTATATACAGTCAAATTCATCTGTATTTTTATACAGTTCTGCATGTTTGGACAAACACATCCAGTGGTTTAACCATCAGGGCAATCAAGATAGAGAACAGTTCTTTCACTCCAAATAACTCCCCTGTAGCCACCCTTTCCTTCCCCTCCCCAGCCCCTGGTAAACTATGACTTGTTTTCTGTCTCTCTACTTTTGCATTTCAGGATGTTATATAAATAGAATCCTGTAGTACATAGCCCTGGAGTCTGGCTTCTTTCACTTAGCACAGTGCACTTGAGATTCATCCATGTTGTTGTGCGTTGGTAGTTCGTTCCTTTTTAAGACTGAGTAGGGTTCCGTTGTAGGGATACTCCATTGTTGTATATCCATTCTCCAGTTGAGAGATGTCAGGCACTTTCCTGTTTGGGGGAAATATGAATACATTGCTCTAAAATTTTACATACGCTTTTTTTTAATTTTGTGATTGTAAATTTCCATTTCACTTGGGTAAATACCTGGGCGTGGGATTGGTGGGTTGTGTGGTAGGAGTATGTTTTACTTTATAAGAGCTGCTTTCTGAAATGGCTGTGCTATTTTTGTATTCACCAGCGATGAAAGAGAGTTCCAGATGCCCCGCGTCCTCACCAGCGCTTGGGGTTATCAATTAAAAAAAAGTATTTCAGCCATTTTACTAGATGTGTTGTAGTGTCTCACTGTGGTTTTAATTTGTGTTGCCCTAGTGGCTAATGATGTCGAACATCTTATTGTGTACTTACTGCTATGCAAAGTGTCTATTCAATTCTTTTGCCCCTTTAAAAACTTGGTTTGCTTTCTTATTATTGCATTTTGAGGATCCTTTATATATTCTGTATTGTCCTTTATCAGATATGTGATTTGTAAATATTTTCTCCTAGTCCACAGCTTGTCTTTTCTTTCTCATAACAGTGTCTTATGAAGAGCAGAAGTTCTTGATTTTGATGGTCTTATTTATCACTCTGGTATCCTATCTAAGAAATATTTGCCTAGCCCCAATTCACGAAGATTTGCTCCTATGTTTTCATTTAATAGTTTCATAGTTTTAGATTTTACATCTATGTCTATGATCCATTTTGAATTAATTTTTATATAAGAAACAAGAAATAGAGGTTTGTTTATTTTTTATTTTTATTTTTATTATTTTTTAAAAGATTTATTTATTTACTTATTTTTAAATTTTATTTTATTATGTTATGTTAGTCACCATACAATACATCATTAGTTTTTGATGTAGTGATCCATGATTCATTGTTTTCGTATAACACCCAGTGTTCCATGCAGTACATGCCCTCCTTAATATGCATCACCAGGCTAACCCATCCCTCCTCCCCCCTCCACTCTAACACCCTCAGTTTGTTTCTCAGAGTCCATAGTCTCTCATGGTTCATCTCTCCCTCCGATTTCCCCCCCTTCATTTTTCCCTTCCTTCTCCTAATGTCCTCCATGCTATTCCTATGTTCCACAAATAAGTGAAACCATATGATAATTGACTTTCTCTGCTTGACTTATTTCACTTAGCATAATCTCCTCCAGTCCCATCCATGTTGATGTAAAAGTTGGGTATTCATCCTTTCTGATGGCTGAGTAATATTCCATTGTATATATGGACCACATCTTCTTTATCCATTCATCTGTTGAAGGGCATTTTGGCTCTTTCCACAGTTTGGCTATTGAGGATATTGCTGCTATGAACATTGGGGTGCATATGGCCCTTCTTTTCACTACATCTGTGTCTTTGGGGTAAATACCTAGTAGCGCAATTGCTGGGTCATAGGGTAGTTCTATTTTTA
>NC_138379.1:87043894-87086631 GCF_054177405.1 Leptonychotes weddellii | reverse complement strand
ACGTTTCATGGTGTCATTTATTTCTCTGATTCTATTTTCATGGATTCTGAGTTGTTTTTCCCTGGCCTCCTCTTTTCCCTTCTTGTCTATTAATTGGTCTTCTAAATCACTAATTCATTCTTCTGCCTTGCTTACCCTAGCTGTTAGATTATCTAGATTAGATAGGATCTCATTGATAGCATTTTTAAGTTCTGCCAATTCAGCTTTCATTTCTGCCCTTAGAGACTCTATGTTGCCATTAATTGATTTCTCCATTCTAGCCATTGTCTTCACAATTGCTAGCCTGAATTCCATCTCCGACATCTTGGTTATATCTGAATCCATTTGTAAATCTGTTGCATAAGTCATAGTCTCTGAGTCTTTCCTATTTTGGGGGTTACTCTTCCTAGTCATTCTGTTGAGTGGTGGTTGTGGGAATGTATACAGTCCAAATTATTGACCAGAACCCAAGCAAGATGCACCTGTTTTCTTGGGACCTTAGGGTTGCTGGCCTCTTGTTTTCCCAGCCTGTCTTCTGGGGGAGGGGCCTGTGGCAGGGGATGGGCTCAGTGGGAACTGTTTTTTGGGGGCTTTTGTTCCCTGGTGGCTTTCCCTAGTGGCTTTCTGCATCTCTTCAGAGAGTCAGAGCAGAAGAGATCATTTACAACTCTCTGCCTCAGAGCAGAGAGATCGCAGTCTGTTCTTCAGGGAGCTCTCCAGGCCACACCATCTCCGTTTCTGTTTGTGGTGCTATAAACTGTGGTGTCCTGGGTTGTGCGCCCCTCAGCAGCGCTCCCAGTACTCGCCTCCAGGTCGGGGCACGTCTCTGCCCTTTGTGCTTCTAAAACCACCAGCCACCCCCAGTTCACATGCATGGCCCTGCCGCTTTGGTTTCCAACCTAGAGGCTGCCCTAAAGTCCTTTCCCTGCTGCAACTGGTCTGCGAGTCTGTGCCCCGTCCCCAGCGCAGGAGGCTATCGCTCACCTGCAGTGTAGGATCCTATTGGCTGGGCTCCCTTCCCCTTCTGTTTATCCTCCAATATCTGCCTGCAGAATCACGGCTCCCGGCTTCGTACCTTGAAAACAACCGCCTGCGATATTCTGTTTGTAGATATCCAGATCTATCTTCTTACATCTCAGGCTGATTTTGTGGGTGTTCAGAGTGGTCTGGTAGATATCCAGCTCAATTCCGGGGGCCGGTTGGAATAGGGTTCCCTACTCCTCTGCTATCTTTTCCCTCCACTAAAGATTTATTTGTTAGAGAGAGAGAGAGAGACAGAGCACAAGCAGGGGGAGTGGCAGGTAGAGGGAGAAGCAGGCTCCTTGCCGAGAAGGGAGCCCAATGCGGGACTTGATCCTAGGACCCTGGGATCATGACCTGAGCTGAAGGCAGCTGCTTCACTGACTGAGCCATCCAGGCGCCCCAAGATTTGTTTATTTTTGCATATGGAGGTCCCAACTGTTCCAGCACTATTGGTGGGAAAAGACGATCTTTTCTCCTTTACATTGCCCTGTATCTTTGTTGAAAATAAATTGCCCAACTATATATGGGTCAGCATCTGAATTCTCTGTTCTGTTCCCTTGATCTAGATATAGAGGCAGGCTGGTAATGTTTGAGAACTGGCTCTTGGGGGGAGGTGTTTGGGGGGTTCCCAATTTGTAGTGTTTGCTGGTTTCTTTTTTTTAGATACGGTCACAGTAGACAATTTCAAGCAACCAATTTGACATCAGTTGACCTGTAAAACTCCTAAAAATTTAACATTTGTTTCTCATGAGCTGGTATGAGCTGGCTCCAGCACAGTGCTATGTCTACCCTGTTTTCCAACACCAAACTGCCTGAATCATAGAAGCGTTATATTTCGTCTTAAAATCAGGTAGTGTGATTCCTAAAACTTTGTACTCCTTCAGAATTGTTTTGTCTATTTTAGTTTCTTTGTCTTTCCATAAAATCTTTTAGAATCAGTATATTGACTTCCGCAGAAATTCCTGCAGAAATTTTTGAGTGAAACTGTGGTGAATCTGTAGCTCATTCTTGGGAAAACCGTATCTTAATGACACCAAGTCTTCAAGCCCATGATTAATATACCTTTCCATTTGTTTACATCTTTAATATTTTTCTTTCCAAAAAAATAAAATGAAATAAAATTTCTTTCATTCATATTTTCCAGTTTTCAGTATACTGATCCTGCACATGTTTTGTTACTCTTATACTTAAGTATTTCATAGTTTTGGGGTGCTATTATAAGTGGTATTTTTTTAAATTTCAATTTCTAATTTTTCATTGATAGTAAGTGCAAATGCAATTTTTTTTTATATTGACTTTGTGTCCTGTGCCTAAAATCCAAGATGGTTTTATCTTGAGATACTTAGCTTAATTACATCTGTAAATACCCTATTTCCAAATAAGATCACATTCATGGTACCAGGGGTTAGGACTTGGACATATTTTTGGGGACTACTCTTCAACCCACTACCTATACCAAATAAATTCATTTATTTCTGGTTAAATTCTGTCTCTCTCCAAGTAACATGAAATTCCTACAAGGTTAGGGAGTTTTGTTTATTATATTCATGCCACTGCTCTATCTTCTGTACCTAGAACAGTGTCAGGCACATCTCAGGTGTTCAATAAATCTTTGTTGAATGAATAAGAGAATCTCATTTCTTCTTGCTTCAGCATCAGACACGGCTGTGTACCTCTTTTATTCCCAAACTCCTCTTCCTTGGTTTCTAAGACCCCCCTTCTTTTTTTCTCCTTTGCCTTCTCTGATTGTTCCTCTGTCTCCGTTGTTGGAGGCTCTGCCCCTTACCTTGTGTGTCCCTGGTCTTTCCTATTTCTCCTCCCCAGGCAGCTCATCCACCTCTGTAGTCCAGCACTTTCTGGAGCAGGTGACTCACATTTCTGTATCTTCACCCCAGCCTTTCTTCTGAGCCACATTTCCACTTTTCCCTTTTATTCGAATCCTCCTTATGATTAATGCATTCAGCACTCTGACACGTTGTCTTTCTCCTCCAAACCTGTCTTCCCAGGGTTCAGTACCCCCAACCTCCAAGTCAGCAAAACCAGAAGCCTGTGGTCATCCTTGACTCACCAACATCCTATCAGCATCAGGTCCTATCAGTTTTGTGTCTTAAATACCTCTTGGACCTGTCCACTTTTCCCCATCCCACTGCCATAGTCGGACCATTGTCTTCCTTGCTCTGTCTCTCTGCTTCTTGCCAAAAAGCAAAATGGCCCTGCTCCCTCTCATCATAAAGCCCTCTAGTGACTCTGCATTGCCTCTATGCAAGACTGATCCTTAACCTCACTGGGCTACTCCTGAGGGCTGCTCCTTGCCTTCTGTGATCCAGCCACACTGACCTTGCCGTTCCTCCAACTCACCAATGTCATGGGGTAGACCTAAGGGGACTGGAAGCAGACTGCCCCCTCAGAGGACTTTCTGTTGTCTCCATCTCCACCTGCCCATCTGCTCTCTGGTCCCCTGGGCTCTGGAAAAACTGTGTGGAAAATTGTTTGGATAGAAAACATTACCCCCTCCCCCCAAAAATGTCTTAACATGTGGAGGGAGGGAGATTTGGGGTTCCTTTTTCCTCTTAGGTTGTAGCAGCTTCTTGGAGAACTTCCATTCTGTCTCTGCTTTTTGGTGTTCATTGTTGGGATCGATGCTGCAGCAATTATATAATGTTTACTGCAGCCACCACATATCCGAGGCTTGTGTTGCTAAATGTCACTTTCATGCTCTCCAGTGCATGGTGTGTAATTATAACTGGTTCACTACCTTCTTTGTGAAGGAGGCAGATGCTTTTCGGCAGAAAGGAGAATAGAAATGCATTTCCTCTAACCTTATAAGAGCACTCATTTCCAGAGAGATCCTGGAAGAGAGTGGGAGGAGCATGACACAGGCTCTTCATCATGAACAGCGTTACCTGCCGGGAGCTCCACCAGCTCCATGCCCCCTCTCCTGGGGGGCATGCCGTCTGGAAGCCTGAGATCAAAGCCAGAGGCAAAGAGACGGAAGAACTGGGAATCAGAGTGACTGTCAGTGCAGCTATGAAATAATAGGTGTCATCACCTATTGGAAGCGTGACCAGAAGAAAGAGCAGTGGGCTGGAAGTCACGCAGCTTTGGGTTTGGAGGTAACCATGTGACTTCGGACAAGTTGTTTGACTCTGATTTCACTTTTGTCATCTATCAAGTGGCAATAATAAATCCTGTCTGGCTTGCCTCTGTTAAATTCAATTACATACTAATTTATTGAGTGCCTGCTCTATTCCAGGCACTGTGAGAGGCTATGGTAGTGCACACGTTCCTGCCCTCAGTGAGCTTATCGTCTGGAGCAGGAGTAGGCAGACCCTGAGCCACAGGCCAAGTCTCATCTGTGGCCTGTTTTCCTACAGCCTATCAGCTAAGAATGGGTTTTACATTTTTAAAGGGTTGTAAAAGGAAAAGAAAGGAAAAGAAATAGAATATGCAGCAGAGTGTGAATGTGGCCTGTGAGACCCAAGACATGTACCTGATCCTTTGCAGAAGGATTTTTGTTGATCCCTAGTCTGGTCGCTGGTGACAGCCAGTCACGATTAGCCACATCACTTGGCTTAAGGCCACATTAGCCTTAAGCACTTGAAATGTGGCTAGTAAATTGAGATGTGCTGTAAGTGTGAAATAGACACTGGATTTCAAAGACCATATAAAAAATAATGAAATAAAAAAGTATAAAAAATAATGAAAAACATCCCATTTAAACATTTTATATGGATTATACGTTAAATGTTAAAATGATAGTATTTTGGATGTATTGGGCTAAATAAAATATGATTAAAATGAATGACATGTGTTCCTTCTTACTTCTTAAAAATGTGGATATTAGAAAGCTAAAAACCACGAAAGTAGCTCACATTCTTTTTCTGTTGGATAGCGCTGGTCTAGACAGGAGTTAGATCGTGAGTCGAAAATCAGATCTATTGCTTATTAGTGTGTTATCTGGGCAAATGGTGTGACTAAGCCTCAATTTTTCCTTTCTAAAATTGGAGGTGCAGTAAGAACAGCTCCTAGATAGAGTTGTCTTGAGGCTCAAGTGAAGCAATCCATTGAAAGTATTTGTCACGTGCAAGTTGTTACACAGATATTACCGGTTATTGTAGTTCAGCCACCTGAGGACACAGGCTATGTAGTGCCCTCCACCATTGTTACCTATCCTCAGGGGACTGGTGGCAGGGCTGGAGTGTGTGCCCTTCAGTGCTCCCTCCCCACTTCCCACCTGCTCTGTGGGCTCGCCTCCTGCTGATCCACCCCCAGGCCCCTCTAGGCGTTGGTCTGTAACATCTAGAGCTGCTCCTTCCTCCTGGAGTACCTGCATTTGATCTTGGAGACACAAAGGCATCAAAATCCTAATGAATATGCTATAGGAGAAAGACGTTGTATCAGGAGTCAGGAAATTCGAGTGAATTGTAATAAAACCGCAAAGAGTAGCTAACATTAAGGTCTCGCTAAGCATTTCACGTGTATTGTTTCATTTACTCTAATGACAGTAGTGTGAGGACCTGAAGTCCCGATTCTACAAACCAGAAAATTGAAGGGCAGAGAGGTAAAGTGACCTTCCCTGGATCTCTCAGCTGGTGGGTTGCAGAATCAGGGCCTGAACCCACATCTTCTGACCCCACAGAGGTCATTCAGTGTCCTTTGCCTGTGTAAGGAGTGATGCAGGTAAGCAATGTGATGCTGTCCAAAGGAGTCATCCTGGGGTAGGGTACACAGCTCTGCCCAGGAGTTGGAAGATGGAGATTCTGTCCCCAGTGCCACCCCTCATGGACTGGGTGTGACCACTTCTTTCTCAGGCCTTGAAGTCCTCATCTGCAGCTGAGGTGTCACTGTCACTTCTCAGGTGTTCCCCAACACTCACATTGTAGGAGTCAGGACATAAGGCCAAGAGCAGGGATCCTCAGCCCAGTGACCAGCTGCCTCAACATCACCTGACCAGTGGCTTGAAGATGCAGGTTCCTGGGCCCATGTCTGGAATGTCTCCTTCAAGGCCTGCAGAGTGAGGTCCTAGAATCTGTGTTTGTGAAAACCTCTGCTGAGTCCCTAGGCCTGTGAACCACTGAGTAAGAGGTTGTGGTTGGCTCTTCCTAGAACTTGGAAATCAGTACTTTCGAAGCAACCGTCTCAAACTGTATTTTCTTCTCATCTCCCAACCTATTTAATTAGGATGCTAATCTTGTCAGCACTAATTTAAAAATGTAACCGGGATCCAGCCATTTCTCACCACCTCTGTGGGCCTCCATCACTGTCCATGCCGCCACGGTCTCTCACCTGGACTACTGCAGAGAGGCAGCATAGCACAGCAGGTTGGAGCCAGGGGACTTGGGTTCAGAACCTGCCTCTGTCACCTGTCTGGCCTCAGAATCTTTCCACTCGTTCTACCTATTTATGGTCTGACATCATATTATGTATTTTTAAAATTGTCTGCCTCCCACACTAGGTTAGAAGCTCCATGAGGGCAGGGACTATCTCTCTCTTTCTCTCTCTGTCTGTATCTTATTCACTTCCATACCCCCAGTGCCTAGAACAGTGTCTGGCACATAGTAGGTGCTCATTAAATATTTGCTGAAAGAATGAATGAATCAGTAAATGAACCCACACCCTCTTCTTCCTGCTTGACCCTGTTTTCCACATCGTGAGCTCTAGCTTGCTTCTTTTCTGCTTCAACTTCTCCCAGCTCAGACTGTTCTGCAGTGGGTGGTCTGGATATTTTGCCATAGTTTATGAAGGCAAAGGAAATTATTCTCTGGGAAATCATAACCTGAAATACACATTGCTTTTGTACCACATTGGTGTGTACTAATGAATTACATGGAGGAATAAATATTTCTGGAGACCCGAGTTGCCCAGACAGGCCTTTTATCTTCCTTGTCAGGTAGGGTGGAGGCCATTTATTACCCCCTCACTTCCCTTCTGGAATCACAGGCAGGAGGTTGCTGTAGGTGCTCCTGCAACTTCTATCATTCATCTGATTTTTCATTTGGTCAATAAATCTCTCTTTTACATGGCCATCTCTATTTAATGTATCCAGGGAGTGGGCTAATTAAACACCTAGTTAGATGGCCTCTTTGTAGGCAGCTTATGGCCTAGCATTCTGCCTGTGACCCATGGAATTTCTCCCCATAGGAAATAATTCCAAGCTCAGTTCCTTGAGCCATGAGAGAGCAGATGCCAGCCATTCATTTTCCTGGTTCTCCCCTCCGCTCATGCCAGCTTCTTAGCCTAGTCTCCCATGGCCACTTCTCTTGGCCAATTTCTTAACCTCTCAAACCAGTGTCAGTAAAATTGAGATCATACTATCCATCTCATGGTTGTGGTCGGGATTCAATGTGTCACTTTTGTAAGTCCTTATCAAAGTGCAAGGGGTGATATGCACAAATATCGACCTACTGAAGTGGCCCAGGCTTGTAAATCACAACAATGCTGGGGTGTTGGAGCAGATGTCAGCTTTGTAGCTGCTGGTAGGTGGGGAGACCTGAGGAAGCTTGGAGGAGGGTTGGGGTGCACAGAGTGATGGGCACTCTTGTGAGGTTCAGGGAACTGGCTGGGTATAGCCAGTATGACATATTTCAATACTGTAACAACACATATGACTGTACTGCAGAGTCCTGGCTAATGTTTGGCTGGCACCTTCTGATGAGCTCCTTGGAGCCATCCACCTGTCCCTGGAACACACAAGTCAGACACTAAAGAAGAGAGGGGCCACAGAATACACTCTCCCATTGCATTAGCTCTCCACTTCTCTTCCTTGTTCCCAGTTCTGTCCTACATTTGATGTGCCTCCTGCCGATCTCGCTTCCTCTCCTACTTCTGTTCTCCCTTCATCATTGGATTTGACACTCGGCACCACTCTCCTGGCCACAGGCCTGTCTTCCCTGGACAAGTGGGTCTGCTGCTAGCCCTTGGGGCCTCGGGTTGCCTTTTGCAAATACCCCTTGTGTTTTCCCTTGTCTTGGGTTTCTCCAATCTCAGCTCTAAATTTCAGGCTCATCTGGTCTCAGGAACAAGAAGGGGCTCTGCCCATTCAAATCTCACATGTCTAAGTCAAGATCCTCCTTGAAATTGGCCTCCTGTGAAAAGTTTTCTCTGCTATTCCCAGTTGTCTAAGTGGAAAAAATGAAATGCTACTCAATCTGAAGCGGGTTGTGACACATGGCAGTAGTGATACATGCTATGGGAGCTGAGGAGCATGGAGCAAATGCAGAGGGCCAAGATGTTGAAGAGTTAAGCAGACCTGGAGGGGGGAAGGGCAGGAATCTTGGTTTGTTCATCCTTGATTGTGTCATCTTGGGCAAGTTCTTTGTGTTCATCCTTGATTGTGTCATCTTGGGCAAGTTCTTTGTGAGTGCTATAGTTTCCTTCTCTGAGAAACAAAGGGTCCATGTGGGAATCAAATCAGATGATGTTTGTAAAATGTGTAGCACAGGGTCTGGCATACAGTAAGTACTCAAAATGGTACTGGTTGCCCATTGTCCCATGTCCCATTTCTGTTTCTTCCATGAGAAGTGGTCCGACATGGTGGCAAGTGCATGTACTTTGGAATCCGGACAGATCTGAGTTCAAGTACTCATTCGGCTGCCAAATTGCTGTGACACCTTGAATATGTCACCAATCTTTCTGAGTCCTCTGTTGGTAGGACAGGCCACTCATGTCTTCCTTGTGATGTTTGAGGGAGTAGTAAAGGAGGCAGATGGTGTTAAGTGGCAGGAGAGTGGCTGGTGTCCAGTAGGTGTTCCACGATGCTGGTCCCCTGCCTCCCCTTCTCTACTGGTGAGCAATCTGTGGCCACAGTGACTGAAAAAGAGAGATGGATCCATTTGCTTGATAAAGGGTAGCTTTCTGTCCTTGTTTTTGAACCTGGCATAAAGGTACTAGAGGAAATGGAATTATTGGAGAACTGTCTTGTTTTCAGAAACATTAGATAAATTAGGTTACATATTTGTTGTTCCTGAATACTGTGCAATTATTTATTTCCCTCCTTTGAAGGTGCCTGTTCCAACACCCCAAAGCAATGCTTTATTTTGTTCATGCTTGATGTGATCAGCTCACCCGATTTACACCTTGTTCAAATGAACTTGCTTTAACACAATTTTAATTGTTTCTAATGCTTTAAATTAATTATAGCCATTTGAGTGGCTCCTCTGTGTCTTTGCTGTTTCTCTGTTTAATCTCCATGGCAACCTTTCTTACAAAGAGGGAGTGGGTGCGAGCATGGGAGCATGCGTGCGTGTGTGCGTGTGTGTGTGTGTGTACATGCATATTCTGTTCTAGATGTTCATTTCAGTTTGCTTCTAAACTCTGTGATATCTGCTCCTGGGGGAAGGATTCTGGGGTAACATCAAGTGAAAACTGTTTATCATTTTCCACTGGGGAACAATGCCTGGCCAGGAATATTAGCTGTGAACTCTGCTCCCCTCTCCCTGCCCTGTCTTCTCAGCCTGGAAGCATCTCAGAAGGAAGACTGTGTGGGGTTAATGCTGCGACGACTTTAGTGCAATGCTCAGAATTAATAAATTAATATTCATGGAGCGCTTTTGTGTGCCAGTCAGGGCTCTTTACAAATGTTGGCTGATTTGATCCTTGTAGCCCCCTTGTGAGGCTAGAGTTATTATCCTCACTTTAGAGATGAAGAAAAGGCACAGAGGTTAAACAACTTGGCTAAAATTGCTCAGCTAGTGAGTGGTATGCCCAGGGTTTGATCTCAGGTTTTGCTGATGTCCAATGGCAGGTTCTGTTCCCTCCATCACAGCGTCTTGCTCCAAAGGGTGGGCACACTTTTGGACTCTTCCTAAAGCTTTCCTGACAAACCAACCAGCCCACGTGCCCCTCCTATAACTCCTATGACTCTCTGTTTTCTGTACTTTGGACCCTTCTCTATTATCATTTGGATTCATCCCTGGTCAGCGCCTAGAAGCAACTTGAGGCCAAGCTGGTGAGCCTTGTGGTCCCTGCTGTCTTTGTACCCAGCATGATGCTCCCCATAATAGTAATAGTATTGAGCCAATTTGGAGAAAACCACAGATGGAAAGGCACAGGTGTTTTGGACAGTTATCCTATATTGTAAAAAGGATAGTGGTTATTCCTTCAATCACTATGTTTTGCTGATCTGTGTAGATGCTGGGTTCCATGTTCAGACGTGCTTGGGAGAGCAGGGTGAAATTCAGTCAGGCACTTTGTGAGATTAACTAGTTTCCTGCATGCAGGGGCCTTGGGGCTTTGCCTTTGAAGCACCTGAGAAGGTCACTTTTGGACAGCCTAGTTGGAGCAGAATTGAAGAGCTGGTGAGCCCTGGTGTCAGGATGTGGTCTGACTCAGGAAATGGCAGGAGGTCTAGGTCTCTTGGTTTGGCTGCCCAGGCAGGAAGGGAGGTGAGAGATAATGGGAAAAGCTATGCGACATGAGTGGGAGGTGTGGATCTGGGGTACCCTTTGTTCCTCGCCTTAGCACTCCATGGGCTCAAAGAGTAGGTACCAAAGAGGTTCCCAAAGAGGAAGTAGGAGAATTTTACAGGTAAGCAGAGCTACGTGAGGAGACAAGGGTGTAAAGCTGTATTTTGAAAAATTACTTCAGCACACACATCCCAGTGGACACATGCCCAATCCCTTCCCTCAGCCTGAGGCCGTGCACTGATTCCAGAAGGGCAGCCTTGCTCAGAATGGTACTGAGAGCTTCTCCATGGGAACAGCCTTCAGGCCTGGCTGGTTTATGAGCTGTGGAAGCATGGGTGCTACACCTCATGAAGCATCTCCGTGCCCTGCAGTGTGCAGGTCATCAGCCACCCTCCAGCCCTCTGGAAAGCCTCTCACTTGCCCGCCCTCATTCAGTCTGAATGTATGCACACCGCTTGGCCTCCCCCCCAGCCTTTGCCACTGCTGTGGCTTGGTGGCAAAGAATCCTTTGGGTCCTTAGCAACAAGATGGAATTTGGCAGCAGTTTTCTCAACTAGTGTCACTAGGGCACCTGTGCACTTGGATTTGTGGCTTGAGGTGGCTTCTGCCCCGGGAGGGCTTCCTTTTGTTATTTGTGGCTCCGTTTTGGAGTATTCCACTGCCTGACACGACGGGCTGCCTTTGGGGCTTGATCTTGGGGGCAATGAGCTGGCAGGGGCTTGGGGGGCTGACATCTGCTGTGTAGGTTTCAGTTCTGTGACCACCGTGACCCGGCCAGCACATTGGTCTTTCATGTCAACAGCATGTCAATGAACTATCAGTTTAGTTTCCTTGAAGGGACGGCTAGTTGACCATTGCCTCTGCCGGCATCACCCAAAACTTCCTACGAGATTAGTGGCCAATGGGGCTGCCAGTCCTGGATCTTGGGCATCTGCGTGGGTGATTAAGGCGGTCAACCTCAGCAGCTTTGCCTGGAAAGTAAGGGAGTTACCCCCACCCAAACAGATGTCTGCAGGAGGCAGAGGCATTGTGCCGACTTCTGGAATTCTGTCATCTAGCAACCCCCCTTTCAGATGTCTACTCTGACTCTGTCCCACACCATTGGAACAATTCCCTGATCAGCCAGTTGTGCCTAGATTGTTGCTCATGGAGCTATTTGGGCCATCTTCTCAGGCTTTGAGCCCTTTGCACAATGATTTGTTCAGGGCGTAGTAGAAGGGAGGGCTTCTGGAAGATCCCCTCTGAGGCTATGCTAAAGAGAGAAGGGGGTTGTCCTGTTGCTGTTTTTCCTTCTCCCTGTCTCTTTAGGCACTGAAAGAGAAAATTCTGCTCCAACTAGGCTTTCCAAAAGTGTCATTTCAGCACAAATACAAGGAAGTACACATACACAAGCACACACACACACACATACACACACACACACAAGCTCAGTGCTTCGGCGTCCAGGGCTCAGCACCCACTCTCCCCTAGGATGACTCTGAGCTGCTTAAGCTGCCAGTGGGTGATAGACCAGTGGCCTCTGGTTTCTTTTCTCCCATGAGGATCCAAACCTCTTTTGGCCCAGGGTTATCAGCAAACAGAAGCTTGGAGGGAAGAGCTGCTGCCCCAAGCTGAATACAGAGCATGGAGCGAGATCCAGATAAGCTTGGGGTGGGAGGGGGCTTGATTGGGTCCCCCCCTCCCCTTTCAGAACCTTCCTCCCCACAAAATTCTGTTTTGTCCTGGTCATGGCGGGGGGCATGGAAATTCACAAAGGGGGAACATTCAGAATAGAAACTGATGCTTTAATCATTTTGTCAAACCAGGTTTAAAGGGAAAATACCCTTTAAAATTCCCAGCAAATATGTATCATCACCTCTGTTTGACACTCATTCCTTCCTTGGCCTGCACTTCATCCAGATGCCCCCTCCATCCTGACCCCTTGCCTTTGGGGTGAGGCTCCAGGCACGGGGAGGCTGGAAGAGAGAGTTAGGGTGGGTTGAAAGCTCAGGAGTGGGATGGAAGTGTCTAAAACTAGTCACAATTTACTCATGTTGTCTAGGCTTAATGATTTTTTTATTGACATATAACATTATATGTGTAATTGACATATAACATTAGTTTCAGGTGTACAACATAATGATCTGACATTTGTATATATTGTTGGCTTAATGACTTACAACACTCTTGCTCTCAAGAGTATCGTAATTTGGATGAGTTACACGATCACCCAGTTTAAAGCCCACTTTACTTGCCACCGATCTGCATAACTTGTTTCCATATTATCTCAAGAGGTCCCTGTATCTAAGAGGTTGCTTCAGAATGTCTCACAGCCATCAGCAGAGCCCAGCTCAGGTAGGGAGGATGGAGACAGTAGTACAAATGACCTCAAGCCTGCCCTGGAGACCACACCTGGCTTTCTAGGAGCTTCCTGTCCATTTTTACAGGAAATTCCTAAAGAATGCCCCTCCCTCCCCCAACTATCAAGTCTGCAGTGTCTCAGCTGGTGCTAGAGAGTGTAGGTTGGCAGTGGGCTGTTTTGGGGAGTCTCCTGAACCCTTGAGCTTCCCCAGGGAGCCAGAAACTATCTGAGGGCTTCTGGGCCTGTCCTGGCAGCCTGCAGATGCAGGCAGCTGGGACTCTGAGGAGCTGGAGTGGTGGGGATCTTTGTGGAATAGCAGGCCCAGCTGGGGCTACCTTTGAGTAGATCTCTGGGTCTCCTCAGAGAAGATGGTTGATTTTTTTCCAGTAACTCACAGCTTTGCTGCAGTAGGACTGGCTGCCTTACCATATTAATAGGAAACAAACACATTGTTTTGTTGTCTTTGATTTCCGTGTTAGGCTGGAGTCTTCGAGGGCTGTTTAAAATTTAATAAGTGAGAATAAAATAAGAAGAAAAAAAATTCCTTTGGGGCACTGGCTGCATCAGATTTGTTAATTCTGGCTCTGCATTTCCAGCAATAGATAGCTGACCCAGCAGGTATGGAGTGTGGCTGCCCATGTTCCTTCAGGGCTCAGGGCTGGATCCACCTTCTATACTGGGAACAGACTCAGCCTTGGGAATACCACACAGTTGTGGCTCAGGAGATAATCGTTGCTCTTACCACCCCTCAACCCCCAACAGTGAGCAGAAGCCCAGCTGGGGAATGACTTTACGGACGTCCAGCTGATATCAGAGGTTTCCACAGAAAAGATTCAGGACTGGGGCAGCCCTTCCATGTGAAAGGGGTGGAATGTCCTCAGAGAGGAGAGGAGAGACCCTGGATGGTGAGGGCTTCCAGAAGAGATGGCTGGGGGAGTGAGGGTAGTTAAGTAAACCTCCCCCTGATTTATACCTTATACCACCCTTATACCAGGTGGTAGGGGCAAATTAGCCAGGTAAAGTCCCCTCACCTTTTCCTCTGACACTACCAGGATACTTTCTAGGGCCCTTCATTAAAGGGGAGCTTGACTCTGTTGGAACAAAGGCTATGCTTTGGTTCTGTGAAGATGGCCATAGGGGTCTTCCAGGTGAGAGGCGACACTCATCTCTAACAGATGACAAGACAAGACCCTTCCTGTGTGGATGAAGAGGAAGGTGGGTTCCACACAGGAGAGCCTGGGAGGCCGACTCCTTGGATACCCTCCCACGTGGATCTCTTCAGAGGATGCAAACATACACAACAGGTGAAGAAAAGCACCTCTCCCAGCCACTGAAAGGACACTTGGGGAAATGTCAGGTTCTTTGAGGAAGACACCTCTAGGGACTTGTACCTGTGCTTGAATGAGGCCATGTTAGACATCTGCAGATGTCAACCTAAAAAGCAAAACAGCCTGCTATTTTATTAGCAAAATAAATTTAGGAATGGCGATGGAATTGCAATTCGGGACAAGCAAACTATGGAAGAATCATAGCCAAGTCTGAAGAGACAAAAGGAAGGTCAGCTTTTTTAGGTTTTAGGAGAAAATTGAGGAGGGTTGAACAAAAGTTCATTGGACAAGAACAGGAGTTTGAGGGCGTGGTGGTTTGTGCATCATTGCTGGGGTAGGGAGTGAACGTCCTTCTTCCTGCTGGTTCTGCAGGCTGCAATGAGTGGTGTGTGTGAGGGCTCCCCCTTCAGGGCTTCCTGACTGACTCCATTTTAAATGAGGTTTACTCATTTTTACATGGACCCAATGCTATTTTGGAGTGAGAAAGGCCAGCTCAGAACTTGCCCAGCCCTGTGGCTCCACGTGGGCTGCACACACAGGTGCATAAATTCTCTGTGTCTGGACAGATTGGTGGTCTCACCATATTCCATAGCAGCTGCCCCAGAGCACCGCGCAGCATATTTCCGGCAAGGAGTCAACCTTTCCCGGCAGCCTTATAATTTAAAAACAAATTGATATGCTATAATTGCAAATGTCTGGATTGTTTGGCCCTGACAGGAATCATCTGAAAGGCAAACAGTCTGGTCCAGCTGGAGGAGGTTGTTTCCTGACAAATGCATTCTGCTAATACGAGGATACTTTTGCATCCTCAGTCCTTCCCCATTTTACGGCAGGATGTTAATTCTGCCTAGGGGATTTTTTTTATGATTCCTTTTCTTGACGCTTGAATTCTGAATTTCATTTCTTCCGAGAGAGGCGCTGGAATCATCCAGCCATCCTCCTCGTCAAAGTTATGGGTAATTTGACCTGCCATTTGGCCATTTCCGGGAGCGGTTGAGTAGTTCTTTGGGCCATTTCTGCCTTGAAGACAACACAGGGCGTGTTATCGTCCATGCAGCTGAGGACCCCAAACCACTGGCTGGCTAAGAGTGGTTGCCCTTGCGAATGTTAATTCTGCCTCCACTGGCTGCTGAAGGTTTTACCAAGTTCATGGACCCTAAGCTGGGGTAGGGGATCACTCACTTCCCCTAAGTGACGGATTTAGTTTCAAACAGCAAGCGGATTGAATAGGCAAAGAAGGGAGAGGATCAACCACAAAGAATATCATGTTACAGAGAAATTTCCAGAAGCCAGAGTAGGTTCTTCGGGTCTGTCCTGAGTCTAAATTGATAGGGAAAATGTGAGCCGGCTCAATGTGTAGTATGCTCCTGTAATATTGTGATTTATTATATTTGGTCTTCATCCTGTTTCTGGCCCAGAGCTCCTAAAGCCCTTAGAATTTCCCAAGTAATAAGAGGAAAGGAGGCGAAAGGAATATTGTTATTCACAACAAGCCCCTTTCAACCACACCGACTTTATGTTAATGAGGTGATTTTTGGAAAGCCTCTAGGTAACTACAGGTGGAAATGGGTTACCAGGGGAACCAACCAAGTGATTAGTGGGTTGGAACTTTCTGCCACACCCTTCCCCAACCTCAGGAGAGGGGGCGGGGAAGTGGGAGGGGCTAGAGGTGCGCTCAGTCGCCATTGGCCAATGATGTAATCAATCTTGTCATAAAATGGCGCCTTTATAAAAGCCGAGGAGCGCGTCTGGGTGGCAAATGCCGAGGCGCTAGGAGACCGTGAGGAAGCGGTTCTTCCCATGTGGACTGAGGGCTCTTCCATTTGGCTGTTTCTAAGTTTCAGTGGTTGCCCCCTCTGGCCACCCTTACCGGCAGTTTCGCTTTCCACAGCTTTAGTTACTTGGGGTTTACGGAGGTCCCGCAGCCGGTCATCCTCCTGACGAATAATCAGAAGCTCAGTAGTGGCCTTGCCGTACCTCAGCGTGCCTGCGTCATTCACTTGGCGTCATCCTGTCACGTAGGCGCTTTACCTCCCCTCAGGAGAGGAACGGTGAGTACCGGACCACAGCTATTCTGAGAGAGAGAAACCATATGCACATAACCTTTATTATAGCATAGTTTGATTGTATTTTATTACTAGTCATTGTTAATTTCCTGTGCCTAATTTATAAATTAAACTTTATCGCAGGTACATACGTGTGGGGGACAAAAGTCTGTATTGGTTCAGTTCTATCTGCAGGCATCCCCTTGGGGTCCTGGAATGTGTCCCCGCAGATAAGGGGGGGCCACTGTATATCCTCCAATAATTATAGTAAACTGGAAACGCATCAGTCATCTAGTAAGTCAACTGTTTGCCTGAGTTCTGTGAGCCACTTCAGCAGATTAATTGAATCTGAGGCGGGGGCGGTGCTGGGAACCTCTGACCTGTAGCCATCGGGTCAGAAGCACAGCTGACAACAGTTGGCATCTCAAGTGGGATGGGGGCAGTCTCGTGGGTCGGAGCCCTTAACCCGTGGAATTCCACGGGCCCTCCAGGTAGGTAGCAGCAGAACTGAGTTAAATTGTAGGACAGCCAGCTGGTGTTGGAGAATTGCCTGGAGAACCCCATGGCATTTGGTGGCCAGAAGGATTTCGAGCATGTGGAAGTCAAGGAGAAAAAGTTTTTCTGTCATAGCTTCTAACTTCTTTCATTTGCCAAAGCATTTCTGAGCACCCGTAGTGTGACAGGTGCTGGAGATGGAGAGTAGCCTTTTCTTTTTTTTTTTCCCCTTGGTAGTTGTGAAACAGGCCTGCCTTGATCATTTCAATCCAGTGTGGTTATGTGCTCAGATGTAGGCATAGCTCAACATTTTGTGGGAGTGGGGGGTTTAATCATATCAGCTCACCTTTGCTGAATTTCTACTGTGCAACAGGTATTATGCTCAGTGCATTCCTCCAACAGTCACATGTGCTGCAACAACCCTATGTGGCAGATTTTATTCTGCCCATTTTACAGATAACAAAGCTGGAACTTAGGCTAAATAACTGGCTAAGCCACATAGGTAGTAAGAGGCAGAGCTGGGATTCAAAAGTCAGCCCTGTGCTCTTTTTTTTTTTTTTTAAGCAAATAATTTCTAATTTTTTTTTTTTTTTTTTTAAACAAATGCACCAAAGAATCAGGCAATGCTGTCAAGCGTTGGATATAGTCCTGGGCTACAAGTCTGCACACTCCTTTGCTACTGGTCCTGTGATAGCAGAGTCTTTCATTTCACCTTTATTGTTTACTATGACCCCTGTTATCTTCAAAATAAAGAAACACACCATCTTTTTCCAGTATGATTTCCGTTGTTGAATTACCACTGCTGGATGTACCTTCTTTTTGAGCTCTGGTTTGCCTTTCTTTACTGTGGCCTTCACGATGTCACCCACACCAGCGGCAGAAGTCTGTTCAGTTGTCCCTTGAACCCCTTCACAGATATGATACACAGATTTTTGGCGCCTGTGTTGTTAGCACAGTTAATCATGACTCCTACCAGAAGACCCAGAGAAATCTGGAATTTCCCACTGGAGGACCCACCACATCTGTGTTTCAACATCTTGAACACCAGAAAGGGACCCAAAACCAGCCTTTGGGTGTGCGTTTCCCACCTCCTTGGCCTGCAAAGGTTTAGAGAAGGCTTCGGGACACCCAAGGTGAGCCTTAAAGGCAGGGTAGGACACCCCAGTGTTAGTCAACATGGGTTTGCCTGAGGGATGTCTGCTCTGGAGGGGTGGGGTTGGAGGAGACCTTTGCCCCCAGAGCTGCTGTCCTCCTCTTTCCAGCCACCCTTCCTGGCTCCTCCAGGAATGCAGGCCAGAAGCCCCAACAAGAAGCTGTGAATCGGTGGCAATTGAATTGAGTTTTATTGAGATTGGAGCCAGCTGGAGATGAGGAGAAAGCAAAGAGGGTCTTTGAGCTGGATCTAAATATAGCCTTGCCAATGTGCTTAATTTTTTCCCCCCTCGCCATTTCATTGTTGACTTTGAAGGATCTCAACTCCCTGGAGGAAATGTTTAAAGCTGGAGAAATAGTGTTTTTCTTAAGTTTGTCTTTTGTGTAAATAAGAGGAACACGAAGCACAAATGTTACACTGGTTCTTATTGATTTAAGTCCTAACAAGTTAAACAGTTTTACAGTTGCCAGCTTGTCTTTTCATGGCAGTTCTGCAGCTAATTGTGGGGAATGCCATGCCTGAGGTGATGAAACTTAATGCCCTGGGTCCCAGTTCCCCATGACTTTCCTGTGTCTTTGTCTCTCTACATATTGTTACTTTTTCCTGGTTCTCTTTGTAATACTGTCTTTCTCGTCATCAATGTCTCTTCTCCATTCTCTTAAATCTCCACCAGTCTTTCCCTCTTGTTCTGTTTTCACTTGGGATGCTGCAATAAATAGAGCAGACACAGACCCAGACCTCAAGAAGTTTGCAATATGCTCTTTCCATATTGTTCAGTATCTGTTAGTGGCTTGGTGCAGCTGGTTGCTGTCACGTCTGCTTTTGTTGCTGTCATCCTAAGGATCTGAGAAGGAAAGAGAAATCATGCTTTTTTAAAGTGACCTAAGTTCTCAAGAGCACACAGCTCATATAGCTGTCTGTGAATCTTGGTAACTACTTCATGCTAGGTCAGGGCTTCTCAGCTTGAAGTCTGTGCATGAGCTTCAGGGGGATGAGGGAGACTCTGAAATAGTAAGCAGGTTTTTAAATACATGTGCATGTGCATCTTTGGGGGTCAGTTTCACAACTTTCATTGTATTCTCAAGGTCAGTCATGAGCCAGATACTGTCAAGAACAACCCACCCCCCTACCCCAACTAGTGAGGCCCCAGGTGGGGAGCCCAGGGACTTAAAAGAGAGTCAGAATTTGTTCAACTCTGAACAAGGGTTCTTAGTGGTTCTCTCAATCAGGAGCTTTATTTACTTTCTCAGGGCATCAGTGAAGAAATAAACCAATAGCCACATTTGACCTTTCATTTTATCTTAAAAAAAATAATTTCCTTTGTATTTAGTCTTGTTTGTGGGTTGATTTAATACCGAAATACTAAATTATTGAACTTCGTTAGGCGATTGAAAGAGCAGAATATTTTCCTTCTATGAGAAGGATGGAGCTACTATTGCTTTATTCTTTGCTATATTCTAAAGCTATAGAGTTGGAACAGAGCTAAAACTTCATGTAGTCCACCTTGAAGCACCAACCCCTGTTGCCTCATCCACAATTTTCTCTAGAGCACTCCCATCAAATGGCCATGTAGCCATTTCCAGGGACAGAGAATGGTGTTTATTCATTCATCCATTCACCTGTGTCCTCCCATATGCCATATACTCTGCTAGGTTCTGGGAATTTGATGATGAAGATGACAACAACACCCTTGTGTTCAAGGAACTTAAAATTGGCAATCTAGAAAGACAAACATGGAAAAAGGATGAAGAGTTTTAGAACAGGGACAGCTCTGAGGCTAATGAGGACCACTCTGGTTTGTGGGTGGTAGTGGTTCTGGAAGGGTTCCCAGAGCAAGTAACCTCCAAGCTGAACTGAAGGAGTGGGAGCTAGCAACATGAAGGCAGATGCAATAGGGAGTGTCATAGGTAAAGGGAATGGCATATTCAAGGATCCAAAAATGAAAGTGGAGCAAAGCTTAGTGGGGAAAGTGAGAGATTAACATGGCTGAATCAGAAAGAGAATGAATGAAAAAACGGATTCCATGGCAATTTTTGACAGCACTGAACCAGAAAGTCCTCCCTGACCATTAAACTTTCCATGTATGCTCCCAGGTAGACAAAAGTCTTCATGAGATTAAGACAAACAGCCAGAAGTTTCCTCTTTCCATTGATCTAATCTGGGTGGAACTTTTCAACAATTTTTGGCCCTGCTATACCCTTGCCATGCCCACCACCTGGAATGCTGTCCCTAACCCCATCCACTCCCCTCGAAGGTTCTGTATGTGTTTACTTGTTTACTTCCCCCATCAGACTGTGCTGTGAAGGGCCGGGATTATGACTGATTCTCTGGGGTGTTTGGTGCAGGGCCTAGCACACAGCATGTGCTCAGTTAGTAGTTTGTGGCTGACCAGTGAATGGATGAATGGCTTAGATGCTAGTCAGTGATAAATCTCATGAACAGAAGTCAGGATGAAGTAGAGACCAGCAGGAAAGCTGGGCAAGTCACGGCAGGAGCTGTCAGTGCCACCTTAGAACACTGAGGTTCTTTCTATGTCCTGGATTTCATGGATGTCATGATTACATTTCTTGGCATGTATTTTTCTCCTCCAAACTACAATATTTCCCCCAGTTATATATTACTCAAATTTAATATCCTGAAAAATGGTTGTACAACAACCATAATTAGATTTTAGAGATCTTGGAAACCTTGCATGACCAACAAACAAAACAGCCCAGTGTGTCAATACTGCAAAGCCCAGAATGTGAAACTGGCAATAACTACCTTGAAGAGCAGGCCTTTACAATCTTGTGTGTTTGTTATTCTGTGACTTCTCACTGTTTGGGCTCATGTTGTCTTTTATTTGTGATTATTCTACTATGGTATAGTGCTGTGGTAGACAGCTCCAAAATGACTGCCAGTGATTCCTATATTTTGGTCTTCATGCTGCTCTTGTGTAATTCCCCGCCCCCGCCCCCCCCCGCCCCCGCCCCCGCATGGGCTGGACTTAGTGCTCACAACTTCCCAATAGAATATGGGAAAAGTGATGGCATGTCCCTTCTTAGACTAGGTTATAAAAAAGACTGTGCTTCTGCCTTGGGCTTCCCTCTCTTATTTGCTTTGGGGAAAGCCAACTGCTATGTTGTGAGCTGCTCTATGGAGAGGTAGAGATGTGGCAGAGAATCAAGGGAAGCCCCTAACCAACAGCAAGCAAAGAACTACAGTCCATGAGGAGCTGAATCCTGCCAAGAGCATGTGTGAGAGCTTGGAGGTGGATCCTCACCCAGTTATGTTTTCAGTCAACGCTGCAGCCTCACCTGGCTCCTTGATTGCAGCCTTTGAAAGACCCGGAGGCAGAGGCACCCAGCTAAGCCATATCTGGATTCTAGATCCATAGGGAAGATGAGATAATAAAAGTTTCAAGCTTCTAAGTTTGGGATAATTTGTTATTCAGCAACAGATACCTAATATAGATTTTGGTACCATCAATGGGGTGATGCCATAATAAATACCTAAAAACATGGAGTGGCTGCCTAACTGGCCAGCAGATGAAGCCTGGGAAGATTTTTTTTTTTTTAATTTTATTTATTTATTTATTCATGAAAGAGTGAGAGAGGCAGAGGCAGAGGGAGAGAAGCAGGCTCCCCACCTAGCAGGGAGCCCGATGTGGGACTCGATCCCAGGACCCTGGGATCATGACCTGAGCCAAAGGCAGACGCTTAACCGTCTGAGCCACCCAGGCGCCCCAGATTTTTTGATGTATTAGAAAAATCCTAAGTTAAGTTGATCAGACAGTAGAAAACTGAACTTTGATGTTGCTGGTGAGTGAGGTCTCAAAGGGAAGTGGAGGAATACCATTATGGGAACTAGAGGAAGATATTTGATGTCATGGCAGAAACTTAACCTTCTTGCCTGCAGTGATAGGGAAGTGGAAGATGAGTCTAATGAACTGAGTGACCAAGCAAAGTGTTGAAGGTGCTGCCTGCTTTCTTCTTGCTGTTTATAGTAAAATGCAAGCAAGAGGACAGATAAATTGAGGGAAGTACTAATAAATGGAAAAAAGCCATGACTTTGATAAATTTGAAAATTCTGCCTCTGGATGGCAAACAGTTATAAAATTAAGAAATATCTTCTGAGCAAAGATCAAATCCAGGGCACTGCCAGTATCTTTTTCTAGTTGAGCCTTCAGATAAGGCTGCAGCCCCAACTGACATCTTGTTGCAGCCTTGTAAGAGACCTTGAGGCAGAGGCATGATCTGAGTTGTGTCCAGATTCCTGACTCAGAGACTGAGATATTTAAATTACTAAATTTTGAGATAATTTGTTATATAGCCATAGATAACATTATTATCTGTGCAGCTGGAAGAATGTCCATCTCTAACCATGCTAAGTCAAACAGAGTCTCTATACCAACAACACAGGGCAGTTGAAGGGAAGATTACTGCACATAGGGAGATAAAGTAAAAGTAATATACTGAATGTTGTTGTCTTAAGATATTTCTGGGAAATCTGACCAGTCCAAAGGAAAGACCTAAAGAGACTAACACCAAGGGTTCTGTAAGGATAGTGCAGACCTCTTTTGTTTATCAGTTATGAAAACCAAGGTTGACAGGCCCCAGCCATACACAGAGCTTTTGATCTGTTAGCATGCCACTCTGAAATATGAGCAGACACTGATATTTGGGGAAAACGTGTAATATGAAAGACATAAACCAAAACCAACAAAAGCAACTTTGAGGAAATGGGTACTGTGGAAGAAGGAAAAAATGTCAAGTCTATCAAATGCTCAGAGGTAAGATAGGATGCTATGAAGAAGGAATAGTTAGATCACAATCAGCTCTTGGAAATTGAAAATGTGGTAGCAGAGACAAAGGTTCAATAGTAGGGTCTAAAAACTGTATGATCAATGGTGACAGGGATTTTTTTTTTCTATGGCCTTTTCTATTTTTTTTTCTGTGCCTTGAACATTGCTTTGTACATAGTAGATATTCAGCAAAAATTTGAGAGAAGGAATGAGTGAAGAAAAAGTTGGATAAATCTCTCTGTAGTAGAGCAGGAAGCTAGGAAAGCAAAGTAAAGCAAAAGACTTCTGGGAGTCTAACATCTGAATAATGGGAACTCTAGAAGGAATAAATCAGATGGGAAAAAATAATCACAAAAAATTCAGTAACGATTCCTCAAAATGAATGTATTTTCAGAATCGGCATGGTGGATGAAATAGAGCAAGATCTGTTATTGTAAAATTTCAGAACATCAAGGACAATCACACTGAGAGCTAAAAGAAAATGGGGCAATGCTTTCAAAATTTGAGGGTAAAATAGTTTCCAACCAAGAATTCTATACTTGATTAAAATTAAAGATATTTTTAGATATTCAAGACCTCAAAAAGTTAGTTTCCTGTGTGCATCCTTTCTTTTACTATGAAGCCACTAAAGGGTGCGCTTACCAAGACGAGGAAGTAATCCAAGAAAAACAAAGACTTCGCATCTAAGAAATGGACTCCAACCCAAGACGAAGGTGAAGGAAATACTCGGCATACTGGTGAAAGGGAGGGCCCAAGATGACAGTTGTGTATCAGGCCAGAAGACTCCAGAGCGATTTTTTCTTTGGACAAAAGAAAATGACAGAACACATAATGTGGCTGAATGTATTCAGGGGATTTACACAACTGGGGGAGATTTTGGGGGTGAACTAGTGATAAGTACATTGAGAACCAACGTGACCATTATTAAGTACAGAGCAAGCAGTGTTGTGCAGGAATGGAAGAGCAATAATGGTATACAAATGACTTGGCTGTGAAAAGCATTTGTATCCTAACAGGAATGTAGAAACTAAATGTCGACCCAACCAAATGTACTTCTGGCTGCAGGAGGAGAACGTGAGGGAGGTGGGAAAGTGTGCACCTATGCAGTGGAATCTGGAGGAGGTTGAAGAGTTAAATCTTCATCTTTCAGATGAGCCAGTAGAGTCTAAAAGTCAATAAGGTAGAATTCCAAGCAGGTTATTTAGTGATATAGCAATAAATTCAAAAGAAAGTCAGGTAAGAGTTGAAAGTGATTGCCTCCAGGGAGTGGGAAATGAAATGGGGATTGTGGTGGAGGGACATGCTGTTTTTTAATAATAAGCCTTATAGAACTATTTCCTCAAACTATGTGCCTGTAATTCTTTGAAAAGATAAACTTAATTAATAAAAAAAAGTAACCAGATAGTAGCAAAAGCACATGACCAATTTATAAGTATCAGAACAAGGATTTAGAACAGAAAATGAAAGTACAAAAAAGCTATGAAGATAATGAAATGCTTTTCTTCCATTCTCTATGAAATAGATTTTTACTCCCTCAACTGAGAAAATTATTTTGTGATGCTAGTGAGTTTATAAAAGAACTTATGAAAGTGAAATGTCTGTCACGAAGGGGCGCCTGGGTGGCTCAGTTGGTTAAGCGACTGCCTTCGGCTCAGGTCATGATTCTGGAGTCCCGGGATCGAGTCCCGCATCGGGCTCCCTGCTCGGCGGGGAGTCTGCTTCTCCCTCTGACCCTCCCCCATCTCATGTGCTCTCTCTCTCTCTCTCTGTCATTCTCTCTCTCAAATAAATAAATAAATAAAATCTTTAAAAAAAAAAAGTGTCACGTTAAAGAAGTAGCATCTTTGACTTGGGCAAAAACATGGAAGACTCTAGAACAAAAGGCTGCAGATCAAGTGTGTCTTTTGGCAGAATGCTTTGAAGGAGGACTGTAAACTATTCAAAGAAACCACCTTTCAAAATGAATCTTAGGATGTAGAACCAATTTAAGATGTTTATTTATTAAGCACCTAATGCATGTTAAACTCTTGCCAAGAGCTTTGGCGTAGACCGTGTTATCTATTTTCACATCAACACTTAGAGAAGGATATCAAACCCTCAGTATGTAAGTGAAGAATCTGAGGCTCAGAGGGGTTAGCTCACTTGTAGCACTTCACTAGACTAGTAGGTGGTACCAGTTGGATTTAAGCCTGGGTTTGTCTGAGTCCGAGGCTAGGGTTGGGGAAGAAGAAGCAGAGGTTCCTTCCTGTGACATCTGGGTGTGTGTTCCTGATTCTAGTCCTGTGGATTTAATGAAGTCTAGGGTATGATCCCCTGTTGCCAACTTCGTGAGAGGCAGGGTACAGAAAAAGGAATAATGGACCAGGAGGGAGGAGATAGAGGTGTAGAGTCAGCTCTACTCCTAAGTTGCTGGGTGACCTAGGACAATTTCCTTCATTTCTCTGTGCCTCTGGTCCTTCATGTTTAAAATGAAGAAGAGGAACCATATGATCTTAGTTTTCCTCCCTTTTTGAATATTAGGTGATTTTGTACTTCATCCCTGATACATAAGAAATGTTATAGTGAGCTAAAGAGGTCCAGGGCCGTGGGCACTAGCTTCAGCACCTTCTAGGTTGCTGCCTGGGGCTTGATGCCTTTGGCGTAGCTCCACAGAGGCAGGTGAGGATTAGGGCAGAATAGAACAGGTGGTTTTCTGCTTCCATCCTGCTTCTCTGACATCGCATTTGTTGGTTCAACTGTTGTCATTGGGTGTGCCTGATTGTTGTGGCAGAAAGACCATGGGTTTTGCCTTGCAAGACTTAGGTTAGAGTCCTCGATTAGCCACTTGGATTCATTTTCTTTTATTTGGTGAATATTTGTTAGGCATTTACTGTGTGTCAGGCACTGCTAGAGGATGTGGAGATGAATAATATGGGATCTCTGCCCTCTGGAAGCTCCTAGTGTAGGGGGGAGTGATAAACAAATGACTATAAATGCTCAGTGCGTCTATGAAAGAAACTTCTGCAGGGCTTATGACAGAAGGAGGTGGTCAGAAAAGGCTCCAGAGAAAGAGACATAAATTACTCATGACAGATGGGAGTGAGGGTGGCATAGAGTGGCAGAAAGAGCATTTCAGGCAGAGGGAACAATGTGAGCTAAGATAAGGTGGTATAAAGCAACAGGTCCTGTTCAGAAAACCACAGTGAAAAAAGTGGGTCTCTCAGCTTAGCTGGGTGGCAGCAGCCGGGGGTGAGGTGGGGGGAGGGGGTCATCTTCCTGGGAGAGAAATTCTGGTGCTATTAAGGCTAGGAGGTGGAGGGGGTGCTTTACGAAAGGGTGGAGAATATAGTGGTATATATTTTTACAGTGGAATGAGGGTTCCATCTCTGTATAGGTTCTGACCTTTTATTGCTTAGGAAGCTGAGGGGAAAAAACCAAAGTTCATTTAATCCTAGAATATTATTTGGGACTAGACCTGGTCACAACACCTTTTCTTCTCCACAGCCTGTATCACTCCTCTCCTCTAGAATGTGGATCTCTGCCCTCAAAGGCAGTACGGCCAGTCTCCTGAGGGTGGTATTCTAATGTCAGAGAAAGGAATGGTGTGCTCAATGACTTCAAGGCCTGGAGGCTCCTGCTAGACATTGGTTTTGCTGCATCAAGTATCTGCCTATTCCAGTTACAAAGACTGGTGTCTAGGGGAAGCTTCTGGGGGTGGCCAAGAAGCAGCGTTTTCCATTTTAGGCCTCTGTTCAATGCAGAGGTAATTTGTGAAGCCTAGCATTGCTGTGGGGATCCCATAGACTGGCACCAGTTGACAAATATTTATGCAGGTGATATACTCTGATGGCATTCCAGGTAGTATCTATTCTGATGAATACCAGTCACTCTCATACATCCCTTTCTCGCCCATTTTCTCTTTTCCCCTCACAGTTCCCCCTGTGCTTTTTACAGTGTTTGCAAGACACTTTCTCAAGTGAAGGGGATTTTATTCTAAGACTATAAGTTAGAATAAAACCTGATCCTTCTAGAATGGAGGCTGCTCTAGCAATTGGTGTTGATTCCCAACTGCTCTCTCTTTCTCTTCTTGCTATCCACTGATTTCCTCCCCTACTCTGTATCTTTTCTCTACCTCAAACCTATTGCTTGCCGAGATACTTAATGGCTCTGTGTTACCTTATGGTACTTTCCCACCTTGGCTCTGTGTTACCTTATGGTACTTTCCCACCTTCAGCTCCCACAGCTAACTGGCCCATTCCATCAGTATTTTGTGGTTGAAATCATGAGAGATGGAATGTGATTGGCCCAACACACCAGTTTATACCAGGATCACTGGTTATGCCCACTTCTATTCCATCACCTCTGATTGTGAGGGGCTGGGACTCTGTATGACCAAACATCATCATCTGTGTTACAGTGAAACTGTGGTGGACAGGTCCTGTGATTGACATCTCCAGGACGGGCAGTCTTTACTTGGAATAGGAGTGTACAAGAACTGCAGTGTCCTTCCAACTAGAGAACTGTGATTAAACATCTTAATGGACAGGGGCATCTGGGTGGCTCAGTTGGTTAAGCCTCTGACTCTTGATTTCAGCTCAGGTCATGACCTCAGGGTCATGGGATGGAGTCCCGTGTTGGGCTCTGCACTCAGCAGGAGTCTGCTGGAGATTCTTTCCTTCTGCTCCTCCTCTCTCTCTATCAAATAAATCTTAAAAAAACAAAACAAAACAAAAAAACCCCCAAACTTTCTTAACAAATTAAATCTAGACCCCCTGGTAGGACTGTAGGTAATGACTGTTGTATTAGAACATTTTAGCTTTAGGGCGCCTGGGTGGCTCAGTTGGTTAAGCGACTGCCTTCGGCTCGGGTCATGATCCTGGAGTCCTGGGATCGAGTCCCGCATTGGGCTCCCTGCTTGGCAGGGAGTCTGCTTCTCCCGCTGACCCTCCTCCCTCTCATGCTCTCTGTCTCTCATTCTCTCTCTCTCTCAAATAAATAAATAAAATCTTTAAAAAAAAAAAAAAAAAACATTTTAGCTTTAGATTATACTTCTGGTCCTAACAGTCTCCCAAGTAGTTAGGAATGAAGCATCTTGAAAATGAAGCCAATGACTGTCTTTTCCAAATATGTCCCTGGGTTCTCAGAGACCTACTCTTTTGCTACAGGGCAGTTGGCCCAACTGAGATCCTAAGTGCAGATTCAGAAGTGCTCATGAGATAGAAGTTTCTGCTAATTGAAGGAATCCATCAGTTGAATACCCCGAGATACAGAGGTAATTTCTAGCAAAGGTTTTTGTGGCATTAATTTGTTTTACTCTGACAACTTGATTAATCAGTTTTATTGTGACAACTTGTTTGCCGCAATGCTGCCTAATCAGGGAGCTGTCACCAAAATACTTTATGGCTTCCCTGTTTTCCATCACAAATGAAAAACTCCAGCGACAGTTCACCAACATAAGAAGCAGTGATAATTAAAATGCATTCCTACAGAATTAGGAGGCATTCAGTTGGGTGATGTTATTAGGAGAGATTGCACTTGGAGAGAAAGGAACAATCAGACTGCATTCTTTCTAAGTAATTATGCAGCTTCCCTGGCGAATCCCAAATGCCACACCTGTGTAAAAGTTCAGGGTGGGAGCTGAGAATACTGTACTCACCTCTGCTGGATGCCTTGGGTTTTCCCTGCTGGATCTGGGAAAAGCAGAGCCTCTGCTATTCACCGATCATTAGGAGGCAGAGCCATTAGGATTCAACCAATAGACAGCAGGAAATAGAGAAAACTTGTCAGGAGTGGAGAGTGTACTACTACAGGAAGTGCTTAGGAAACCCATTCCCACCTGCTCTCTAGGAGCTTTGCAGCAAACAATGGGAGGATGAGGGAGAACAGTAGGGAGAAGAGTATGAGGATATGCATCTTCCAGAGGGGGCAGAGCAAGTGACCATTTTATTTTTTTTATTTTTATATTTTAAAAAAGATTTTATTTGTCAGCATGCATGTGTGTGAATCCCCCCCCCCCCCCCCCCCCCGCACAAGCACGGGGCAGCAGGCAGAAGGAGAGGGAGAAGCAGGTTCCCCCACTGAGCTAGGAGCCCAATGCGGGACTCCATTCCAGGATCCTGGGATCATGACCTGAGCTGAAGGCAGACACTTAACTGAGCCACCCAGGCATCCTGCAAGTGATCATTTTAAAGAACTCAGGAAATTAATGTTTCTGCCTTTTGTTTATACCTATAGCAGAAGTGGTGATATGGTACACTGAAAGTGTGTGGTCTCTCAGCAATCTGAAATCCACTAGATAGTCAATATTTATAAAACACAAAACATCATAATGCTTACTTTTTCTCAAGCACTTAGAGCCTGCTGGGTACTATATAAGCAGCTCTGTACACATTATATTATTAATCATCACACTAAATGTATAATAGGCATTATCAATTCCAATTTCCAGGGAAGGAAACTGAGGCTCAGAGAGGTTAAATAACTCATTCAAAGCCTTGTAGGGGGTACCAAGATTCGAATGCAGGTTGGTGCCTCCAAAGATCATTTTCACTGGGCTTCATCAAGGCTCCCCTCACTGTCTGCTGGCCTGGGTAATCCCCTTGGCAGCCTCATTGCCTTTTCACAGGGAATGGCACTGCCTGCATGGTATGGTCTGCCATCTGTTCAGACATAGGTGGGGAAGCTTCCTGACTCACCCATGGTCAGGTGGGTGGGTGCAGCAGGTCCAGCCAAATGAGCAGAAGTGCGCAGGGCAGGGGAGACCAGCTCTGTTACATCAAGTAGCCTGTCTTCTTGCCATTCTAAATTACGAATGGGTGATGTGTGCTCTCCTGGGGAGGGTCCTGATTTGTAAGAGCTATGGAGATGAGTGTTATGATAAGCAGGACATTTATGGCCCCAGATGCCACAGGGCACAAAAGTCAATATGTTACATGCTCATTTAGCATGTTTGGTTCTAATGGAACAGGTTGGAAATAATTGGCTTTTTAAGAAATGCTGCATTTCATTTCCTTTCTGTCAGAAGGCACATACCCGCTGGGTGGTTATAACTCCAGCCTTTACCAATTTACTTTATTCTGAGATTGGCAAGTGGGGGGAACAGAAGTGTATGTGTAGAGGCAAGATGGCAAAGAAGGTGCTCCCATAAGACATGTACAAAGCTGGATATATTTTCATGGTTGTGCAGGGCTCTGGAGTTCTTTGGTGGTTCGACATTTTCAACCTGGTAGTATTTCCTCAGATATGCGATCAGTTATTTCCCTACTAGCTGATTGAGGCCTAGCATCCCTGGCCTGGGATGGTTGGAAGTAAATCCCTTCTCCTCCTTCACCAATTCCCAGATGAAGTCAGTCTGTGAAGTGGTGAATGGCACAATGTTTTAAAGTGTTAAGTTTTAGAATCAACAAAAGGATATACTTTTGTCATCAGTCTAGCTGGTAAAGTGGAAACTACACTAGTTATTTCTACAGGGGGAGTTGGATGTAGGGAATTGGTAAACAATGGAAGATAGAAAAAGCATCAAGGTAACATGGAGGGAACACAGAGCAGTCACTGCATAAAGCAGGTGCCATCCTAGGACTGGGGGATCTAAGGGACTAGGTTGTTACCAGAATCCAGAAGCCCCAGGAGGATCCCACATTACTGGGACTCAGACTTTCAGAGGAGGGGTCTCTGCCTGGCTGGTACCAATACCCCAGGAGCTTGGAGCAGGGACCTTAGTCCTCCTCTGGGTCTGGGGATCAAACCTCTGAGGAGGGGGCTCTACCTGGATGGTGCTGGTACCTCTGAATGGTGCAAGGGGTCTGATTCTAGCAGTGTGGAAAGAAGCTGGAAATGGAACCAAATCCTATAACTGCTGCTGCCTGGTGGAGTTATTGCTGTGGGGGTGATGCTGGTGGGATATGGCAGTGAAGGGAAGGGAGCGCTCCTCCCTCTAACCTAGCGTCCCTCCAGCTCCCCCTATTGGTAGAGCCTAACAGGGCACCCGCTGGCAAAGGGGAGATGGGGTCTGCAGGTTCCCAGCCCTGGAACTCACAGTGGAGCCTAAGAGCAGGTACGAAACTGAGACAGTAGTTGAATAACAAGTGCAACTGTCTGTACAAGACAGTAGCATGGTGGCTATAAGCATGCAAGAAACAAGCTTCTCCAATCTGATAAGACCCTAACTTGTGTGTTTAATGTCACTGACCATTGAGGGCAAAGAAGATCCTGCTGAGTTGTGCTGCCTTTGCTCAGATGAAGGCTCCATGTGGGTCCTCTTCTGATAAGATTCTGTATCCGTGGCTAAATACATTGATACTTCTACCTGTGTGTTTTCTTCTTGCTAATTTGGAGTGCTCAGAAATTGCAGTTGGTGCCAGAAGTATGACTGGCACCAACCCCCCCCCCCCCATGTTTAGATTTTGGAGGGAGTGTCAGGAAAGTAAAGGAGAAAATGTGGTCCTGAGAATGTTTTAATAAAGGCTATTGCATGAGAGTCACAGGGACCCCTTAAGATAGGGAGGCTGACTTCAAAGAGAAAATTGAAGAGCTAGTGTTCTGTTATTACTTTAACATGTGTGAGTTAATCTTTGTTTTTATAGGAAAGTCTTTTGAGAGCTACGACGTTGGCTTTCACTGTTCTGTGCAAGCCAAATGAGCTTTTTAAAATGGCTTTCAGAGAATAGAGTCTCAGAAATAATTCTAAACTTCACAAAGGTGACTTTTAAGTAGGATATTAAAAATACCAAATTAAAACAATCTCAAGATAGCTCAACTAAAGTGTTAGGTAACTAACTTTGGCCATAATCTGGTTTAGAAAAAGATGTCTGTTTTTTGGAATGGAACTAAGAAACAGGAGGAGGTGATCACAAGCCTGGATAATAATCACCATCAATTCATCTCCAGGATTAGTGGTCTTGGGAAGGTCATATCCTCTCCCACTTTATTTGGATCACTTTAGAATCTTGACTTGAGGCCATGGCCTCTGCAACTTCTGCACTTAGGAATGACAATTTCTGTCCTGCCTATGACAGATTCATGCCACGACCTACCTGGCTTAGCTGAAAAAGAGGCAAAGAGCTAGATGGTGGAGGAATCTGATGGAACATGGTGAAGAAGCCATATTCTCTAGCTTTTGAAAAAGAACTGAGAAAATGGACAGTTGTTGGCTTAGATGAGGGTCTGCTCAGAAAGTTGTTCTCCAAGACGGGAGGCTGACTTGAGTCTGCCCAAAGGTAGGCTGCAAGTTAGCTTAAGTCATCAGGTTTCTTTTCCTGTGAGAGGCTTGATGGCTCCCAGTGGAAGTGAATAATAGTGTCCCTTAAGTGCATAAAACCAATAACCAAGAAAATCTTTTCATTTAGAGCTACTGGATATGCAAAACGGGAAACTCTACTATTAGCCTCTAAAGACGTAGTTTATCCTAAATATGTTTCTAGGGACCAAATAAGTAGAGATTTTTCTCAAAAAAAAAAAAAGGGGGGCCCTCAGTCCCATCCAGTTCAAAGGTAGTTTAATACCTGATCAACTGGATTTGGATTTGGCAAAACAGTCTTGTATATCTAGTTGTGTCCTACCCATGGAGTTCCTCTGAAGAATAGGACTACATTTCTTTTTTGTAGTTGAGCAGTTAGCACAAAACATAGACTAGCCATGGAAATCTTTACTCTGTGTAAGGATGCGGGTTTCTTACTGTACAAACAAAATGGCTAAAACCTATTTTGATTGTTTGTGAAGTCGACTTTGGGTTGTATGAGAATGTGACCTGAATCTAATGCTCAGATTGAAGTGTGTTCACCTTAAATGTCTTTCTTTGAGTTTGTTCTGAAGGAGCCCAGCCAATATTGCATAAATCTTAAGGGGGTCTTACAGAAATTGTTCCACTTGAACTTTGGGGGAAAGTATGAAAAGTCATTTTTTAATTTTATTTTGGTTGTTTTCTCTGATACGAGTTGGATTTTGAAAAGTTGGGCTGGCACAGGACAAAAACAATATCAATATCAATTTATCCAAAGGAAGTTGTAGTTCAAAACTAAAGCTACTTTTGATAAAAATTAAATAGTAACTCTAGTGATCCTGAAAATGAAGAATTAGAGATTTTTTTTTTTTTAATAAAACCTGTGAAGCTGCTATAGGCTGTATTTTACCTTTTCTTGCTATTGTTGCTTATTGCAGAGATATTGTTCAGTGACACTTGGGCACAGCCTCAGCTTTGTCCCCCTGTAGAACTGTGTCCTCACTGACAATGAGTTTGATTCATTCTGTGATGCCAGGTATTTTAAACTTGGGTTTTTTTTTTTTTTTTGGTGGTTCACTGGAGGGAGGTTGGCACATTGAAAATATAGTGGTCCTCCCCCTGCCCTCCTGCCATTCCATGGTTTTGCTTTCTGTGGTTTCAGTTGCTTGCAGTCAAAGGTGGTCTGAAAGCAGATGATCCTCTTACTGACATACTGTCAGAAGGTTGATAGTGGTCCAATGCTATGTAATAGTGCCTTTGTCATTCCCCTCACTTCAATTAATCACACAGGCATTTTATCATCTTACATCATCGTAAAAGGAGGAAGGGTAAGTCTAGTACAATAAGATATTTTGAGAGAAAGACCTTGTTCACAAACTTTTATGACAGTATATTGTTATAATTGCTCTATTGGTAATCCCTTACTGTGCCTAATTTCTTAATTAAGCTTTATCATAGGCATGTATGTATAGGACAAAACTGTGTATATAGGGTTTGGTACTACTTGTGATTTCAGGCATCCACTGGAGGTCTTGGAAAGTATCCCTTGTGGATAAGAGGTGAATATTGTATCAACTTGAACCCCCCCATTTTTTGAAAGATAACTTCCTTTCTGATGTCATGAAACCATCTCATGTGCTTCTATGAAACAATATGCTTGCCTAGTAAGCCACATTTGGGTTTCTGTCATTTCCACAAAAAGGAGCCAAGTTTCCTTGGGGAAGAGCTGATTCTGTATTTGGGGCATGAGAACTTGAGCTGTACTGAACTAATAATGTGAGCTTCAAAAAAGTAAATAATGACTACGATACATTATACAAGTTTATGCAAGACCACAAGTCCACAATGATGCTCAAATAGGGCAAATAATATGAATTGTGCTGACATGAGGCAATTGTTTGGTGCCAGATTACAGAAATTATAAATGTACCAACCCATGTGGTGGAAGCATGATCACTTCTAATGGTCAGAGGGTGGACTATGGGGATGTAAATTGGTCATTGTGGTGTTCAGTACATACTGAGGATCACAATTACTCAGATCAAGGGGTATTAAATCACAGAGCTAGGAATTCTTGGAGAGAAATGGACTTTTTGGATTCTGGAAAGCTGCATACAGAGCTATTGTTCAGAGACACTTGAAATTGGCTTTAGCTTTCTCCCCTAGTAAAGCTGTCTTCATTGACAATGAGTTTGACTTGAGAGGTAGGAGGGTCCCTACATCTCAAACATTTCTTAGTAAGAATCTGAACTACTTGTATAAGGTCTTCCTCAGTGGTAGTTTCAGAAGTTTTCTTTCTGCATCATCTCTTTCCTATATTTTCAATGTCTGTCTTTCCACTGATTACTTCTCCTTAGCCTGTAAACATGTTCAAACCTCTATTTCATAAATAACAACAAAAAGACCAAACAAAACAAAAAAGAAATGAAAAAAACCTCAATCAAAAGAAAGGTCCCAAACCAAAACCCACAAATCCTCCCTAGACTCCACATTTCCCTTTACTTTTTTTTCCTTGATCTATCTTGTCAACTGAATATTTTTGCTTTAAAAAAAAGCTATCAAAATTTTAATTCTGACTTTAAGAAAAACCCCATAAAGTCCATAAAACTCCATAAACTTAGAGACAATATTTATATTTAACACAGGCAATGGGTTCCTGAGTGGCTCAGTCATTAAGCGTCCACCTTCGGCTCAGGTCATGATCCCAGGGTTCTCGGATCAAGCCCCGCATCAGGCTCCCTGCTCCGCGGGAAGCGTACTTCTCCATCTTCCACTCCTCCTGCTTGTGTTCCTGCTCTCGCTATCTCTCTCTCTGTCAAATAAATAAATAAAATCTTAAAAAAAACCCCACAAATGATATATTAATTGCTTCTACTTTTATAATCTCAGATCATATTTTTGGGGGTCATTTTTCCTGTTCTTTTTAATTGATGGTTTTAAAATTTTAATTGTAAAACACATAAAATTTGCCATCTTAACCATTTAAGTGTAGAGTTCAGTAGTGCTTAAGTACATTCACATCGTCATGTAACCCAGAACTCTTCATCTTTCAAACCTGAAAGTCTATACCTATTTAAACAATTCTGTTTTCTTTTTCCCCCAGCCTCTAGCAAACTTTCTACTTTCTGTCTCCGAGTTGACACTTTATATAAATGGAATCATACAATATTTGTCTTTTTGTGACTGGCTTATTTCACTTAGCACATTGTCCTCAAGGTTCATTCATCCATGTTATAACGTGTGTCAGAATTTCCTTCTTTTCAAAGTATAAGTGATACTCCATTGCATGTCTATACCACATTGTACTTATCTATTCATCCTTTGATGAATACTTTGGTTTCCACCTTTTCGCTACTGTGAATCCTGCATTGAATATGGGTGTACAGATATCTCTGAGATGGCTACTTTGAATTCTTTTGGGTATATACCTAGAAGTGGAATTGCTGGATCATATGGTAGCTATATTTTTAATTTCTGAGGAACTGCCATACTGTTTTTTATCATGTCTGCATCATTTTACATTCCCACCAACAATGCACAAGGGTTCCAATTTCTCTACATCCTTGTCAGCACTTAATCTTTTTTTTTATAGACGCCATCTTAATGGATGTGAGGTGGTATCTCATTATAGTTTTGATTTTCATTTCCCTAATTAGTCCTACTAAGCATCTTTTCGTGTGCTTATTGGCTATTTGTATATCATCTTTGGAGAAATGTCTATTCAAGCCTTTTGCCATTTTTTAACCAAGGCGCTTGTGTGTTTTGTGATTGAGTTATAGGAGTTCTTTATATATTCTAGATACTAACCCTTTGTCAGATATATAATTTGTAAATATTTTCTCCCAGTGTATAGTTGCCTTTCATTCTGTTGATTGTGTTCTTTGCACAGTCTTTTTTTTTTTTTTTTAAAGATTTTATTTGACACCGAGAGAGAGCACAAGCAGCGGGGAGCAGCAGAGGGAGAGGGAGAAGCAGGCTCTCTGCTGAGCAGGGAGCCTGCCATGGGGCTTGATTCCAGGACCCTGGGATTGTGATCTGAGCTGAAGGCAGTCACTTAACCAAATGAGCCACCCAGGTGCCTCGTACAGAAGTTTTAAATTTTGATGTAGTCCAATTTTTTTTCTTTTGTTGCCTGTGCTTTTGGGGTCCTAACTGAGAAATTATTGCCAAATTTAATGCTATTAAACATCCCCCCTATGTTTTCTTCTAAGAGTTTTATAGTTTTAGCTCTTATATTTAGGTCTTTGATCAATTTTTAGTTAATTTTTATATACAGTATAAGGTAAGAATCCAGTCTCATTCTTTTGCTCATGGATATTCAGTTTTGCAACACTTTATGTTGAGAGGCAGCCCTTTCCCCCATGAATGGTCTTTGAACTCTTCCCGGAAAATAATATGACCATGTATGTGAGGGTTTATTTCTGGGATATTTTACTCCATTGGTCTATATATTTGTTTTTATGATAATCTACTGTTTTGATGACTATAGATTTGCAAGAAGTTTGAAACCAGGAAGCATGAGACATCCAACTGCATTCTTCTCCAGGATTGTTTTGGCTATTCAGGGTCCCTTGAGATGACATACACATTTTAGGATGGATTTTTTAATTTCTGTAAAATATGCCATAGAGAATTTGATAGGGATTGCATAGTATGTGTAGATCACTTTGGATAGTATTAACATTTTAATAATACTAAGTTTTCCATTTACATGGAATATCTTTTCATTTATTGGTGTCATTTTTAATTTCTTTTAAGAATGTCTTGTAGTTTTCAGTGTACAAGTGTTTTGCCTCCTTGGCTAAGTTTATTCCTAAGCAGTTTATACTTTTTGATGCTATTGTAAATGAAATTATTTCTTTTTCAGATTGTTCATTTGTTAGTGTACAAAAATGCAACTGATTTTTGCTTTTTTTTTTTTTAACCTGCAACTTTGCTGAATTTATTCTAACAGTGCATGTGTGTGGTATCTTTAGGATTTTCTATATATGATATCATCTGTGAACAGAGATATCTTCATTTCCAATTTGGAGGTCTTTTTCCTTTTTATTGCTATATTGTTCTGGATAAGACTTTTAGTACTATGTTGAATAGAAGTGAAAACAGGCATCCTTGTATTCTGTTCTTAGAGGGAAAGCTTTTAGGTTTTCACCACTGAGTATGTTATATGAGCTTTCCATATATGGCCTTCATTATGTTGAGGTAGTTTCCTTCTATTTCTAGTTTGAGTGTTTTTATCATGAAAGTGTGTTGAATTTTGTCAAATGCTTTTTCTGCATCAGTTGAGATAACCATGTAGTTTTCTTTCTTCATTCTGTTAATGCAGTATACTACATTGATTGCTTTTTGAATGTTAAATCACCCTTGTATTCTAGGAATAAATCCTACTTGGTCATGATGATCCTTTTAATGTACTACTGAATTCTCTTTGCTAGTATTTGGTCAGGATTTTTTGCATCAATATTGATTAGGGATATTGGCCTGTGATTGTGTTTTTGTCTGACTTTGGTATCAGGGTAATGCTGTCCTCCTAGAATAGGTTTGGAAGTTTTTCTTCAATTTTTTAGAAGAATTTGACAAGGATTGGTATTCTTAAATGTTAAGTAGAATTTACCAGTAAAGCCATGTGTTCCTGGGTTTTTCTTTGGTGGGGTAAGGGGTAGGGAGGTAGATTACTGATTCAGTCTTTTTACTAGTAACAGGTCTGTTCTTATTTGCTATTCACAGTTCATTCTTGGAGGTTGTATGTTTCTAGAAATTTGTCCATTTGATCTCAGTTATCCCAATTTGTCAATATATAATTGGTTATAGTGTTCTTATAATTGTTTTTATTTCTGTAAAATTATTTTTAATGTCCCTTCTTTTGATTTTAGTTGTTTGTCTTGTCTTTTTTCCCTTAGTTAATCTAGCTGAAGCCTTGTCAACTTTAGGATTTTCTTTTTCCCACCAAAGAACGAATTCTTGGTTTCATTGATTTTCTCCCCACCCCCCATTTTTTCTTTATTTTGTTTACCTGCTCTAATCTTTCTTTCCTTCTGCTAGTTTTGGGTTTATTTTGTTCTTTTTCTAGTTTCTGAAGGTGTAAAGTTAGGTTGTTGATTTGAGATCTTTATTCTTAGTATGAGCTTTTATAACAAAATTACTTAGTACTGCTTTCATGAGATTTGGTATGTTGTGTTTGCATCTTCATTTTTCTTAAAACATTTTCTAATTTCCCTTGTAGTTTCTTCTTTCACACTTTAGTTGTTTAAGACTATTGTTTGCTTTTCATATTTGTGGATTATCCAGTTTTCCTTTTGTTACTGATTTCTAATTTCATTCCATTGTGATTGGAGAAGATATTTTTATGATTTCAATATTTTAAAGTTTATTAAGGCTTATTTTGTGGCCTAATACATGGTCTATCCAGGAGTATATTCCATGTGCACTTGAGAAAAATGTGTTTTCTGTATTTGGGTATTCTGTATATGTCTGTTTGGTCCAGTGTTCAAGCTGCCTTTTTCCTTACTGATCTTTTTCTGGTTCCCTTTTACTACTTTTAAGTGTACAATCCAGTAGCATTAAGTATACAGTAATACACCCCCTTATCCAGTTTCCTTTTCTGTGGTTTCAGTTACCTGTGGTCAACTATGTTTTGGAAGGAGATAATCCTTGTCCTGACGTATTGTTAGAAGGTCAGCAGTGGCCTAACACCACGTCACAATGTCACTTACCTCACTTTATCTCATCATGTAGGCATTTTATCATATGTCATCACAAGAAGGATGAGTAAAGCACAATAAGATATTTTGAGAGACCACATTCATGTAACTTTGTGTATTGTTATTTTATTATTTTACTGGACCTAACTTAAGAATTAAACTTTATCATGGATATGTATATATAAGAAAAAACATAGTGTATCTATATATATGGTTTGGTACCCCACCCATGGTTTCAGACATCCACTGAGAGTCTTGGAATGTATCCCCCACGGATAAGGGGGAGCTGTGGTATTCACAATGTTACACAGTCTTCACCACTATCCAGTTCCATAACTTTTTCATGATCCCAAATAGAAACTCTTCACCCATTAAACATAACTCACTGTTTCTCTCTCTCCAGCACTTGGTAATCTCTATTCTCCTTTCTGCCTCTGTAAATTTGTCTATTCTAGGTACTTTAGATACATGGAATCATAAAATGTTTGTCCTTTTATTTCTGGCTAATTTCACTTAGTTTTCAAGGTTTGTCTATGTTGTAGCATGTTTCAGAATTTCATTCTCTTTAAAGGCTGTAATATTCCATTGTGTGTATATACCAATTTTTGTTTATCCACTCATCTCTTGAACATCTGGGTTTTTTTCTACTTTTTGGAATTGTAAATACTACTAAGAACATTTGTACAACTCTAAGTTCCTGCTTTTAATTCTTCTGGGCATCTACCAGGGAGTGGAATTGCTAGAGCATACAGTAATTCTATGTCTAACTTTCTGAGGAACTGCCAAACTGTTTCTCACATTGGCCAAACCATTAGCATTCCCACCAACAGTGCCCAAAGAGTCCCACTTTCCACATCCTTGCCAACACTGTTTTCTGTTTTCAGAATAAGTTATCTTAATGTGTATGAAGTGGTATCTTGGGCTTTTGATTTGCATTTTTCTGAAATCTAGTGATATTGAGCATCTTTTCATATTCATTCCTTTTTAAAATTGTTATTTTACTTCTACCTGTTTTGTAAACATCATAATACATACTTATTGTCTTTCTTTAAACAATCATCCTTTAAGGAGATTTGAAAATTAAAAACATTTTTTAGTCTTTCAGATTTACAGTTTCTGGTATCCTTTGTTCCTTTGTGTAGATTAAATTTCCATCTGGTATTGTTGTCCTCCTATCTGAACTACTTCTAACATTTCTTGGGAGGGTCTCTCAGCTTCTGCTTCTTAGAAGAAGTCTAGTTTGCCTTCATTTTTTTATATTTTTGTTGGGTGTAGAAATGTAGGTTGACAGTTTTCTCTTTTCTACTTTAAAGATAACACTCCATTTTCTTCTGGGTTGCATGGCTTCTAAAGAGAAGTTTATGAATTGCCTTATTTTCCCTTATGTAATTTTTTTCCTGTTTGCTTTTAAGATTTTCTCTTTATTCCTAGCTCTCAGAAGTTTGTGCTATGCTTTGTTGTGATTATTTGTATTTATTCTTGGCTTTTTGGGCTGCCTTGGATCTGTGGATTTATAATTTCAATCAACTAGAAATATTTAGCTTAATTATTAAACAGTTTTCTGTCTTTCCTTCCCTCTCTCAGACTTAAATTACATAAATTTTAGAATGCTTAGCATTTTTTTTCATTGGCTACCTGCTCTTTTTCCCTTTTGCCTTCCATACTTCATTTTGCTTATAATTCCTGTAGTACCTGTTAATCTGATCCAGTGAATTTTTCATTTCAGCTATTTTATTTTTTTTTTGTTTCTAGAATTTCCATTTGAGTGTTAGTGTGTGTTTTCCATTTGTTACTTCACCAAGTTCACGTTTTTTCCTCTATATTCTTGCACATATTAATTATACTGGCTGTTCTGATATTTTTGTCTGCTAATTCTATCAATTCTGTAATTTCTGGGTCTGTTTCTAATGACTGACTTTTTTTTTTTTTCTTGGTTATGGGTTATATTTTCCTGCCTATCTATATACTTGATAGTTTTGGATTCGACACCAGACCTCATGAATTTTATGCCATTGGCTCCTGGATTTTGTAATCCTTTAGAAAGTGTTGGGCTTCCCTCATATGGCTAAGTTATTTGGAGTTAGCTCAGTCTTCTTAAGGCTTACTTTTTGCATTATTGGGATGAATTCAGAGCAGTCTTCAGGGTTAGTTGGTCTCACTACAAAGATAATACCCAGCTGAGTACACTATCTGATGTCTCATGTATTATGAGATCTTCCTACTGTGACTGATGATAATATGAACTATTCCTAAGCCAATGTGAGCTGCAAAAGTTGTTTGACTTATTTCTTTGTAGAGTTACAGATCATGCATATGTGGATAACTATTCAGCCAAAAATTTGAGGACCTCCCCACCCCTCAGTCTATAGATTTCTGGTACTCTTTCTCTGGGCAGTTATCCCCTCCAATGTTCCTTCATATAAATTCTAGTGACTTCGACTTCCTTGAGCTCCCGTCTTCCTCTGTACAACTCAGAATGTTGAGCTCCTTTTGGATTTCTCTTCTGTGTTCTGTGGTCTGGGAACTGCCTCCAGGCAATGACCTGAAACAATCACAGGGCTCACTTCATTGGTTTCTCTTTCCTCCAGGATCACTGCCCTGTGCTTCTTATTGTCCAGTGTCTGAAGTCCACTGTTAAATCTATTTGGTCCATTTTTCTAGTTGTTATAGTAGAGGGTAAATCTAGACCCAGTTATTACATCCTGCTGAAAGTAGAAGTTTTCACCTAAACTTTTAGAACAATATTTTATTGCTTTTTTGGGATAAAATATTTTACTTTCTTTAGCTGAATTCTACACATCTTTCTAAAAAAATTTTGAGTAAATAAAAACCCAGAAATACAGACCAAGATTACAAATCCCTATATATACAACACTAGAACTAGATGTTAATTTGTTTCAAATCTTTTCTCCTCAAAATTATATTACATATTTGGTGTTATAATTTTATGCCTTGTAGCAGACATTCTAAATGTTTATATACATATGTGTGTGTGTATATAATTTTTTTTTAAAGCAGGCAAGGAAAACTTTATTCAAGGCTGTTGCAATAGGGGAGAGGCACCAGAACTAAAAATCTGAATTCAACTCTGCTGAAACAAAGGCTGGGAGAGCTTTGAATCACTGTGGTATGGAGGGAAACTTCCTTTTATCTTCGTGACAGAAGGTCGTTTTACTTGGAGCAAAGTGCCCATGGAAATTGTGCTCCTACCCTCTCCTGGAAACTGGGAGATACCTCTTGGTGTTAACATTTCAAAAAGATGGCCCTTGGCTCCTAGATGTAGACATTCCTGGATTGAAAAAATGGGCAAAAGGTCTTTAAAAAGATTTACATATCAAAGAAATTACAGGTTTTCTTTTTTTTTAATTTAAATTCAATTAGCTAACATATAGTACATTATTTTCAGAGGTAGTGTTCAGTAATTCATCAGTTGTGTATAAAACCCAGTGCTCATCACATCATGTGCCCTCCTTAATACCCATCATTCAGTTACCCCATTCCCCCCACCTACCTCTGCTTCAGCAACCCTCAGTTTGTTTCCCAGAGTTAAGAGTCTCTCACGGTTTGTCTCCCTCTCTGATTTTTTTCTATTCAGTTTTCCCTCCCTTCTCTTATGATCCTTTGCACTATTTCTTTTTTTAAATTTTTTTATTATGTTAATCAACATACATTACATCATTAGTTTTTGATGTAGTGCTCCATGATTCATTGTTTGCATATAACACCCAGTGCTCCATGCAGAACGTGCCCTCTTTAATACCCATCCCCAGGCTAACCCATCCTCCCACCCCCTCCCCTCTAGAACCCTCAGTTTGTTTTTCAGAGTCCATCGTCTCTCATGGTTCGTCTCCCCCTCCGATTTTCCCCCCTTCATTCTTCCCCTCCTGCTATCTTCTTCTTCTTCTTCTTCTTCTTTTTTTTTTTTTTAACATATATTGTATTATTTGTTTCAGAGGTACAGATCTGTGATTCAACAGTCTTGCACAATTCACAGCGCTCACCATAGCATATACCCTCCCCAATGTCTATCACCCAGCCACCCCATCCATGCCACCCCCCACCACTCCAGCAACCCTTAGGTTGTTTCCTGAGATAAAGAATTCGTCATATCAGTGAAGTCATATGATACATCTTTCTCTGATTGACTTATTTCGCTCAGCGTAACACCCTCCAGTTCCATCCACGTTGTTGCAAATGGCAAGATTTCGTGGGTTTTTTTTTGATGGCTGCATAATATTCCATTGTGTGTGTGTGTGTGTGTGTGTGTGTGTGTGTGTGTGTGTGTATAT
>NC_138379.1:87030474-87043794 GCF_054177405.1 Leptonychotes weddellii | reverse complement strand
TTTCAACTTTTTGAGGAACCTCCATACTGTTTTTCAGAGTGGCTGCACCAGCTTGCATTCCCACCAACAGTGTAGGAGGGTTTCCCCTTTCTCTGCATCCCCGCCAACATCTGTTGTTTCCTGACTTGTTAATTTTAGCCATTCTGACTGGTGTGAGGTGATATCTCATTGAGGTTTTGATTTGGATTTCGTGATGCCGAGCGATGTTGAACACTTTTTCATGTGTCTGTTGGCCATTTGGATGTTGTCTTTGGAAAAATGTCTGTCCATGTCTTCTGCCCATTTCTTGATTGGATCATTTGGTCTTTGGGTGTTGAGTTTGAGAAGTTCTTTATAGATTTTGGATACTAGCCCTTTATCTGATATGTCATTTGCAAATATCTTCTGCTATTCTGTCAGTTGTTTTTTGGTTTTGTTGACTGTTTCTTTTGCTGTGCAAAAGCTTTTTGTCTTGATGAAGTCCCAATAGTTCATTTTTGCCCTTTCTTCCCTTGCCTTTGGTGATGTTTCTAGGAAGAAGTTGCTGTGGCTGAGGTCGAAGAGGTTGTTGCCTGTGTTCTTCTTTAGGATTTTGATGGACTCCTGTCTCACATTTAGGTCTTTCAACCATTCCACATATGAGTGAAACCATATGATAATTGTCTTTCTCTGACTGACTTATTTCATTTAGCCTAATATCCTCCACTTCCATCCACATCGATGTAAATGGTAGGTATTCATCCTTTCTGATGGCTGAGTAATATTCCATTGTATATATGAACCACATTATCTTTATCCATTCATCTGTCGAAGGACATCTTGGCTCCTTCCACAGTTTGGCTATTATGGACGTTGCTGCTGTGAACATTGGGGTGCAGGTACCCCTTCGTTTAATTACATCTGTATCTTTGGGGTAAATAGCCCGTAGTGCAATTGCAGGATCATAGGGTAGCTCTATTTTTAACTTCCTGAGGAATGTCCATACTATTTTCCAGAGTGGCTGTACCAGCTTGCATTCCCACCAACAGTGTAAGAGGGTTCCCCTTCCTCCACATCCTCGCCAACATTGGTTTTTTCTAGCCATTCTAACTGGTGTAAGGTGGTAGCTCATTGTGGTTTTGATTTATATTTCCCCGATGACAAGTGATGTTGAACATTTTTTTCATGTGTCTGTTTAACATAGATTGAGTTAATCCTTAAAACATTTCTTTGATTTCAGTATAATGAATGACACTATTGTGTAAATGAAGATCATAAGTAATACAGTGGTTAAATAGTATGCTTAAGGTTAGACAACTAGTAAGTGAAGCGGAGATATGAATCCAGAGAATTGGGTTATAGAATTTGAACTCATAACCACTATCTTATATTACTACTTAAAATTATTGAAAACCTGAAGATCAAGTAGAAATTCCCTATCCTTGATTCCTCGTCCTAGTGCCCTTATCCTTTATTCATAGACAAATCAAATGTGAAATTTTATATCCTTCCAGTTCATTTTTAATGCTTTAACCTTAATTTGTACATATTAATAAATAAGTTTTTTGTTTTAAAAACTTACATAAAGTTACCACATTCTACGTATAAAATTTTATGATTTAAATATTCTTGAAAGTAATGCATGTTGAGAGATGTATAATATTTATTAATGTAATTACCTATGTTACATATCATTGATTTGACTTAAACACTCCAAAAATTAGTAAAAATCCATTCCAGGTAGTGAAACACATTAGGTAATCTATGCCTGTTCCTTCTTCCTCTTCCCTGGAGTTCCTTCCTCTTTTCTTCCGCTCTGTATTATTTGCTCTCTAGCTCTGCTGAGCAGCTGTCCTCCTGATCTTTTGCCTCTGTCCTGTGTAGGATCCTCCATTTTCTAGGTTTTGTGTATTCCTTTTCTGGTTTGCTTCTTTTTGATGGATGCACTCTCTACTTACTTCCTAAGAAAGGGAAACTTGCATAGAAAGCAAATTTATTGAAACCATACTTTCTGAAATTATCTATACTTAACAGATGATTGATAAGTTGTCTGAGTATATGTTCTAGCTAAAATAATTTCCCTCTGACTTAAGACAATGTTCTGTTGCATTCTAGCTTCCAGTGGACTGATTCTAGATAGGTTTTATGTGACCTATTTTTTTTTCCCCCCTCATGTAAGCTTTTGAGAACAAAATTTTAGCCCTGGTATTTTAAGATTTCAAAATTTATCTGCATTGGTATAGTTTAGCTTTGTTTTTTTTTTTTTAACCTTCTAGACACAGGTTGTAACTTTTTAATCAAACTTCTACATTTTGGGGAATTTAAAATATTTTTTAAAAAAAACTTATCACCTCTGCTTTTCTTTCTTTCTGGATATTTTGATGTTGAACTTCCTAGATTGATCTTGTCCTCCTATTTTTTTTCCTGAATTTCTTTGTCTTTTTGTTCTATTTTGGGGGACAAGTGCTCAACTTTATCTTTCAAATTTTCCATTTTATTTCAGTTACTATATATATTTTTTTAATTTCAAGACTTTTATTCTGACTATTCCTTTTTATAGCAACCTATTTTTGTCTTGTGAATATAATCCTATTTCTCTGAGAATATTACAGTTTAAAAAATTCTCTGTTCTTCATTGTCTCCATTTTATTTCTTTTTCTGAGTGATTTGGTTTCCTTTTTTATCCTGGAGAATTTCTCCGAAGGTCATGATACTCTTGGTCAACCCATCCTAATTGAGGGTAAGGCACTTAGAAGAGCTCCATTATGGGTGCTTCTTGCTGACTGTTGTGCATCACTGTGGGGTGGTCAAGTGAAATTCCTGATGCCTTATTTTGAAACTCAAAAATACCAGTATCTGTAGGTTTGTTCTCTTGAAGTGTTCAATTTCCCCAGAGAAGAATCCACCAATTTCCTATCTGGAATCTATTCACCTAGGATTATTTCTTAGAGAAAGCAATGAAAGGAGGCTGGGAGTCTCACTTTATCAACTCCTGATTTTAATTAGGCATCTGTCCTTCAATCTTTGTTGGCCTTGTCTCCCTGAATATGGAGCCCATTTGGTTTAGTTTCATCCCAAAATGAACCATTTATCTCATTTTGGGTTGGGGAAGTATTGTCACTTGGCTCTGCAAGAGCGGGGAAGAGTACACAGAAATCTACTTTTTCACTGTTATTTAGTCCATCTTTTTCAGCCCCAGACACCACTCCTGCCCTGATAGCTTCTGGTGTTGCAGACCATGGAGACTTTCCAGTGTTCTGCATCATGGTTTGACATTGGTGCCTGTACTTGGTATTCAGCTTTCTAGAGTCTGTTAATGTTTTTTCCTCTTTTCTGTCATCCATCATTTGATGCCATCTCTCATTTTCCATTCTCTTTGTCCTTGTGGGTTTATAGCATTTTAAATTCTATAATATCATTTTACTGGAATATTGGAAAGGAAAAGAGATAAATTTATGTGTTCAATCAACCATATTTGATAGTTGGCCTATCTGTTTCTGTCCTTTAATTTTCAAACTTTTGTTCTCATTACCTATGCTACATGAAAAAAGCTCATTTTGACCACAATCCAAGCTTCCATTTTTAGGTGGGAATACAGTTTCAGTTCTTGGCTTCTTGCAGGGAGACAGACTCCAATCCTTTGCCATCTTTTAGGCACACTTGGTTCCTATTCTATAGTGTTAAAATAGCCCCATTTCTAATTTCTGGTCCTGTTGCCTTGAGGACCCAGTCACACCATGTCTCTAGCCCACTGTAGTTTCTACTCCATTTTCATAGAGAATTTTAATCTTTAAGATTTTAGTTTTTAATTTTCTTTGAAATGCATATGTATACATTCCACCCCAGCCCCCCAAAATGTAGTTTATGAAGGAGGTCTCAAGATACTGGCTCTACTCTCTTGATCACAAGCCTTCCCTGTGACTTTTTGACATGAAGTTCCATACTTGTTGCAGTGAATTGTAATTTTCCTTCCATCTTTGTCTTAATTGAAAGTACTTTTGCTATAGTTTCCTAATTTCCAAATCCAATAGACCCTCTTTAATTCTTAGTAACTTGCATGTTGCATTTGACACTTCAGGTTGTGTCCTCCTCGAAACAATCATTTTGGCCTTTGTGTGCCATGTTTCCCATTCCCTCCTTATACATCTTTGACCAGTCCCCCTATGACTCATTTGCAGCCCCCCTTTCTCCATCTGCTGCTGGAATATTCGTGCTCCTTAGGGTTTCAACCCCAGCCCTCTGCATCTTACTGTATACTCTTGCCCTGGTTGATCTCCTTCATGCTTGCCATTTCAGATATTAACCATATGCTGATGAGGATGAAATATCTATCTCTAGTTCAGACTTCTCCAGATTTCAAATCTAAGACCAACTCTGCTGGCTGCCTTTACCATAGTCCTCTCAAATTCAAGAGGTCTTGGGATAAACCTGTCCTCCTCCTTCCTAACATTGTTCCTTTTCTTTGTTTCAGTTGATGACACCAACATTTACCTGTTTACCCAAGCTAGAAGCCAGTGAGTCATCCTTGAACCCTTTCTTCTTGTTGTTATTCTAGTTATGTCTTTAGGTTGCCCAAGGAATGGGTTCTAATGGCAGTGAGACAGGCCTTATAAGAAGTGTAGCTGGACCCAAGGCAGCTCTAGAAACCTCAGGACCTGCAGTTTGTAGAACTTCCTGGTCATTATTGTAACCCCAACATTTCTGCTGTATTCACCTCTGACAGTTAACTTCCGTATTCTTTTCTTTCATTCTGTATATTTTCATAATAGATTATCTTCAAAACTTTGGCTTGCTATGATCTCTTGTGGTTTCAACCTGACTTTCTCCTTCATATAGCTTCAACTTAATCTCATTTTGGGCCTCTGGTCCTATTGCATCCTGCTTTTCTTTATATTCAGTATTTCTGATTCATGGGATCAGGAATCAGACTGGCTTGGCTCATCTCACTAGGTCCCATTTTGGGGTACTTGTCAGCCTATTGAAAGCCTTCCCTTGTGACAGGCACTCATCCTACTCTAAGCACCTGCACAGGAGGAGCAAGTTAATGGGATATGAAGTATGACCACTTTTCCCCAAATGATGTGAATTGGACAGTTACCTTCATAAGGGAAGCTGGCATAGAGCTACTGTGATTTGACATAGTTAGTATATTACCTATTTAATATATTGAGTCCTATCAAATTTATCTCGTAAATAGTTTTTAAACCTCTATTCTCTTCTCCAATCTTAATCTTAGTGTCTTGGTTCAAGTCCTCATCTTCTTTCACCTGCCCTGTGGCAACAGCCAGTCTTTCTTCTCCCCACCCCCTTTTCCTCATTGCTTATCATATTGGTTTTAAGTGATGAACAATGACATCTGTTACTTATCACTAGGAAAAGATTTTGAACACTTCTGCACACTGAACCTTGGCCTTGGAGTCACCAAGGAAGACTCAGCATAGGTATTGGAACTGGATGGAACAATGCTCTGCTTACAAAGAGAAGAGACAGGGCAAGGTCATCTTCAGTATTGGGCATCAGTCCCCAGTAGCCAACAGGTTCCTCTCAGCAGCCAACACAGGGCAGGTGGCCTGCATGTGCCCATCTTGTGCTACAGCAGGACCCTGACCCCTCCCCACAGGGGACAAATATGGCAGTGGGATTGACAAAGTGCTATATGACACACATGCTTAAGAAAAAGGAGCATATATTGGGTCTGAAACAGGGAGAGATAATCCCACACAAGGCACTAAGTTCAGCACAAACTGTAGGGCTCTTTATCTTGGTAAGGAAGCGTTCCAGGCCCAGGGCCCATTCTTACATGGCTGATGGGGGTCAAAAGTGGAGGACTGCCTTTCCCAACTTTAAGTATACTTAAAATCTCTCCGTATTTATTGAATACAATTTGTTACTTGTTCTAAACTAAAATATTAGATGAATTTGAGTTTTTGTTTCTTAAAAGGAACCCAGAGAGGCTAAGCAAATTAAGTTGTTTTTTACTTTCACATGATTAATTTTTCCTCCCTGAGGGTCAGTGCTTCATCAGCCATGTCTGGGATGATTGCAGAAGCCTCCTAATTGTCTGCTGGGCCTCAGCCTCATCTCAACTCCAATCTGTCTTCCAGATTTATTTTTCTAAAATGTATATCTGATCATGTCCCTCTTCAATTTAAAAACCTAAGGCCCATTTTCTGCCATTTCCTCCCTGCCCACATCAAACACTCCTCCCTATACTTTCCTTTAGAGTTTCCCTATTCACATTCCCCACACTGAACTCAATCCTGCAGGATAATATTCCTGCTCTGCTCTCGGAGAACACCGCATAATTTAAATTTTGGTGCCAACCTCTATGTGTCCATTTGATGCAACCTAATTCTTTGAAAAGTGAAAAATTCAGTTATTTAAATTAGTGGTTTTCTTGCTGCCACCAAGATATTTATTTAGCTGTCAGAATGCTGAGCCCAAGCTCTGAGCCATTGTGGCACATTACCTGTCAGGAAGGATTGTGTTCTATTCATTTTTACTGGTCCCTTCCATCGTGCCTCTCTACCCCAATAGGTACCTAGTCCTGTGCTGTGCCTACTGGTGGTCCGTAAATAGCTGTGGGCACAATGGCAATGCATTCTTTTCTCCAGAGTCTTTGGTTACCAGCTATCTGGGCAGAGGACTTAACAGAAGTAGCCAAAATAAAAATACTTAGTGTAAATTTATTTAAGTCCACATTTACTTACAAATTTTATCTAAAGAATTAATCTGAGGGTGAGGGTAGTCAGGGTGGAGCTTAAAGCACACAGTTGGGATTGGCACCACCTGGTGGGTGGTAGCGGTGGTACATGAGGTGATGTATGGGGTCAGTGACTTGAGTCCAGTGACTTTTCAGGATCAGGCCATTCCTTTCTGGCAGGCCATTTAGGTTTTTATACTTGAGGTACAATAAATTGAATATGTTTCAAATACACAATTTGGTAAGTTTGACATGTGTGTATTTGTGAAAACATCTCCACAGTCAAGATAATGAACATAATCTTCACCTCCCAAAGTTTCATTGAGCCCCTTTGGAATACCTACCACCTATCCTCCTTTCCTCCCTGTTCTCTCTAGGCAACCAATGATCTGCTTTTTGTCACTATAGATTAGTCTGCATTTTCTAGAATTTTCTATAAACAGAATGCTATAATATGTAGTCTTTTTTGGGGGGGAGGGGTCTGGCTTCTTTGACTCAGTATAATTGAGATTCATCCACATTGTTGCATGTGTCAATAGTACATTTTGATGAATCTATTGCATGCTGTACGATGATGAATCATTGACTTGTTGGTGGACATTTAGATTGTTTGCGTTTGGGGCCGTTATAAGGAAAGCTGCTGTGAGTATGTGTAACTTTCTGTGCTTTCATTTCTCTTGGGTAAAATCTAGGCATGACATGACCGGTATATGAAATGGTTACAGATGATAGGTGTTCGCTTAACTTCTTACATTCCCATCAGCACTGAGTGCAAGTTGTTCCACATGCCCCCAACACTTGCTATAATAGTCTTTTTGATAGCCATTCTAGTAGGTATGTAGTAAGCTATTTAGATTTTGAACTTAAATCAGTTACACAAACAATCATGGAACACTACATCAAGAACTAATGATGTACTGTATGGTAACTAATATAACATATTAAAATAAAAAAATGTATAAAAAAATCAGTTTCCTGGGTTCCATTCTAGGTCTACTAAATCCTGGGGAGAGGCCTTGGGGTGTTGTGCTTTTAGAAAGAGAATGGATAACCAGGTTTGGGAGCCACCACACTATATGGCATTGACTGCAGCTTTGAAGGGGGCTCAGGTAGGACTTCGACAGAAGTGATGCGGGAAGGCAGGGGATGGAGACAACTTTTCTTCAGGATGAAATATGTTTAATTAGTTAAGCTCATGTTGGATCAATCCTCATCCACCAGAGCCAAACCTGTTGGCTTGGAAGAGCCCGTAATTAGAAGAGAAAAACCTTGCTTTCCCTCCTCTGGATGATTCACATTGGAGAGAGTGATGGAGTGATTGGAGAGAGTGATGCCCTGCTGGGTGGTGCAGTGTAGCTTAGTTGGACCAGCATCAAAGTCCGAAAAAGAGTCAAGATGCTGCTGCAACTATTGGTGGGAATGTAAACTGGTGCAGCCACTATGGAAAACAGTGTGAAGGTTCCTCAAAAAAGTTAAAAATAGAACCACTATGTAATCTAGCAATTCCACTTGTAGATACTCATTTGAAGGAAATGAAATCACTGTCTTAAAGCTATCTGCCCCCCCCATGTTCATTACAGCATTATTTATAATACTTAAAATCTAGAAACACAAGTGTCCATTGTCAGATGATTAAAGAAGCTATAGTGTATGCATATACAATGGAATATTATTCAGCCATAAAAAGGAAATTCTTCCATTTGTAACAACTTGGATAGACATTATGCTAAGTAAAATAAGAGTAAGACAAATACAGGATGATCTATTAGTGGAATAAAAAAAACCCCATAACTGTGAACTCATAGTGGTACAGAGAACAGATTAGTGGTTGCCGGAGGTACGTTGAGAGGGTGAAATGTGTGAAGGTGATCATAAGGGACAAACTTCCAGTTATAAGAGAAATAAGTCCTAGAGATGTACAGTATGGTGACTATAGATAATACTGTATTATATATTTGAAAGTTGCCAAGAGAGTAGATCTTAAAAGTTCTTTTCACAAGAAAAAATTACAACCATGTGTGGTGATAATCACAAGTTTAGTTAACATCTTTTCATAATATATACATATATCAAATCCTCATGTTGTACACTTAGCACTAACACAATGTTACATGTCAATAATACCTCAATGAAAAATAAAGGTGGTGTTGCAAGTCTGTGACTAGGAGGTGAGCCAGAGCCAAATCCCTCTCCACCTTCCCTAGCCAGCAGTAGGTAAAAATAGAAAAGAGAAAATGTGAAAGACCTGCCAAATGCAAAAACAAGATCCAACCTCTGGCTACAAATGGTACAGAAACACATATAAAACACAAGGCCAGTGGGAGGATGGGGTGGCTGGGTGGTAGACATTGAGGAGAATATGTGTTGTGGTGAGCTCTGTGTGTTGTTTACGACTGATGAATCACAGACCTGTACCCCGAAACAAATAATACATTATATGTTAATTAAAAAAAAAAAAGCAACTGCTGTAGGCCTGCTAAGCTCCAGGACCAGAAGCAGGTTCAGGCAGCAAGGAATTCATTATCTTGGGTAGAGAGATGAACAGTGCTCCCAAACAAGAAAGGGGCCTAGGGTTTCACCTGAAATCAAGAGTTAGGGTAGGGTTTCCCTGTCTGGGAAAGGAGACAAAAGGAGATGTTTAGGCTGGCTCATTGGAATTAGAGCTATTACATAGCACCTGCTACGTGTCATGCATTATTCTGAACTTCTTGGTTGGATTAATGTATTCTCACAATCCTCCCAATTATTATCTGCACTTTAGAGACAAGGCAAAGAAAGATGTTTCTTGCCTTAATCTACACAGCTAATAGTTCAGAGTTAACACCTAGGGAGCATGCCTCTCTGGAACATGCTCAACCATAACCCCAGGTCCTCTCAGGGTGTTACAGACCAAGGGAAGTTGAAGGAGGCAGATAGTCTTGCAACCAGCCTGGGCAGAGCCACATACTATGATGGGACCTGTGACCCCAATATCACTCTAGGGCAGACTGATGGAAGATAATTTCTATTCTAGGGGTCTCAGGCTGCCTGGAGGCCAACAGAAACCTTTCTGGAGTGGGAGGGAGGGAGAAAGCAAGAACAAGAGTGAAAAATCAAGTGAGAAAGAGAAAAAGAAAAAGCTTTCTTATAAAACACATGAGGAAGACTAATACAGAGACCTAGCCAAAAACAAAAACAGGGTGTATGAGTTCATGTAAGATGAAATGAGAATAGTAGAGCAATGTGAAAATGATTTTAGAATATTTCTGATCAAAGCCTGGAGATAAATTATACTGCAGACTCTCAATCAATACACAGCTGTTAGCACATGCGGTCCATCTGATGAAAGTTGGACAGAATAACTTCAGGCCACCACCCAAGGTAGAATCCAGTGTCTTAAGAATAGAACCTGAGAGGGCGCCTGGGTGGCTCAGTCGTTAAGCATCTGCCTTCGGCTCGGATCATGATCCCAGGGTTCTGGGATGGAGCCCTGCATCCGGGTCCCTGCTCCGCGGGAGGCCTGCTTCTCCCTCTCCCATTCCCCCTGCTTGTGTTCCTGCTCTCACTATTCCTCTCTCTGTCAAATAAATAAAAACCTTAAAAAAAAGATAGAACCTAAGAATCCACCATCACTTATCAATTTTCAGGAATGGGATGGCCTAGTAAGGATCACCTTTGTTAAGAAAAACAAGACGCTCCCTGCTGCATTTAAGTCAAGCGCAGTGCAACAGCTATTGGAAAATTACAGAATTCACTGTTTGGTCCATAATATAATAGCGGAAGATTTCAGCATAGCAGATAAAATACAGCAAATCCTAACCAGCACAGGTTTTAGTGACAGGCGGACCCGACCTGTTCCATGGACATAGATGACTTCATCAGATTGCTGCATGGATTCAATGCAGAAGTTATGCATTTTTCTTAGGTATCTGGAAAACAGAATTTTCTAAACTCAAGAAAAAGAAACTGGAATTACATATTTTTAGTAATTTGAGAAGATGAACTATGCCTTTCCTTCACCGGAACACTATGTGCTTGACTATTTTTGACTTAATACTACTGTCACCATTTATTACTCTGAATTTTTATGGTAGTAAGTCAGTCAATTCTAATTACCCAAGTTTTTTTGGTTGTGGTGTGTTTTTAATATCTAACGTAGGGCAGGGTCCAGTCTATGCATGATAATCTTTAAGAGCTGCAGGCACGCACAACTTTACACTTAAACTTATCATTTCTAACAATTTATTGCATAAAGATGTTACTGTTCTGTTTTCTATGTTATATATTACTATGAGGACTTCTGTAGGCCTTTGCCCTTCAAATAGTAAAAAAGTTAAAATATGTTTAACAGTCACATACTTCCTATACTATTTCTTTTTATTCATGTGCACAATAAAACAACTGTTTCTTAAAAAGAATATTTGATTTTTAAAGAAAGGATATAACCATTAAAAATATATCTTGAAATGAAAGGCAGAAATTAAAAACAGCTTTGAACAAGGCTCAATCAGGTAGAAGTCCTTTAAATTGAAAAAATTTTCATTAAAATAACATAGTGGTAAACTCCTGCCTGAATCCATTGAGGGAATTAGTGATTTGGAAGGTCATATTGAGGGATTCAACTAGAATATACATTTTAGGCAACACTGAGACCAGTGGCCCAGGGAGATGTTTAATAGGGGATAGAAACTCTATCAAATCTTAGCTTTCATCCAGCATTGAGTAGAAGATTCCATAGTTGCTTCTGAGCCAGAAACACTTCTGTGCAACTTGATGTAGGAAGAATACTGAATGTGACCTGACAGGACCAGGAGTTGTGGACGGACTTCGTCATTGCCCTAACCTCTCTAAACTTTAGTTTTCTAATCTGTACAGTGGCTGTAATGGTCTTTCTGGTAGCAGAGGGCTTAAATGAGAAAATTTAGTGGAAACACTTTGCAGCTATATATATGCACGTGTGTGTGTACATATGTATATATATATATTTTAAAAACTATATTTAAAATATATAAAAATATTTTTAACAAAAAAACTTTTCCAGCAAAGGAGAGCAGAAGATTCTCTGTCATTATCAGTTTTTATTCCAAGCTCTCCAGTCTTTAGCTTCTGAATAATTTTTCATTGACCAGGTGTGCTGTGTTAACTACCCAAATGCAGTTTTACACTGGTAAAGCTAGTGTGTGGGCTGATTCAGCCTTTTCTTGGTAGACAGTAGTCTTTTTTTTCCTTCTGTTTATTATGTATTTACCTTCTACTCTAATTATAAAAGTTGTACATATTCACAACAGAATAAAGAAATGTATACAGAAATCATCAAGTGGGTCAGGATTTCGCTGCATTTCCTCTAGTTTCTGTTCTGTTGTCTTAGCTTGGATTGCTTTTATAAAATATCACCACCTGGGTGGCTCAAGTAACAAATTTTTTTTTACAGATTTGGAGGCTGGGAAGTCCAACATCAAGGTGCTAGTAGGATTGGGGTCTGAGGAGAGCTCTCCCCTTGGGTTGCAGACAGCCACCTTCTCTCTCTTGTCTTTAGATAATCTTTCCTTGGTGCCTAACTATGTGTGTGCAGGGATGGGGAAAAAGAGAACAAGAGTAAGCTTTCTGGTGGCTTATTGGACACTGATCCTATTGGATCAGGGTACCCCTATTATGACCTCATATAACCTTAATTACTTCCTTTGAGGCCCTGTCTCCAAATACAGCCACACTGGGACACATAATGAATTTTGCAGGATACAGATATTCAGTCTGTATCCTATGTCATACACATATGTATATATACTTGACATTATTCGTAATTATGGTATGTAATATGTAAAATTCGATACCATTTTAACCATTAATATTTTTTCATGCCATTAAGATTTTTTAGGACAACTTCTTATCAGCTGCCTAATAGAAATACTATAATATTTTTAACCATACCTTTGTTGTTAAGCTTTGATTTAATTAAAATATTGAATTAATATAAATAACTTTGTACATGTACCTTATTTTGATATTTTCTTTGAGGTATTTATTATTTTTTATTATTATGTTACTCACCATACATCACATTGTTAGTTTTTGATGTAGTGTTCCATGATGCATTGTTTGCATATAGCACCCAGTGCTCCATGCAGAACGTGCCCTCTTTAATACCCATCACCAGGCTAACCCATCCTCCCACACCCCTTCCCTCTAGAACCCTCAGTTTGTTTTTGAGAGTTCCATTGTCTCTCATGGTTCATCTCCCCCTCCGATTTCCCACCCTTCATTCTTCCCCTCCTGCTATCTTCCTCTTTTTTTTTCTAACATGTAATGTATTATTTGTTTCAGAGGTAGAGATCTGTGACTCGACAGTCCTGCACAATTCACAGCGCTCACTGTAGCACATACCCTCCCCAATGTCTATCACCCAGCCACCCCATCCCTCCCACCCCCCACCACTCCAGCAACCCTCAGTTTGTTTCCTGCGATAAAGAATTCCTCATATCAGTGAGGTCATATGATTCATGTCTTTCTCTGATTGACTTATTTCGCTCAGCATAACACCCTCCAGTTCCATCCACGTAATTGCAAATGGCAAGATTTCATTCCTTTTGATGGCTGTATAATATTCCATTGTATATATATACCACATCTTCTTTATCCATTCATCTGTCGATGGACATCTTGGCTCTTTCCACAGTTTGGCT
>NC_138379.1:87012679-87030374 GCF_054177405.1 Leptonychotes weddellii | reverse complement strand
CCTAAACATTTTGTTCTTAATTCCTAGTCTTATTATGTTGTCAGAGAATGTTGCTTACATGATATATGCATTTAGGGACTTATTGAAGTTTTCTCTGTAGCTCACTATCAATTTTTATAAATGTTTCATGGGCAGATGAAAAGGTATATTTGGTGTTTGTAGGGTATGTTGTTTGATGTATTTCTATTCCATCCTATTAATTTGATTCATTCTCTGTCTTCACTTATTTTTCCTCTTAATCTATCAGAGATTTGGCATTTAAGTCTCCATGATTATGTGTTTATCAGTTTTCCTTTGTTTCCAATAATTTGTGCTTTTTATAGTTTGATGCCAAATTATCTGACGTATGAAAATTTAGGGCTATTTTCATAGTGGACTGTAACTTTTATAAATGACATTTTATGTTTTGTTGAATTCTTTTTGCTTGGAATAAAACCTTTTCAGAATTTAACTTTGCCATTTCTGTGCTGCATTGTTTTGCACTGGCCTGAAAAATCTTTATTCTTTATTTTACACCATTTTTAAAAAAACTATTTTGCTTTATGTTTATTTCTTGTAGGAAGCATATAGTAAGATTTGAATTTGTAGCACAATTGGAGAATATTTTTATTTTAATGGGGTAAACTCCTTATATTTATTTCATGATTTATTTGTTTTTATATTTCATACCTGTTTTGTGCTTCCTATTTTTATGCTTCTTACTTTTTCTTTTCTAAGCTATATGGAATATGTCTTATATCCTTTTCTGTTCTTCAGTGATTTGGAAAATAGGTCCTATTTTAAATTATGTTACTGATTACCTTTGAGTATTAGAAATATTTAAATATGTACTTAAAAAGTTTGTGCTATTAAAGAAAATGCATTAAATACATTTAGTATTGAATACAGATGGTCCCTGGCTTATGATGATTTGACTTAAAATTTGTTTGACTTTATGATGATGTGAAAATGATATACATTCAGTAGAAACCTTACTTTGAATTTTGAATTTTGATTTTTACCTAGGCTAGCAGTATGTGGCATGGTCCTCTCTCATGATGCTGGGCAGTGGCAGTGAGCTGAAGCTCCTAGTCAATGTCATCACAAGGGTAAATAACCAATACAATGACAACCATTCTGTACCATTCTATTTGTCACTTTCAGTATTCAGTAAGTTTTATGACATACCCAACACTTTGTTGTAAAATAGGCTCTTGTTAGGTGACTTTGCTTAACTGTAGGGTAATGTAAGTGTTGCGAGCACATTTAAGGTAGGCTAGGCTAAGCTATGATGGTCAGTGGGTTAGGTGTGTTAAATGCATTTTCAACTTCTGATGGGCTTTTTAGGATGTAACCTCATCATAAGTCAGGGAAGACTTGTAGTTTTTAAGCAAATAACCATAGAACCACTGTCTTTTACTTTCAGCCTTTCTCTATCCTTATGGTTTTGATGTGCTTCTTGCAAGAGTGATATTTTTTTATTTAGGTTTTTATTTTTAACCCAGCATTTTTAACCTTTTTTTTATTTGGAGCATTCAGTCCATTTAAATTTAATGTGATTACTACTATGTTTTCATTTAAATCTACCACCTTATATTTTGTAGTTTGCATTTATTCAGTGTGTTCTATGTTTCTTGTCCTCTCTTCCCTTTTATTTGGTTTTATGGAATATTAAAATTTAAAACATGTTTTTTTTTCAGCCAGTTTGGAAGTGCTGACTGGGTTTTTTTTCCTTTGGTGTTTACCTGAGATACTATTATACATGTACTTAATTTATTAAAGTCTGAAGTTAATTGACATCCTTCATCTTCTGATAATGTAAGAACCTTAGACTATTGTGTTTTTATCACCTTCCTGGCTTATGTGTTACTGTTGGCATATATCTTAATTCTTTATTTTTTTTTAATTCCTTGAGGCAATTAAAATTACTGTTTTATGCAGTCTGTATTTAGATTTACCCACATATTCACTATGCTCTGAGTTCATTTCTTCTTAAATCTCAGTCCTTCTATCTGGGATTACCTTCTTCCTACCTGAAGTACATCCTTTAGAATTCTCTTTGGTTAAAATCTGTTCATAGTGAATTCTCAGTTATTGTTGGTCTGAAATTGTCTTTATTGCACTCTAATTTTTGAAAGTTTTTTTTTTTTTTTGGGGTCCAGGAATAGAATTCTAGATGGGCACTTGCTTCCTTTCAGTACATTGAGATGACATTGACTTTTGGGTGCCATTGTTGCTGTTGAGAAATTGGTTATCAGGGTAACTCTTACTCTTTAGGTAGAAAAGTAATCTGTCTTTTAGGAATAAAAATTTTTTTTTTCCTCTGATGTTCTTCAATTTATGTATGTTGGAATTGGACATGGATTTCTTTTTATTCACACTTTTTAGGATTTGTTTGGCTTTTAAATCTGTGTATTGTTGTCTTTCATTAATTCTGGAAAATTGTTAGCCATTATCATTTAAAATACTACCATTCCCCTATTCTCTCTCCCTTTTCCTGTTGAAACTTTGATTTATATTCTAAATTATTTCTTCTGCCCTGTCTTGTTCACTAATTCTCTATTTAGTTATGTCAGTGGTTATAGCCATCCATTGTTTTTATTCCAAGAAGTTTCTAGACATTCTATTTATTTAAAAAAATATGCCATTACTTTTTATAGCTTCCTTGCAGATATTTATTGCAGATATTTTAAAACTGGTATTTTATTTCTTTAAACACAATAAGGCTAATTATATTATAATCTAGCCTGATAATAACTCCATTCTCTGAAGTCTTTGTGCATCTGTTTCTGTTCTTTCTTATTTCTGCTGGTTCTCACTCCTTTTACTTAATATGTTTCATTATTTTTGACTGGATGAATGTCCTTGTCCTCACAGAGATTATTTTTAGAGATTGTTTGAGGCATAGTATGAAGGTGTATTGCTTAGAGAAGATTTATTTTTATTTCTGCTGCATGCATAGGGGAACCACCAGTCTAGAACCACATTAAATTCATGCTGTGAGTTTTTTTTTCCTCCCAACCAGGTTATGTGAATTTCATTTACAAATATTTTCAAGATCTGTTTGTTTGCAACTTCTCAGATAAGTTTTTTTAAAAAATGTAGTTGACACACAATTTATGTTAGTTTCAAATGTACAGCATAGTGATTCCACGACTCTGTATGTTATGCTGTGCTCACCACAAGTGTGCTACCATCTGTCACCATACAATGCAATTATAATACCATTGACTATATTCCCTTTGGTGTACATTTCCTCCCTGTGATTTACTAATTCCAAGGCTGGAAGCTGTATCTCCCATTTCCTTCACCCACTCACCCATTTTGTATCCCACTCCCAACCATCAGTTTGTTCTTATATTATGATCTGTTTCTGCTTTTTGTTTTGTTTAGTGAAACCATGAGGTGTTTGTCAGATTTATCTCACTTAACATAATACCCTCTAGGTCTATCCATATTGTTACAAATGGTAAGATCTCACTTTTTTTTATGCCTGAGTAATACCTCAATGTATATGCATACTGCATCTTCTTTATCCATTTATCTGTTGATGGACACTTGGGTTGCTTCCATATCTTGGTTATTGTAAATACTGCAATAAACATGGGGGTGCATATATCTTTTTGAACTAGAGTTTTTGTTTTTTCTTTGGGTAAATTCCAAGTAGTAAAATTACTGAATCATATGGTATTTCTATTTTTAATTTTTTTGAGGTATTTCCATACTGTTTTCCACAGTGGCTGTACCAATTTACATTCCTAGCAACAGTGCATGAGGGTTCTTTTTTCCTCCACATCCTTGCCAACATTTGTTTCTTCTTGTGTTTTTGATTCTGGCCATTCTGACAGGGGTGAGGTGATATCTCATTGTGGTTTTGACTTGCATTTCCCTGATGATGAATGATATAGAGCATCTTTTCATGTGTCTATTGGTTGTATATATTTGGAAAAATGTCTATTCAGGTCCTCTGTTAATTTTTTAATTGGATTTTTTTGGTGTTGAGTTTTATAAGTTTTTTTTATATATTTTGGATATTAATCTTTTATTGGTTATATCATTTGCACATATCTTTTCCCATTCAGTAAGTTGCCTTTTTGTTTTTCTGATGGTTTCCTTTGCTGTGCAAAAGCTTTTTTAGTCCCAATAGTTTGTTTTTGTTTCTTTTGCCTAAGGGGACTTGTCTAGAAAAATGTTGCTAAGGTTGATGTCAAAGAGATTATTGTCTGTTTTCTTTTAGCAATTTTATGGCTTCAGGTCTTACAATTAGGTTTTAGTCCATTTTGAGTTTGAGTATAATGTTAGAAAGTGGTCCAGTTTCATTCTTTTGGATGTTGTTGTCCAGTTTGCCAGCACCATTTATTGAGGAGACTGTTTCTTCCTTATTGTATGTTCTTGCCTCCCTTGTTGTATGTTAATTGACCATGTAAGTGGGTTTATTTCTGGGCTCTCTGTTCTGTACTGTTGATCTGTGTGTCTGTTTTTGTGCCAGTATCATAGTATTTTGATTGATACAGCTTTGTTGTATACCTTGAAATCTGGGGTTGTTGTAACTTCCTCAGCTTTGTTCCTAGATTGCTTTGACTATTTGGAGTCTTTTGTGGTTCCATATAAATTTTAATATTTGTTGTAGTTCTGTGAAAAAAGCTGTTGGTATTTTGATAGGTATTGCATTGAATCTGTAGATTTCCTTGGGTAATTTGGACATTTTAACAGTATTCTATAAGCATGGAATATCTTTCCATTTGTGTCATCCTCAATTTCTTTCATCAATATTTTATAGTTTTCAGGGTACAGGGCTTTCACCTCCTTGGTTAAGTTTATTCCTAGGTATTTTATTCTTTGTGATGCAGTAGCAAATGGAATTGTTTTCTTAATTTCTCTTTCTGCTACTTTGTTATTAGAGTTTAGAAACACAATGGATTCTGACTATTAATTTTGTATCCTGCAACTTTCCTCAGGTTTTTGTTTTTACCTCCCTCCTCCCCCTTTAGATCAGTGATAAAATAACTTTCCTACTCGCCTGGGGTTGTGGTGAGAGGTGATTTACTTCTTGCTCGCTCTTACCTTGAGGTTTGCAGTCTTTTGGGGTCCCAGCTTTATGTAAGGAGGGTCATCAGATAAATGTTGAAGTGACATCTGCCCATTTTGTCTAGTTCAGGCCCTGAAGTTTAATGCCAAAGTAAAGCTCAAGTTTGAAGGGAGGAAGGTGGGGGGGAGGGGGGAAGGGAGAGACATCCTCAGGACAAAGACTCCTTCGTTGCTCTGTTTCCCTGACTGCGTTTCCAATCCCACACTTTGGCATGGTACTTCACTGGTATGCTATCAGGTCATCTTTGCTTTTAAAGAGATTTAAGTAATACCTTTCTGGAGTTTCAGTGGTTTCCAGCAGGAGTGTTGTTCCAAATTATTAGCCCATGATAATCTCCCAAAGGATAAAAATAACAAAATATTTTCGACTATGGACATATAGGATAAGGAATTTGATGTGCATTTTACTTTTTTCCACTATCAGCATTTTATTCTGCTCTTAGATTTGTCTATTCTTTTGCCAGTATCACACTGTCTGGATAACTGTATTTTTATGGGTAAGTCTTGAAGTTGGGTGGTGTCCGTTCCAACTTTGTTCTTTTTTCTTCATTATTATGTTAGCTCTTTTAGGTCTTTTTCCTCTCCATATAAACTTTAGAGTCCAAATACCTTGCTGGGATTTTGATTGGTATTGCATTGAATCTGTAGAGCAAGTTCTGAAGAACTGGCATTGTGACAATATTGAGTCTTTCCATCCAGAAGCATCTCTGCATTTATTTGGTGATTCTTTGATGTCTTTCATCAGAGCTTCATAGTTTTCCTTATATAGTTTTTGTACACATTTTGTTATATTTATACCTAAGTATTTCATCTTGGGGGCGTGCTAATGTAAATGGTATTATTTTTAATTTCAAATTCTACTTGTTCATTGCTGGTTTATAGGAAAGCAGTTGACTTTTGCATATTAATCCTATATGGTGCAACCTTGCTGTAATCATTTATTAAGTCCAAAAATGTGATTTTTTTTTTCCTTTTGGATTTTCTACATAGATGATCATGTCATCTGTGAATAGGCAGTTCTATTTCTTCCTTTCCAATTTGTAGATCTTTAATTTTTTATTGCATTAGGTAGGATGTTATATATCCTTATATATATTTTATTTTTTACAAAAGAAATAATGGAGCATATTTTTAAAATTCCTGCTTATCTCATATTATCTTTCCTTTACACATTAAAGAACACTTGATTGGATATTGAATTATATAGAATTTTTTCTTTTAAAAAATCTAATTAAAAAAATTTTTTGAATATAGTTATCACACAGTGTTACATTAGTTTCAGGTGTACATCAAAGTGATTCCACAACTCTATGCTTAAGCTATGCTCACTATAAGTATAGTCACCATCTGTCACCCTGTAATGCTATTAGTGTCATTGACTATATTCCCTATGCTGTACCTTTTATCCCTGTGACTTATTCCATAACTGGAAGGCTGTATCTCTCACTCTTCTTCACTCATTTTGATAATTTCCCCAACCCTCTTCCCTCTGGCAACCATCAGTCTGTTCTCTGTATTTATAGGTCTGATTCTGCTTTTTGTTTTCTAGATTCTACATGAGTGAAATCATGTGGTATTTGTCTTTGATTTATTTCACTTACCTGTTACCCTCTAAGTCCACCCATGTTGTTGCAAACAGCAAAAAACAAAACAAAACACACACATACACCAAACCTCATCCTTTTTATGGCTATGTAGTATTCCACTGTATGTGTATACCACATCTGCTTTATCCGTTCATCTGTTGGTGGACAATTAGGTTTGTTCTATATCTTGGCTATTGTAAATAATGCAGTAAGTGTAGGGGTGTATATATCTTTTCAAATTAGTGTTTTCATTAAAACTGTTTAGTTTTGAGACTTAGTTATCTATTGACACTCCTCTCTAGAAGAGTAGAAATTAGCACTTTAATATTTCAGCCACTTCTCATCTCTACCCTACTTTGCAATTTTTATTTAATTTTTTACTGGAGAGAATATTTTCTTTTTAAAACTCTCATTTTCTTCTGACCCTAAGAGTTGGAATGAAGCCTGATGTCAGCTCAGTTTCTATCCTTTGTAGGCAACGTTTTTTTTTTTTTTTGACTAGATGATCATCTGATTTTTAAATTCATCCTTAAGTAATTAGTATGTACTAGATTTTACTCATTGGTGAATTTTGACATCTTACATTCATAAGAGCACCCTAAATTTTCAGTGCCCCATGCTTCCACATACTATTGGCACTTAATTTCCATGGACACTTGCATTTCAGCTTCAGTGTCCCACAGGTCTAACCAGTTTCTGAGTCCAAAGTCAGAAACTCGAGGGCTCCCAGATGTTGGTTTCCCATTTAATCAGAGCCAATTCCTGCAGCTCTAATTATCCCTGTTCCATTAACTGCTGATATTGTTCTCTGTGCAGCAGACAGCCTCAAACTGCTTATACCAGTGCTGCCCAAGGGCACTGCCTGAGGTACTCCTACTGACATCCTCTGGGCTGTCAGCCTCCATGGCCCCTTGTCTTTCTGGCCAGCGTGGAGTCCTATTCCTCTGCTTCTGTCCAGTTCTGTCAGCATGCGTTTCCAAAGCAGAACTAAGCATTAATGCCCTTGTCTCTCCCACTGGGCTCCAAAGTTCTACAAAATTCAAGAGAAACTTGAGAACTTGTTTTAAGTGTTCTTGAACATTCTGCAACAGTTGAGAGGCTCTTAGAACATCCTATGACCAACAGTTAGGAGGCCCATCTGTCTGGGGGATGCAGACATGTTCTGGAGGGTCCGGAGGAGGGCATGCCTTCCTAACTTCACATGTCAGCCTGGTAGTCTGTTCTGACCTAGCTAAGATGCCCCGTTATAGTTTCAATTAAAAAAAAATGTCGGGACATGTGTATAGGTGGGAATCTTTATTATTAATTGTGCTTATTATGGTTTTGTGTATTGTCTAACGAGCATTTAGGTAGGGCTTGGGTGGGGACTGAGTGGGGATTTCTTCTGAGTCCCATGTCTCCAATGTTTTGAGCAGATGCATAGTATAATCCAGAATGCATTGCCACCTGTGCTGCCTCCTGCCTACACATTGAAGGACACCATGCTCCCCGGCTAGGTCCATTTGATTAGGAATTCAAGCCCTTGGAATATAGGGAGGCAAGGAAGGCCTGTACGTCTGGTGCTATCACTGTGGTTTTCTGGCTAATTCAGATGTTGCATCTCTGATCCATGAGAAGAGGCAGAAATAGTGCAGTGGACAGTGTGCTGTTCTGCCCAGGGGCCCCTTCAGGATGAAAGATATATTCCCGCAGCTGCGGGAAGTGTAGCTTGCAGACAGCCATCAGCTGTCAGCTCTCTTTGGAGTTGCTTCACCCATTGTCATGCTCCCTTCTGGGGACAGCCTGCTTTCAATGATTGGTTGATGTGGGGGATAAAAAGCCTTGTTCCTCTTGTCCAGCTGGCAGTCTCTGAAGGGCTATTGCAGCTTTAGAGGTGCCTGGGTGGGGGAGGAGCCTACATCATAGTTTCTGTCTTTGATCATCCTGCTTCCCTCATTTTCTCTGGTGGAGCCCCAGGAGCATTTTCTTCTAACAGCCCTGCTCCCCAGTTTCCACCCTAGTGCCTGTTTTCTGGAGAGCCCAAACCTACAGCACTGAAGGAGGGAGACTCCTTTTTTTCCTGGGTGGGGGCCTGGCCTCACCACCTGTTTCACACACGCATCTTTACTGACCTGGTAGGTAGCAGAGGCTCCTCCAGGTTCTGAATTCAAGCAACAGGTTAATAGTAAGTCATAGTTTTTATGATTTTTTGGGGTGTCTTTGATTTTTCCCTGTGATTTTTTTTATATTTAGGGACAAATGAGGGAAGGTTTGAGTTAGGACAGCCAGCCATACAATATTTTAAATGAGAAACCCTCCTCCTTTTCTTACTCCCTCTTAGAGAGTAGAAAAACTTTTCTCCTTTTCTAGGTTTCTCGGCTGGTCTAATAAATTTACATAAGATGGAACCCCAAAGATATGAGCCTCTTCAACAGGCAGTTGAAGCTTATATGCCATCCTAAGCTAAGGAGATGGGGGTAGGGGCCTGGGATTCAACGGCAGGGGAGGCAGTTTAAAGGAAGGTAGGAAGAGCCGATGTTGGTAAACAAATCTTTGCTATGATAGGTAGATAAGTCTGTCTGATGTAAAAAGTTATCTCTGGTAATAAATTTCTTCTTGGTACAGACCAGCCTATCTAAATTCCTTTAGGCCATTAAGAGGGAGGTAAAAAGCTCTTTTGAGTCTGTTGGGCCTTGATTGTCTTCAGCTTAAAAATATCCAAATGCTAACATGGCCCATTCTGGGGCAGTCTGCCCTAAACCCCATCACTTTTCTTTTAAACCTAACGGTAAGTGAGGATGATTTATCATAAAAAGTGAAATACATTTATTCAGCGCTCTCTGCACTTAAAGTGCAAAAAAAAAAAAAAAAAAAATCTATTAAGGCAACACAGTGCTAGGGAAGGAGACTTGAGCTGGTATTTGGAGCTTCATCTCCTGGTCCCGGCTCCATCGCAGACTTGTAGGAGAAACCTGCATGGCAGTGTTGGGGCAACATTCAGCCTTGAGTTACCTCTTCTTTGTAAAGTTTGGTGATTGCATGGCCTTAGAGGCAAAGATGAAAGGCAAGGGGCAGTTGCTGGTAACATGATGGAGGGAGGTAGGAGCCCTGGAGCCTTGCCAGGCAACCTGTGGAATTGCCTTTCATGGACCTAGGATACTAACCTTCTAGGGTCTTCTGTTCTCTGCATCCTAAAGAAGCAACGCAAGCACTAGAAGTGCTCATGTTCTTCCATTTCCAGAAAAAAAGAGGCATTGAGAGGTATGTGTGTGACTTCCCCTCCCAGTATGAGATTGGGGCCTGGGGCTGTGATCTGACCTGAAGCCCCTGGAAGCGAGAATCAAGAGGGGCCACTGTCTGGGTTTTGTATAAGATGGGGCAGCTCTGGGGAATAGGTGTATGTCCACTTCTCAGGGCATGGGTGCTCCAGGATCAGGGGGAGGTTTGATGCATTGAACCCTGGGGAGCAGCAGAAGCAAGAAAGGGATTCAAACCAAGCGTCAGTAGCTGAGAACTAGCAGGTGGAAATGATACACTAGAAGCAGAAACCAGAGAGAATCCTTGTGACGAGAGAGAGAGAGAGAGAGAGAGAGAGAAAGAAAGAAAAGAGAAAAGCCTTCAGAGGGGCTATGTGCTGGAGGGAAGCTTGGTGTGCTAAGCTGATTTGGAGAGGAAGGAAGGCAAGGGAAACTGAATGGGGCCCATGACAAAAGCGGAGGTGGGAAGACAGTACCTGCATGAGGAAGCTCAGGAAAAAAAAAATGGTGTGGTGATTTAAACTGTGTTTGCAGGTGTCTGCCTGAGAGGGGAGGGGGCTGTAATTGAAGTTCCAGAAGCATGGAGACATTTAGTGGAAGATTAACTCCAGAAAGCGTTGTACTTGTAGAAGGAACAAGGCAGCTAGACTGGGGATGGAGACAGTGATGGGGGCTTCTGGTTCCCCACCTCTGAGTGGGAACCAGGTGGCAGCTCTTTGCTTTGTCCTCATAGTGCTGGGCTCTGTCTTAACCCCCAAAGACAAACACATTCCTCACAGTAACATTGTGTTCCAGCTCACTGGTGAGTAGGAACTTCATCTAGCTGGAAGACCCATGTGTCCAACACCTTTGGGAAGTCATCAGTTGTGTCCTGGAATGCAGCTGGCTGCTGGTTTCTCTAGCTAAACAATAATGAATGAATGAATGAGTGGGTGGGTGAGTGGGGAGTGCTTGTGGAGGCCACAGAGGTCACTGTGAGCCTTGGTGGACACTGTCATTGCATGAGCAGCCCCTTCCTTTCCTGCTGCTCATTCTGGGTCTCCAGGCTGTCCATGTCTGGACATGTCTGCTTCCTCTGGAGCCTCTCTCCATTCTGGGGTGGGAGGGCAGGTGATGAGCATCTGGAAAAGCAGAAGGGTGGATTTTGTTTGATTTATAGACCAAGGAAAGCTGAAAGAAGTTTGGGGAAGCTGTTGTTTGGGCCTTAACTGCCATATCTGTACCAGGCTTAGGGCTTCTTGTAACAAACCTTGACATCAACAGGCTTGGTTCCTTGATGCACAGACTCACACATCGCCACAGAGTTTTCTGATGAAGTGTGAGTTACATGGCACATATAGAACTTCCTTCTGTAGCTGGGTCTTCTGGGAGCTCCTCCCAAGAGTACTAGAAGAGCAGGCCTTACCTGATAACTTCCTGCCTGGCACCCAAACCAGCCCTGGCACCCAAACCTGGCCTGAGCAGGGTTGCCAGTCGTGGGCAGAGGTCTCCTGTGCTGGTGTTGGGCAGGTGCCTCCTTTTCTTTTTCTGCCCTCAGGGAGCTCATTCTCTGGTGCAGAAGAGGAAATTAAGCAAACCACTATCAAAGACTTGTTTTGATTGCACGGAAGAATCTCATCTGCATATATTAGAGTAATACAGGCATTAGCCAAGTGCATTATAAGTATATTTTCTTAAGATAGAAATCTCCAAGTTTTAAAGGAAGAATTGTCTTTGGTGCCTCTTGGCCTGTGAGATACTTGATCTGGAGAAGCAGATGGGACCTTCCATGTCTGACCTCAGAGAGGCCTGGAAAGGTGTTACCATTTTTCCAGGCTCCTCTGCTGGCCTGCTACAGTGCTCCTTTGGATGTAAGCCTCCAAAGCTACTTTTAAAAATGTAAATGTTGCCTGGGAAGGGTAACTTATTAAGCCATAATTTACATTAGCTTGAATTAATTTATCAGGTTAGCTAGTCTCCAAAAAATGATCAGAAGAAGTGGAAATTGGTTTTGATTGGGGCTGGGGAGGAGGGTGTAGGGTGCTAGCTGGGAAGGTGGGCAAGTGTGGCCCCCACAGGGGTGCCTGTCCTGGGCCCTGGCTGGCTGGAGGTATGGTGTTTGAAGAGAGGGGGCACTGGAGCCAATCTCTGTAGTTGTTTTTTAGGGGCTAGCCTATCAGTCACACACACATAACCAGCGCTTTATGTGGTTGTCTGCTGATCTCCATATCTGTTTCCTCTTCTCTGCCAAAGCCAAACCTTAGCTGTCTTTGCACCAGCTCTTCTCTTTCCTCCACGTGAATAGCAATATTTTTAAGCCAAGGCCAAAGTCCTTTTTATTAAAGCACAGTGGCTTGTTGGTTTTGTTGAGTTCTGTTGAAATGAAGAATGCAACCCAAGTTTCTGTGAGCTCTACCAGGTGGAGGAACAAGTGGGTCATTTGTTTTTTACTAGCTCATGCCTCTACCTGCTAATGTGAGGCCTCTAGCCCACCTCAATGTCTTACCAGTGTGATAAAGCAGACTTGGAGCAGTTCTTGAATACCCAGGGGGAAAATTCTCATCAGGAGCCTCTATTTGCTTGGAGGCTGGGGGGTAACCCAGTATTTTCCTGTATTCCTTGGTGGGTAGAACTGGTCCCTCAGAAAGAGGTGGGTGCATAGAGAGCTGAGGACCTTCCTGGGAAAAGAGTCCTAGACCCCAACCATTCCCCTTGAAGTTCAGTAGTATTAAGGACTTCCCTAACAGATTGGGATGGTCCTTCACTGAGGTTCTTAGACAAGAAAGAGGAAGTCCTGAAGGAAATTCACCACGAGGCCGGAGGACTTGATCTGTGCTCAACCCCAAGGACTTACCTAGATCTTGAACTCTCTTATGCCACATCCTTCCCTTCATATCTATGCTAGTTCAACCCAAGTCTGCTCCTTTACCCCAGCCCATGAGCAGTGAAGTGGCTGGAGAAGCCAGCACACATTAAGATGATACTGCTGGGCTTAAGACAGAGCACCACTCTGTCTGGTGCTCCTATGCGTTCTTAATTTACTTTTCAAGTCTATAAGATTCTTTTTACGATTTTTATTGTGGGAGGGAGGGCACACAAGTAGGGGGAGTGGCAGGCAGAGGGAGAAGCAGGCTCCCCGCTGAGCAAGGAGCCCGATGCGGGACTCGATCCCAGAACCCTGGGATCATGACCTGAGCCGAAGGCAGAGGCTTAACTGACTGAACCACCCAGGTATCCCTGTTCTTTTTACATTTTACTTGCACTCTCCTTAACCTCCAAAGACGCTGCCCCATCTTGTCAACTGACAACCCTACCTTTCATTTTTCCAAGAAAATAATAGAAGGAATCCGAACAAGACTGTATTTCTCCATCACCAAATCTGTTAGCCTTCTTATTTTGGCGAGCCCTGTCCTCTGCCTCCATCCTGTATGACAGATGAGCAGTCCCTGCCCTATTGAAGGCTGATGCCTCTACCTGTAGCCTAGATCTTCTTCTCTCTTGTCTACCCAAGGATGCTGCCTTACATTTATCCCTTTTCTTCTGGATGATTGGTTAGGTCTTCTCTACTGACCTAGAGATGTGCTGTCAGTTCTTGCTCAGCTGAACGACAACCTAAAACAAGCAAACAAGACCCCCAAATTTCCTTGGCCCCAAGTCTCTCCCGGGCTTGTGCTCCAGTTTGCTGTATAGCAGAATTCTTCAAGAGAATTGTCCATCTCCAGTGTTGTCACTTCCTTGGCTTCTGTTCTTCATCCACTCTGGGGGTGGGAGGGGCTCTTGTCTGCAGTCCTTACTTTTGGAACTGTTCTTGTCCTAACCACCAGGGAGAGTCCATTTGTCAATTACAGTGGGTTAACTCTCCTGCTTGTCATACTCGAGCCCTCAGCAGTGTTGAAATAGTTGATGACTGCCTTCTTTGCTATAAACATTTTATAATAAAATATGTCATCCCTGTGAAAGGTGGGGAAAAGGCCAGAATGCTGTCCTGTTTGTGACTGAAAACATTACTGGTACAGTCGAAGCCCTCTCCCTCTTGAATTATCTAACAAAAAAATCTTCCCTCCAAGACCCCACACCTGGTTTTTCTCCCATGTCATGGGCACTTCCTTTTCTATATCATATGCCTCCTGACCTCTAACCTGACTCAATCTTTGGACTTCTCATTCAGCCTGTGGCTGTAAAACACCCGTGTAGGGGTATCCCAGAACAGCTCTTCCCAATTCCCCTGGTATTCTTTCCCAGGTGGATTCTAGGATCCTCATGGAGAAGGGCTTGTGGCAAGTTGCCCCTCTGAGTTACCAGACATTCCTAGACCACTGAAGGTCAGAAGTGTGCTCAGCTTTAGCTCAAACTGGAAGCTCGAACCAATGAATGATCCAAGGACCCTCAGAGGAAAGTTGTTCTACTCTGGGATGGCAATAGAAGAATATTAGGTTAGGGGGCTCTACAAGTTAGAGCAAGGGTATTCTGGCCTCCTGAAGGACCCTGGTGTTTTTGTTTTCATTTTAACTATGTGCATTTGGCTTTTTCCCAGTGCATCCTTTGAGTCCCAGACTAAGTAGAGAATTGGAGGGCAACTCACAACCCAGAGACAGAACGGTGGAGGTAGAAGAAGCTTCTGGAGACCATGAGAAATAAGGGGATGTTGCGTGATACTTTCCCCAACCACTAGGTTCTAGGTAGCTTAGGCCCAGGGCAGTAGACAACCTGAGGGAGCTACAGATTCTAGGGGAAAGAATCAGAGGAGGTGTGAGTTCTTCTGATCTCCCATTTCAGTAAGCCTGCAGTGAAAATGATAATCGGAGAACTGTAGTCCATGAGCTCCATGAAGATAGGCAGATTTCACTCACTTGTGGAATTTAAGAAACAAAACGGACAAACATAGGGGAAGGGAAGGAAAAATAAAGACAAAAACAGGGAGGAGCAAATCATAAGACACTCTTAACTATATGAAATAATCTGAGGATTGCTGGAGGGGAGGTGGGTGGGGGCAGGGGAAATTGGGTGATGGGCATTAAGGAAGGCACTTGATATAATGAGCACTTGGTGTTGTATGCAATTGATGAAGCACTGAATTCTACCTCTGAAACCATAATACACTACATGTTAATTGAATTTAAATAAAAAATTAAAAAGACATGCAGAAAGTTGGTCTCTTTACCTTGTAATGTCCACTAGCATAGCATCTGACACATAGTAAGTGCTCAGTAAATATTGATTAAATGAAAGGAGTTATTCTAATACTGAATTAACAGATGTGGAGTCAGAATATAATGAAAATGCAAAGTACTTTTGCACAGATGAAAGTGACCTTGAGCCAAAAAAATACTCCTCTTTGGGATCTCTAGATCAGATGATGGGTGGTAGAAAGAATGTGAATGTTGTAGGTCTTCTGTCCCCTGGGATTGGAGTCTGGGACAGAAGTGGGGAGATGTAAGTAAATATGTGAGAAGGGACTCAAACTCTTTTTGGCAATAAAACTTTGAAGGAGCTGGGAAAAGCACAATTCCCTGTGTCCAGAAGTATTAACATGCATACAGAAGCAACAGGTGATGGGTAGTAAAAGAATATTGATGATACTTTGTAAGTAGTTACAGGAACGAGGACGTTTATGTATGTGCATAGGTGTATGTTAATCTCTGATTTCCTTTATTTTCTCTCCTTTCCTCTATAACCTTGCCATTCTTAGATCTTTTTGGAGAGATAATTCTTCATTGGGCTGCAGAGGTGAGCCCTGTGCATTGGAGTTTTTAACAGCATCCCTGGCCTCTGCCCGCCAGATGCCTATAGCATCCCCTATTTGTGAAACTCAACATTATCTTCAGACATTGGGGACAAAATTGTCCCCAGGTGAGAACCATCACCCTACTATTTTATATGAGGAGTGCTGGTCCTCATATAAAGTAGCAGCTAGACAGGGACTGTGTATTGCCTGGAGACCTTGGACTTGAAGGCTGTGGTGACCTCCACTGGTATCTCCAGCAACAGCCTGTCTGTGGTTCTAGCTCTTGCTGGGCAGGTCCATCAAGACTCCAGGTTCTCAAATATGCTTCTTCCTTTTGATGATGGAGTGCTGTAGTGCATGTTCAACTTTATTGATTTGGAGGATCAAATAGCACCCAGTTCATGATGGGCAGCTCGGGTCCCATGGTCACTTGATATCTCCTGGTTAGGTGTTTAGTTTCTGCCAAGGCCCCATAATAAGTTAGGGATGGTTTCTCAGAAGAAGAGATGTCAGTGAGGAGAGTATGTCTTTGCTTCCACACCCTGGAAGTCTGGGCTATGATTCTCCTGTTGGGACTTCTAGAGGTCCCTTACAGCGTCCTTATTTGCCACAGACACTTTAAACAAGGTTGAATCTGCTGGGGCAACTTACATCCTCATGTTCTTCACTCCCTCAAGGGCAGCACCTACTCCTGTTTCTGTAGAAGTTTTCCTGGGAGCTCTGCTATGCTAATCATTGCCCCAAAGAGGAAACTGGCAGGCACAACTCTGCTGGGTATTTTTCCAATGCCTCATTCTCATGCATCAGTCAATTATTAGCATTTGTTTTCTCCAGCTTGTTAATTAAGCACAGATACTGTGTCTGTATGTTTCAGTGCCTGAGTTGTCATAGCACCTAATTTGCAAGAAAACATTGTTAGGCTGTGTTCCCTTTTCCCAGCTCTCTGTGTGCATTGGGCAGCACCTTAGATACTCACTGGTGTATGTCTCTCTAAGTATTAACAGGGTGTAGATAAGGACCCTATAGTCAGCCTTGCTTGTGATCCCGGAATCCGCCCCTGTAGCATCCCAGAAGATGCCCAGAGGAGACAGGAATGTCACAGTAGTGATGAAAGAAGGCATTCCACTGTCAGGGAAAACTTGCATTGTTAGAAAGCTACTTCTCATATTGAACTTTGTGTAATCAGGCTTGCAAGTCAGCACTCGAGTGCCAGCTTATTCCCTCTTAGGTAGTTTAGTTTCAATTAGGAGACCTTGGTTATTAAGATCCCAAGAGTTTATTTCCCAAAGATATGTTGAGCTGAAGCTGAAAGATTTTCCTTTAAAAAATAGAGCTCTCTATTAAAAAACCACACAATGATAAAAGAAAACCCCAAAATATCAAACAAAGCCCAGTTGTTGGAGCCTTGAGTAAGAAGTATCTTTCAATTCACCTTAAATTTTCCTATTACACATTAAATCTTTTTTTATTGAATTATAATTGACATACAATATTATTACTTTCAGGTGTACAATATAGTGATTCAATATTTTTATACATTACAAAATGATCACCTCGATAGGTCTAGTTACCATCTGTCACCATACAAAACTATTATAATATTACTGACCAAATTCCCTATGCTGAACATTATATCCTGTGACTTATTTTTAACCGGAAATTTGTACCTCTTAATCTCTTTCACCTGTTTTCCCCATCTCACTGCCCCCTTCCCTCTGGCAACCACCAGCTTTTTTCTGTGTATCTATTAGTCTGTTTTGTTAGTTTTGTGTTTCATATTCCACATAAAAGTGAAACCATAGGGTATTTGTCTTTCTCTGATTTATTTCATTTAGCACAATACATTTTAGGTCCATCCATATTGTTGCAAATGGCAAGATTTCATTCTTTTTTTTTTATGGATGAATGTGTGTGTGTCTGTGTGTGTGTGTAGATGATACATCTTCTTCATTCAGGTATTCATGGAAACTTAGGTTGCTTCCATATCTTGGCTATTGTCAAAAAAGCGGCAATGGCAATGTCCACAATAGCCAAACTGTGGAAAGAGCCAAAATGTCCATCGACAGATGAATGGATAAAGAAGATGTGGTGTGTGTGTGTGT
>NC_138379.1:86980572-87012179 GCF_054177405.1 Leptonychotes weddellii | reverse complement strand
GCAATATATGTTAAGAAAAAAAAAAGCAGGAGGGGAAGAATGAAGGGGGGGAATCGGAGGGGGAGATGAACCATGAGAGATGATGGACTCTGAAAAACAAACTGAGGGTTCTAGAGGGGGGGTGGGAGGATGGGTTAGCCTGGTGATGGGTATTAAAGAGGGCATGTTCTGCATGGAGCAGTGGGTGTTATGCACAAACAATGCATCATGGAACACTACATCAAAAACTAATGATGTAATGTATGGTGATTAACATAACAATAAAAAATTTTAAAAAAAGCTGCAATGAACATAGGGATACATATATCTTTCCGAATTAGTGTTTTCATCTTTTTTGGGTAAATAATGAGAAGTGGAATTGCTGGATCCTATGGTAGTTCTGTTTTTAATTTTTGAGGACTCTATTACTGTTTTTTCATAGTGGCTGTACCAATTTACATTTCTTCCAACAGTGTACAAGGGTTCCCTTTTCTCCATGTTCCTGCCAACACTTGTGATTTTTTTTTTTTTTTTTTTTTTGGATAATAGACATTTTGACAGATGTGAGGTGTTATCTTGTAGTTTTGATTTGAATTTCCCTGTTGATTAGTGTTGTTGATCATCTTTTCATGTGCCTGTTGGCCATCTCTAGGTCTTTGGAAAATTGTTCAGGTCCTCTGCCCACTTTTTAATCAGGGGTTTATTGTTAGTGAGTTGTAGGAGTTCTTTATATATTTTGGATATCAACATTGTAAGTTTCTTGCCCCATTCAGTAGGTTGCCTTTCATTCTGTTGATAGTTTCCTTTACTGTGAAAAAATTTTTTAGTTTGATGTAATCCCATTTTATTTTTTCTATTGTTGCCCTTGCCTGAGGAGACTTTTCCAAAAAAATATTGCTAAGACCAATGCCATGCTCACTGCCATCTTTTCTTTTAGGGGTTTTATGGTTTCCAGTCTTACTTTTAAAAATTTAATACATTTTGAGTTTATTTTTGTAGATGATGTATAAAAGTTTCATTCTTCTGCATGTATCTATCCAGTCTTCCCAACACCAATTACTGAAGAGATTGTCCTTTCCCCCAGTGTCGTAGACTAATTGACCATATAAGTGTGGATTTATTTCTGGGATTTCTATTCTGATCTGTGTCTACTTTTATGCCAGTAACATACTGTTTTGATTAGTATAGCTTTGTATATTATAGGTTGAAGTGAGGGAGTGTGATGTCTCCAGCTTTGTTCTTCTCAAGATTACTTTGGTTATTTGGGATCTTCTGTGGTTCCATACAAATAGGATTATTCTACTTACTTGAAAAATGCCATTGGTATTTTGAGGGGGGTTGCATTAAATCTGTAGATTGCTTTGCATTGTAGGGACATTCTAACAGTATTCTTCCAATCCATGAGCGTGGAATGTCTTTTCATTTTTTTGTGTCATTCTCAGTTTCTTTCATCAGTGTCTAGTTTTCAGAGTACAGGTTTTTGATCTTCTAGGTTAAGTTGATTGTTACATATTGTTTTTGATGAAACTGTAAATGGGATTGTTTTTTAAATTTCTTTTTCTGATGGTTTGTTATTAGTATATGCAACAGATTTTTGTTTATTTTGTATCCTGGAAGTTTACTGAACTCATTTCTTCTAATAGTTTTTTCTTTAGGATTTTCTACATATGGTATGTCATCCTCAAATAGTGACAGTTTTTCTTATTCCTTTCTAATTTGGATTCCTTTTATTTTTCATGTCTCATTACTGTGGCTAGGACTTCTAGTACTATGTTGAATAAAATGGTGAGAATGGGCATTATTGTCTCATTCCTGATCTTAGAGAAAAAGCTTTCAGCTTTTCTCTGTTGAATATGATGTTAGCTGTGGGCTTGTCATATGTGACTTTTCTTATGTTGAAGTACATTTCCTCTGTACCCACTTAGTTAAGAGTTTTATTTTTAACATTGTAAATGGATGTTGAATTTTGTCAAATGCTTTTTCTGTATCTGTTGAGATGATCATATGGTTTTTATGCTTTGTTTTGTTAATGTGGTGTATTATGTTGATTGATTTGTGGATATTAAACTATCCTTGCGGGCGCCTGGGTGGCTCAGTCGTTAAGTGTCTGCCTTTGGCTCAGGTCATGATCCCAGGGTCCTGGGATCGAGCCCCGCATCGGGCTCCCTGCTCTGCGGGAAGCCTGCTTCTCCCTCTCCCACTCCCTCTGCTTGTGTTCCCTCTCTCGCTGTGTCTCTCTCTGTCAAATAAATAAATCTTAAAAAAAAAAAAAAAAACTATCCTTGCACTCCTGGAATAAATCTCACTTGGTTATAATGTATGCCCCTTTTAATATCTTGTTGAATTTGGTTTGCTATATTTTGAGGATTTTTGCATCTATGCTCATCAGGGATATTGGCATGTAATATTTATGTACATATGTATGTGGTGTTGTGGTTTTGTTATCAGGGTAATGCTGGCCTCATAAAATGAGTTTGGGAGTGTTCCATCCTCCTCAATGTTTTGGAATAATTTGAGGAAGATAGGTATTAACTCTTTAAATGTTTGGTAGAATTCATCTGTGAAGCCATCTGGACCTGGACTTGTCTTTTGGGAGTGTTTTGATTACTGATTTTATTTCATTACTGGTAATCTATTCTGATTTTCTATTTCTTCATGATTCAGTCTTGGAAGATAGTATGTTTGTAGGAATTTATATATTTCTTCTAGGCTGTCTAATTTGTTGGCATGTAATTGTTTACAGTTTTCTAATCCTTTTTATTTCTTTTGTATCAGTTGTAATTTTTCCACTTTCATTTCTGGTTTTATTTGGCGCTCTCTCATTTGGTTAAAGGCTTGTCAATTCTGTCTTTCTTTTCAAAGAACCAGCTCTTAGTTTCATTTTCGTTTGTTCTTTCATTCTGTCCTGTCCTTCCTGTCCTGCCTATATTTCATTTATTTCCATTCTGATCTTTATTATTTTCTTTCTTCTAGCAACTTTGGGCCTTGTTTGTTCTTCTCTTTCTAGTTCCTTTAGGTGTAAGGTTAGATTGTTTGAGATTTTTATTTCTTGAGGTAGTCTCTATGGCTATGAACTTCTCTATTAGAACTGCTTTTGCTGCATCCCCAGAATTTTGGAGCATTTGTGTCCATTTTCGTTTGTTTCAAGGTATTTTTGGTTTCCTCTCTGATCTCTTCATTGACCCATTGGTTGTTTAATAGCATGTTGGTTAGCCTCCAGTTGTTTGTGGTTTTTCCCAGTTTTCGTCTTGTAATTGATTTCTAGTTTCATACTGCTACAGTTGGAAAAGATGTTGGATATGATTTAAATCTTAAATTTATTGATACTGTTTTGTGGCCTAACATACAGTTTATCCTGGAGAATGTTCCATGTGTACTTGAAAAGAGTGTGTATTCTGCTTTTGGATGGGATGCTCTGTATATATCTATTAGGCCCATCTGGTCTAATGTGTTTTTTTTTTTGGTCTAATGTGTTAAGGCTGAAGTTTCCTTATTGATTTTTCTGCCTGGATGATCTATCCATTAATGTAAGTGGAGTGTTAAAGTTACCTACTATCATTGTTGTTGCTGTCTGTTTCTCCCTTTATCTCTGTTAATATTTGTTTTATGTATTTAGGTGCTCTTATATTGAGTACATAAGTATTTTAAAATGTTATATCTTTTTGTCTGCTTGACTCCTTGATTATTATGTAATACCCTTCTATGTCTTTTGTTACAGTCTTTGTTTTAAAGACAGTTTTGTCTAATATAAGTATTGGTGCCCCAGCTTCTTTTCATTTCCATTTGCATGGTTTATCTTTTTTGATCCCTTCACTTTCAGTCTGTGAGTGTCTGTAGATTTGAAGTGAGTCTCTTGTAGGCAACATATAGGAGGGTCTTGTTTTTTTTTAGTCCATTCAGCCGCACTCTGTCTTTTGATTGGAGCATGTAGTCCATTTAAAATTAATTATTTTTTTTTAAGATTTTGTTTATTTATTTGACAGCAAGAGAGGGAACACAAGCAGGGGGAGTGGGAGAGGGAGAAGCAGGCTCCCCACCAAGTAGGGAGCCCGATGCGGGGCTTGATCCCAGGACCCTGGGATCATGACCTGAGCCGAAGGCAGATGCTTAACGGCTGAGCCACCCAGGTGCCCCTAAAATTAATTATTGATAAGTATGAATTATTCCTATTTGTTAATTGTTTTATGGTGGTTTTTGTAGTTCCTCTCTGTTCGTTCTCTTTCTCTCTTCCCTTGTGGTTTGATTGTTTTCCTTAGTGTTTAGATTTTTTTCTCTTCTTCCTTTGTGTATTTACTAGAAGTTTTTTCTTTGTGGCTACCATGAGGTTCCCATATAACATCTTATATATGTAACAATCTTTTTAAAGTTGATATTAAGTTATCGTGAATACTTTCCAAAGCTTTATATCTTTATTTCCCCCACTTTATATTTTTGGTGACACATTTTACATCTTACTTTATGTATACCTTAACTAATTATTGTATTTTTTTTTTTAAAGATTTTATTTATTTATTTGACAGAGAGAGAGATAGCCAGAGAGGGAACACAAGCAGGGGGAGTGGGAGAGGGAGAAGCAGGCTTCCCGCTGAGCAGGGAGCCCGATGCGGGGCTCGATCCCAGGACCCCGGGATCATGACCTGAGCTGAAGGGAGACGCTTAACGACTGAGCCACCCAGGCGCCCCTAATTATTGTATTTTTAATTTTTACTGCATTTATCTTTTCCTCTTCATACTTGCTTTATAAGTAGCTCATCCTCTACCTTTTATTTACCTTTTCTAGTGAGATTACCTTTGTGTGTTTTCTTTTTTTTTTTTTTTAAGATTTTATTTATTTCTTAGAGTGAGAGCAGGAACACAAGTAGGGGGAGTGGGAAAGGGAGAAGCAGGCTTCCCGCCGAGCAGGGAGCCTGATGCGGGGCTCGATCCCAGGACCCCAGGATCACGACCCCAGCTGAAGGCAGACGCTTAACGACTGAGCCACCTAGGTGCCCCTTGTGTGTTTTCTTAATTAGTGTCTTTTATGTTTAGCTTAGAGAAGTCCCTTAATATTTCTGGTAAGGCTGGTTTAGTGGTGGTGAACTCCTTTAGCTTTGTTTATATTGAAAACTCTTAATCTCTCTTTCAATTCTGAATGATAACCTTCCAGGTAGAGAATTAAATGGTTGGCAATTTTTCCCTTTCAGCACTTAATTTTAATCTTTCTGGATTGTGAACATAGCTTTGGGGCTTCTGGCCATTTATTTCTACTTACAGATGGGAAACCTCTGGTCCTGGAGGGCTAAGCAACTGACTTGAGTGTACATAGAAAGTCTTAGTGCTTGGATTCAAATCTTGCTCCACTGGGAGACAGAACACTTGTGTTTTCTGCCATTCCACCTAAATGGGGAGCCTTTGACAGGTGAGATTCAGTATATGACTGCTTTCTGAAAATGAAAGAGAAAGCCTTAGCTGGTTGAGCAATTTTTCTTCTCCTAAAACAGAAGTATACAAACCACCTGTATTTGCAGAATGATAAAACCCTCATTTCCAACTTGTTCAATAAGTTTTCTTGCCACCTGACTTCTTATGACTATTTTTGTTGACGTTTGATGAAAACTTGCTCTGAGCTTAGCTTTATGAGAGTTATTGCTTTGAATTTATCTGCTGGAGTCATCATAGGAACCAGCCTTATGTGGTAGTTACAGGGCCTTGGCTTATACTGGACACCACCAATTTCTAGAGGCACTGGGATCCTTCCAGATCAGCATTTGAACAGCACATTTAGACCCTAACAAGGCCATCAAGGACCCACTCAATACTAAGCGGGCACATAGCATGTACCAAACATGCTTCCAAGTAGATTGTGCCTTATACCTACTTGCAGCGGATATTTTTGGAATGTACATGGAGGCATAAATCATACATTATTACAAGTAATTAAAAAACAGGAGATTTTTAAGATGTAGTTTTGTCAGGTGGTCAAGTCTTTCAGGCCTCAGAAGGATCCATTAGTTCTGAAGGTCTCCTCAATCTCTGGAGATGAGCAACAACTGTCTGGGAACATCAGTAGCCTGAAAGAACAGTCTCATCACTGCTTCCTAAGTTTTATGAATGTCTATCCTCCTGCATGATGACTTTGAGACCTTGGCCTATGCTTCTTCGTCAGTGTGCATGAGTTTGATGCTTTCTTAATAATTCATGTATATATGTAATATAATACTGTCTTTTGAACACCTGCTCACTGTTAGACACTTGTAACACACACCTCTCCTCTTTTACAACACCCTCATGAGCTGTATTACCCTTCGTTTGCAGATGAGGACACTGAGGCACTGAGGTTAAACAATTTGCCAAGGTCACATGGTAAGTGGCAAGGCTGAATTAACGCCTGTTGGCTTAACTCACTCTCTCTCTCCCCCTCCCTCCTCTGCCCTCCCTTCTTTCCTTTCCTCCTTCCCTCCCTCCCTGCCTGCTTGCCTGCCTGCCTGCCATCAAATTATCAACTAGAAGACCCCCAGGTTGTCTGTTGTAGACACTCACACCCACTCTGTAGTCCTAAATGTCTACATTTCTCCTGGGATGCTCTGGTGAAAGTGGCTGTGTGGTGTTGTCTCTCCTAGTTTGCTGGTCCTTGTAGGAGAGGTGGGGTTCAGAACTTTGCTGTCTCTGGACAGGGACCCCCCCCCATGGCTCTGCTGTTGGGGCAGCTCTCCTGGGGTGGATATGTGCTTCTTTACTGCAGTAAAGGTTGCAAGATGTCTGCAGCCACCACAAGGTGCGTGACCTCAGCTAAGTGCCTGGTCCTGACTTCTTGCCCTGAGAATCAGGATTTGCAGGGAGAGGATGATTGTTGAGGAGAGGAGAGGATCATTTTATTTCCTGTGGAGCCCACCACCCTCTCTGGCTTCCTCCTGTCTCAGCTGAATGACATTTGTGCCAGCTGCTCCCAAAGGGAGTCACTTTGGTGAAATGTCACAGGCTTTGGTACAAATGATGGTTCTCCATCCTTCACTTCTCTCCCTGCTGCCTCCTTTCCACCCCTCAAGTACCTTTTTTATTTTGAAAGGACACCACCTTGAAATTCAAGTGTGGGGGGATAAAAGTAATTACATTTTCTATTCAGGTTTCCCTCTCAGAAAGCCTCCAAATCATCTCTGGCTAAAACACAGGGATTATTCCAGAGGAAAAATGTGATTAGTTGCATCTTTGCCTGCTTCCCCCTCTGGGTTTCACCCACCACTTTTCTCCCGTGCTAAGGGTGATGATGACAGTGCGGCTGATTGCTCTGCAGCTCTGGGAGAGCTGAGGCCCTTCTCCCAGCAGAGGTCAAGTGTCTCACTCAATGTCACACAAGGAATAAGTGGTAGGCTTACCTGGATTCACAGCCAGGCTGCTCTGACTCCAGAGCCATGCTTGTATTAACTCTGCTGTGTAACTGCAGTGACTATATTTGCGGAACCAAAAATTGGGAGGTATTTTCTGGCAAATGATTTGCTTTTCCTGATTTATTGTTTTTCAGATTTTAATACAAAAAGCCATTTGGAGTTATCAAAATGAAATCCTATTTTCCTATATATTTAATAAAATCACCATTGGAAAAAAATAATTATATATGCCTGGGATTTTCCCAGGGAACCCAGCACACAGAGTTGTTACTTGGTAGGAATGTACTTGACCAGGAGCTAAGAGTCTTAATTCTGGTCCAGGTTTAGCTTTAACTAGCTGTGTGATCTTGGTTAATTTACTGCACCTCTCTGGGACTTATTTCCTTAATTTGTGAATTGAGCGAGGTGGGTCAGATGATATCTTAGGACCTCTCAAGCCCTGGTTTTCAGTGACCTTGAAATTCTAGGTGCAGGCTTCATTATTTGGACTGTCACCAGTATATAGATGAGATTCTAACTTTAGACATGGTTTTGCTTCTCTCCTGTTTTGGGCAAATCTTGGCAACATCTCAGTCCAGTCCTTTGCCAGTCCTGTACCCTGGGGAGCTTGCTTTCTTTTTTTGCCAGATGGAACCCTGGGAGCTTATTTTTCTGATTTTTCCATTAAAACGATCTCTTGGACTTGCCTCCATGCTTGCTCCTTTCTCTTCCTTCATGCTTTTGTGCGTAGTGTCCTTCTCCCACACAGCTGAGACTGCAGCCGGACTCCCACGCAGCAGCCTCCACTCAGCTGCCCCCTGGCATTCCCAGCCCCTCCCTTCTTGCTGCTGTTCTGTCGTGCCTCTCCCGGTGTCTTCCCCTCTCTCTCTCTCATATTTCAGTCTCTGTCTGTGCTGGCTCCTTCGTTTTCAAATAAAATACAGGCTCAGCTCTCCCTGTACCGAAAGGGACAAATAAACAAGTCTTGGCTCTGCTGTCCCTGATGCAGAGGATAAAATTCTTTTTCCTCTCCCATTGCTTCCTTTCCTGGCTGCCCCTACCCCATTTAAATTTCCCTGCCCTTTTTCATACTTCGCAATTGTCCTCTTAAAGATAACCAGAGATAGCCTATTCTTGAAATCCAATAGCTGTTTCTCCTCATTTTCCTTGACCTTTCTGCAGTGTCTGGCACTGTCACTTCTTTCTAAAACACTCTTACTTGGCTTCAGTTGTCACTCCGCTGTCTCCTTCACCTTGGGAGATCCTGACTTTGACTCATTTTCTACTCTTTTTCAGAGATCACATCTAATCTCATGGCTTCCACTAAATCTCCTTGAGATTCTGACACCAAATTTCTAACTGCCTTGGATATTCCATTGCCACTCCATTCAACGTGTTTACAGTGGAATTTGCCATTCTTGGTCAAAATCCTACTTCCCACCCAGATCTCCCATTGCTGTCCATTTGCTGTCATTCAGTTAAGTGGGTTTGAAACCTAGTCGATGTCCCCCATTCCTCCTTGTCTCTTATCCACTCATTCATTAGTCACTAAACTGCTCTATTTGTTCTTCATAAAGTCTTCAAATGCGTTGCCTCCCTTTGTTTCCACTGCTGCTATCTCGGCTGTGACACACAAATTATCCCTTAACTAGTCTTTAATTTCTTGATCCTCCAACCCATCCTATTTTTCTCTATGTCAATAATCTTTCTAAAATATTACTTTGCACACTTCACTGTATTCTTTTGCTTCCTGCATTCCCAATCACTAAACAAACTTGCAAAGCATCCCAGAATAATACCCCAAACTCTCAGGTTGATGTTCAAAGGCACCTCAAATTTGGCCCTAATCTATTCCAGTCTTACCTCCCATAGGTACTCTTCTCCTTAGTCAAAGGGTACATGCTTTGTCTGCCTTTTTGTGTATCCAGAGCTTGCACCTCCTCAATCCCATGTTCTTGGGCAAATAAATAGGTCTCCATGAGACTCTGTTTCCTCATCTATAAAATAATAATACCTCTGATTTCCTTTGGTGGTTGTGAGGATAAAATTCATGTATTTAACAAACATTTGTTGGAGAGGTACTTGGGATTTTCTAAATATTTATGCTCCAGGTTCTGGGAATCTCGCAAAGATAAATAAATTACAGCCCCTCCCTTGAGTTGCTCTGGTCATTGGGAAAACGTATATTTAGGAAACTGACAGCATCAGTAGGGTGGGATGAGCATGTTTGCTAGGCTGGCAAGTGCATCGTCGGCCTCGCCTGGCCCTGCCCCTCCAACCTGAGACCTGCTCTGGGCTCCTGTAAGTCACCCTTGAGCAATGTCTACCCGTCCTCCTCCCATTCCCTAAGGGCCCAGCTCTCCCTAATGTGAAAATGAGTGATAATGGATGCTAATTCAGTGTGTTACTTCTTCCAGGTGACATATTTACATTTTAATAGGAGACAATTCAAGAGGATATTTTAAGCCCTGTGGCGGGTGGATGGAGACATATTTTGCTGTAGAGAGGGCTTGGGGGGCCTCCAGTCGTACTGCGTAGGCACCCACTGATTCTAGTCATGGGATTGGCTCCACTCAGGATCCGGAGATGAGGACTCCCCCCCCCCCCCAGGCTGTGCTGCCTCCCCACATTATCTGAGTACTCTGGAGCGTGGGAGTCTCAGTACAGTGACGGATGAGACATCTGTTCCATGATGGGCTATTACCAACAATTCATTACTGCAAAATGGACTTACCCTCATTAGCCCAGGAGCTCTGAGTTTAATGTGGCATTCTGCAATCTCACAGATTCTGCTGCACACATTGGAGACATGCATCACATTTTATAGAGCCAGGAAACCTGAACTTTACAGAAAACAATGGAGATTTAGCATGCCTCTTGAATTAGTTGACATATTTACTCTTCATGAATAAGCCTGTTTTGTAGAAAATACTGTAGCTTACAGCTTCATTATTAGAAATTAGCTCGCCCCACTGCTCTGTTCAAGGACGCAGTTCTCCTTGGAGAACAGTTTTGTCCTTATCATTTGGGTGCTTGCAGTTAGGTGAATAGGTTTCTGAAGTTCTGGCCTGGGAATGTTTCTCTAGGGGCGGAGCTAGGTCTGTGTCTCCAGCTGTCTGTTCATCTTGCCTCACCTGTGTGACATCTGCAAATCTGGCCATTTTGGGAAGGTTTCTTTTTTCCTTTGTAATGCCTCCCAGCAAAACCATAGTTATATAGTCACACTTTTTTTGGGGGGGGGGTGTGAATTATCTGGAACCAGTAATCAATTCAAATAATGTACAATAGACATGGTGTCAGTTTCCTAAACTTTTGATATTGTAGGCCTTGCCAAACTCCTTGCCTGGGTTTAGCTTATCCTTGGGAAATTACACAGCCCCTTGTCATACTTCCACAAAATGACAGTTCTTCCAGGGATTCTATCTTTAAGGTAGAATAGCTCAGGGATCTATCTTTAAGGTATCTTCTATCTAGAAATTTCTATGTTCCATTTACCAAATTATCAGTCAAAAATTAGGGGATTCTTTAAAACCTACGCCCCAAATTCCAGATGTTCTGCTTCATTGGTTGGTAGTGACGGTGGATGAGGAGATCACTTTGGGGCCAAATCATGGTCAATTTACTTTATTTTTTCCCCATAGGAGTTAAACTTGGTACTTCATTTTCCTTCCTTGATGTGTCTCATAAACACACAGTAGCTTCTCTTCCAGGCTAAAAGGTACTTATTCACTCAACCATCCATCCCTTTCACAAATAGTTATTGTATGTTCATTATGTGCAAAGCGCTTTAGGTGTTGGGGCTGTGCTGGGCCCATAGCGTTCCCAAGGGACTCTTCAGCTCCTGCACAGACAGAATTCAATTAGATGCATCAAGGGCTTGTGGAGTATTTTGCAGTGGATCAGGCCCTGGGGTTACAGGAAGCCCAGAACACCACCTGAAAGGTACACACAGTGTTCCTGCAGGTCAGGCTGAGATACACGCTTCCATGTTTAGTGTCCTTCTTCCACACAACCTGCTGCTTTCCTGTTCAGTGAAGGGGACTTCCACCTGGAGACAACATTGTTATTAGAATTCTCATCTTAGATCCTTGAAGATTTCCTGTTCTGAACTATATGGAAATGTGAGGAGAATGTCCTTACATTTCAGCAAAACCAGCTTACCCATTGCCTTACCAGCTTAGGCCTCTTTCTTCACCATCAACTTCTGTTCATTTCTCCGTTGTACTAGTCATTGAAAATCAAGGGTCCTGTCTAGTTTCCATTTACCCAGAAGAAGAGGCTGTGTGACCTGGGGCAAGTTGGGATCCATTCATCAGTTTGGGGACATTTGGATTGTTTTTACTTTTTGACTATTATGAATAATGCTGCTGTGAACATTCGTGTAGAAGCTTTTATGGGGACATAGTATTTTATTTCTCTTGGGTGTATATCTAGGAGTGGAATTGCTGGGTCACATGGTAACTGTCTTGTTATGGAACTGCCAGACTGTTTTCCAAAGCAGCTGCACCATTTCACGCTTCCACAAGTGAAGTCTGAGAGCTCTACTTTTTCTACATCCTTGCCAACACTTGTCTTTTTTGTTATACCTATCCTAGTGAGTATGGAATGGTATCTCATTGTGGTTTTACTTTGTGTTTCCTTGATGACTAATGACATTGAGAATATTTTCATGTGCATATTGGCCATTTGTATATCTTTTCTGGAAAAATGTCTATTCAGACCTTTTGCCCATTTTAAAATTGAATTGTCTTTTTGATCATTGAGTTGTAATGAATTGATATATTTTAGATACAAAGTTTCTTATCAGATCTGTGATTTGCATATGCCCATTCTGTGGGTTTGATAAGGTTTCAAACTTCTCATTTTAAACTTGAGATAATAATGGTATCTATACCTTAGATTAGGATTAAGTGAAATCATAGATGGAAATCCCTTAACACAGGGTGTGAAACACATTAAACCCAATACATGTTAGTTGTTGTGCTGTATTTTTTTTTTTTTTTTTCATCCTGCAGACAAGAGCCTTCATTACATAATCTTACTTTGTCCTGGAGGCCTGCCCCTGGTGTATGGAATGCCACCAACTTCTAGGGAATACCTCCTTTCTTGAACCTTAGTTTTAGGCAAAAGCCTTCTGGCAAAGACAGCATGATAACAAGATCTGGGGTCATAGTGGCTGCCCTTTCTTGGGAATTTCTTGCTTGCCAGCCCTGCTTCTAGTGCTGTGCAAGCTGGAGTAGGCTGAGGGCTTCAGGAACAGCAGCTGCCACTGAACCTGGCCTGTTTGCCCTGGCTCTGCCTGGGATACAGCTAGGTCAGCCTGGAAGTCTGAGGTCAGCCTAGAAGTCTAGGGCCACAAAGGCAGTGGACATTTTGTAGCCCCCTTGGAGTCAGGCCTTGGCATGAAGAAGTCAGGGACCTGTTGACTGTCTGATGTGTTTTAAAATAGGGTCTAAGAAGGCAGTTCACTTGAGAGTTGTCATCTTTAGTTAGTGCTGGGAACTTGAAGCAAGGGAATATCATGTTCCTGATGAGAATTTTGCTATCACCATTTGCTGATAAGCCATCGCTTAAACTGGGCAAGATACTTTCCAGGTGACTAGACCCAGTCTGAGAAGGAATTATCCCATTGCCATGAGTACAGTATTTGGGAAACAACTGCCCATGTGGTTTCAAGGTTGGTGCATGTTAGATACTTATTTGTAAGATGGTGTTAAAGCCAGGGCAGCAGAGCAGCTTCCTAGCATCATCTACCCCTGTGAATCCTTTAACTACCGGTGTTGAAGATCCTCACAAACCCTACAAAGTGGGACTATTTCCACATCATTGTCAGTTGTTCATTCCCTCCTCTGTAGGTAAATCTCTCCCGGCATTAAATACTTAGTTCTCACCTGTGTAAGCCACTGGGCAGGCAAGGTGCTGTGTGAACAAGGATAAAACATCATCTTTGCCCTTAAACGTATCCTAGCTTGGGATCCCTAGAAAGCAGAGCCTGAGGCAAAAGCCTGCTAACATTCTCTTGACCAGAGAAAACCAAGAAAGTGGGAGCAAGGAAGAAAGTGGGGGCAGGCAGGGAAGGAGAAAGATGAAACACAAGGGCTCATTTCCAGGCTGGCTACTGCTTGATACAAAGCACCAATAATTGCTCATTCTTGTGACCCCATTTTCAGGGACCATTTGAGCTACTGAATCTCAGGGCATTTTTTTTCAAAGGGACAGATGGACACAGAGAAGGGATGCTTTTCTCTCTCTCCTTCCCTTTCACCCATCTTTGCCTTAAGGCAAACCTACCTAGTTTGCATGACATGGTCCTTCCGGGGCCACCGTGGAAGCCAGATCACGCTGCATAGTGTGGTACGGCGCTCACTTGAGTCTGGAAGAGCTGGCCGGGTGCTGGTTGGTGGAGTCCACAGAGAGTCAACAGCTCATGTGGAGCAAGTGAGCAAGGGCCTTGAGACAGGTGGGGCCAACAGGATCTGAGGGTCACATGGGAGATGTTGATACAGTTCTGGCTGGCACCACTCTGTCGTGTGTTTTGTGTGTGTGTGTGGTGGGTTTTTTGTGTGTGTGTGTGTGTGTGTGTGTGTGTGTGTGAGACAACAAGATACCCTCACTTTTTCCCTGAGGGAGAAATAAAAATTCCATTAGTCACAAATTCTGTATCAAGGCTATAACCTGCCACTCTCTCTGAAAAGAGGATAAGTGAAAGAATCTACAGTTCCTACCTCTGCCACTGGTTTGAGGACACAATTAATATTCATTGCCCCCTTCCTTGTAGATGTCTCTCCTCTTCAGCTAAAAGTTCTAGGTTGCTTGCCTAGTCAGTTGCCTAGTAGGTTTCTCCATGTTAACATGGATACAAATCAGGGTAGGTTGGGGGGGTGGGGGTGGGGTGGGTGTGGTGTTAAGATGCAGAATCTGATTCAGAGGTCTGGGGAGGGCCCAAGAGTCTGTTTGTCTAATGAGTTCTTCAGTCACACTGATGCTGCTGGTCCATAGGCACATGGGGTAGCAAAGACTGAGACTGAAGTTATCCCTTACTTGCCCTGCCCTTGTTACACTGTGGTTGCAGCAATTGTCCCTTTATAATTTTTACTGGGTTTCAAGCATGGAGAAAAGCCAGTGAATCCCCTGGGGTCCAGGAGTAATGCTCTTTGTGCCCATTGTCTGGCAACCACTTAGCTTCTTCTGGGAATCAGGGTTACGAATCCCACCAGTAAAGTAACACCTGTCCCTCTGGCTTAGGGAGTGCTAAGTGACTAAGTTATGGTCTCAACTTCAAGTTCAGTGAAACCCTGACTGACAGAACAGTTTCCTCCCTGACAACCAGACCTCTTACCAGGCAAGGTTGTAGACCATAAATTCTACACATGGGGGAGAGAAGCAAGTGTTCTGTCCATTTTTGGGTTCCCAGACTCCACCTGGTTGTTGGGGACATGGTGCCATATAGGATGTTGGTTCAGGACACATCCCACCTTCCCGATGACAGTCCCCTAGCCCTCTGACATGTTGTCACTAAGCTGGTGTCTTTGTTCATTCTGTCAGGCTTTCAGGCCACTGCTTCTGGATGATGGGGAACATTGTAAGACCAGTGAACTCCATGGTCATGCACCTTTGTCTGTCTCCTTTGCTGGAGCCCCAAGAACTAGCATGGCAACTGGATGGTGGTTGGGTGGAGTCCATTCATGGCTGGTCACTGTAGTAACCATGGGGGTGGATCAGTGGTAAAGGGCCTGAGACAGGTAAGGCCAAGAGTTGCTGAGAAGATGCATAAGGAGTGTCTGATAGAGAAGGCTCATGCTCTGGTTCAGAAAGCAAGATACACCTATAAAGACACAGCAGAAGAGATAGTGAACACTGTGGGAGTTTGGATGTAGTCAAGGTAGAGGGGATGACCATGGCCTTAGGTAGTTGGGGGTTTTCAGGAAAAAGTATGACTGGACTTTCTCTCAAAGGTCACACAGACGTGAGACTGGTGGCAAGGAAGGGGAAAAGTATTCTAGGTGGTCAAGACCAGTGTAAACAAGGACCCAGGTGTGGGAGTGCAGGAGGGTTTATTCAGGGACCAGAACACAGACCAATTTGAGCTGGTGTGTGTGTGTGAGTGAGAGAGAGAGAGAGAGAGAGAGATTGGGGAGTAATAATTACAATAGGTGACTTTTTGAGCACTTAGTGTATGCCAGGTCCCATTCTAAACTCTCAGATGTATTACCTTATTTAATTCTCACAACTAAGTAGGCAAGGTCATGCTGGAGCTAGAGCTAGATTTTGAGGTACCTTGAATGACCAACCAAGGAGTTGGGCCTTTACCCTTGTCACACTGGCATTGGAATAGATGGGTATAGGGCCAACTTCCTGCTAACCTTTATGTTCTTAATTCCTTCTATAGGGCCTGGCACATGGGAAAGTTTACATGATTTCACTGGATATTAAAAAGGCTCTCCTAAATAAAGCACTCATTACATTCCAGGCACTGTTTTAAGTGCTTGACATGGAATAGATTATTAAATTGGCACACTGTCCTGTGAGATAGGCACTTTCCCATTTTACAGATGAGGAAGTTGAGGACAGAGATGTTATTTGTCCAATGCATTAGAACAAGAAAGGGCCCAAGCTAGGTTTTAGACCCAGGTGGTCTGACTTGACAGTCCACACATGTAATTCTTATACTACATGGCCTTTCAAAAACCATTAAAGATAAGATTTGAAAACCAGGTGGTGGTGAAGGTTTTAAGAGGAGGTGAGAGCAAAGTCAGAGAACTATTTAAGGGGGGGAAGAGGTTGTGCTTCATTGGGTCATAGAGAGCCTGTCTGCCTCCTCCAGAGAGCAGGTGTATTCTCCAGGCCTCAAATGTTAGCAGACCTGTAACTCTACAGATCAGTAGGTGGTTTGTGTGTATGTTTTCGTTTACCCCCACTGTGTATTTACACTCAAGATTGAGATAAACATCCATTTGCTTTAACACATGAAAATACCTTAGCAACTTCCTGCAGCTCTGGCCTGTTGCTAAGCAGTGACCCTAGTGTTACCATGGCAACACTAGGCTCTGAGACTCCAGAGCACGGCTGGTACCAGTCTGTTGTTGGTGACATGGCTTTGGGAAACTGGATCAGCAGGGCCTCAGGAGTACATTTGCTCTCAGGGCGCAGCCTTGCTCTGTTTGGCCCTATCAGAAATCCCTGTTCCTGCCTGAGGGAAGTTGCCTGGGGAGAGGTACTCACCAATGCCTAGCCAAAAAGGCCTTTGGTCATATCTGTAGTGTTTCACCTTGCCGCTGTCTCTGTATCACTTTTGGAGCCATGTGGAGTTGGCTGGAGTTCAAGATGGATGCCTGAGAAGGTGTAGGGAGCAATTTCTCCCTCTGTTCCTGAGAAAGGCCCATTTCAGTACGTCTGTCCAGCAGGGAGGACCTCCAGAACATCTTGAGTTGTGGTCAGGCAAGCAGGCTATCAGCTGGAAACAGAATCCAACTCAGAGGCTCAAGAGACTTCAATGAAGGGATGTCTCATAGAGGTGTGGGCAGGGCTAAGGGAACAGATAGGGGATCGTGATGCACTGGAAATAACAGCCCAAAGCCATTTCCACTCTGAGCGGTGAAGGGACAAGCAGAGGAAATAGTTTTGTAGAAACAATTTCCCAGTTGTATATCTGAAGGCGTGGTGGAGGAGCCACTGGGAGTAGTGGTAGACAGGGTAGTAGGGTGCAAATATTGTGAGAGATGCACCCCTGAGGAGGAAGGAAGAGTGAAAGAAATGCCAGGAGCTCCTCTCCTCCCCGTTATCTCCTGCCAGAGCCTAACATTAGGCAGACATAACTGGAAATTAAATAGCCCAGGTGTTGCAGTCTGTGAGGGCATCAGCCTCACAGGCACAGAGTGGGGAACTGGGGAAAAATGGATTTGGTGGGTTGGATAAATGGAGGGGACTTGGGGAGGGGGGGAAGAGTGTGAAAGAGACTAGCGTGACTGGGTTAACGCTAATAGGACCAGGCAGGCTGGGAGGATCAAAAACTCCAACTAGACCTACCCGTGGGCTAGGCTTCGACCCAGAGAGCAGAGCCTGCTGCACACACTGGCAGGAAGCATGTTTAACAGGTGGGCATGGCATCTGGGATAAAAGCAGTCAACTTCAGGAAGCCCAGCACACTGTCCTAAATGATTCCAACAGCACCTTCTCTGTCCTATGGGCAAGGCTGGGGGAGTTTCATACAATTATCCTGCCTCTGGGTTGTAGGCCTGTAGGATATCCTTCCAGGTTCCCCTAAACCTTTTTTCCTATTGCTGCCTCCACCTGGCATTCCCTTGCTTTCAATCTGGCTGTCCTTTCAGCTCAGGTGCTTTGGATTGACAAGGTGTAGACTAGGGCAGCATCAGCACCACTTGGGAACTTGTTAGAAATGCATATTTGTAGTAGGCCCCACCTCAGACCTCATCAATCACACATTTGGGTGGTCCTAGAAATCTGTGTTTTCACAAGCCCTCCAGGTGATTGATACACACTGAAGTTTGAGGACCACTGGTTTAGACTGTATGATTAATTTGCAGCCCTCCCTGGGAGCTGCCCTTGCTATCTTCCCTGGCTCCTTGCTCTGCATATACAGGCCAGTTCTGCCTCTTCTAATAATGTTCTGTCCCAGCCCAGATAACTACCGTGGGCTGGAGTCTTGGGGATGCTTTGCCTGGAAAGAAAGTTTGGAGAGATGTAATCTGGAGGATGGTGGTGATTGGCAGTTCAGGTGGGTGGCTATAGGCACTATAGTGGCATTAGGGGAGCAGATCCCACCTGCAGAACTGGCATTCAGAGGTAGGGCACTAGTTCTGAGAGAATCAACAAGGGCAAGGGCAGACCCAGTGGCCATGACCTTAAGGAGATGGAGCAAGTCAGGGGCTCTAGCACAGGGTGTTAGAGCTGGGATGTTGATGGGAGGCAGTTCTCTTTGGGTGTCTTGCATTTCTGCACATCTTGCAGGCAGGGCACTGGACTGTTTTTTCAAGGATGCTTGGAAGATAGAGATTGTGTCTCTTTCTGGAGCAAAGAGCAAATTGCCCATTATAAAAGATTTGGGTTTCGTGAACTCAGGCTTCCTTATCCTGTAAGACTACCCACTTTGTGTGCAGGTGCTCTCCGTTCCTCTTCATGTTGCCCTGTGGATATTGGCACTTGGGGAAGTGGTGTAAAATGATACACTGTTATTGATATCAATGATAAACTGTCTCTTGTCTCTGACCAAGGAATATGATGCTTTCTGTCAGCATATGTGAAAATTCAGCAGGCTAACTTCTTCCCTTATAAATATTGCAAAACTTCAAACTCATCATGGTTCTTGGCAAGCACAAGGTAGGTCTGAGTCTTGAGAAATAAGGGGCTAGGCAGTGGCTGAACCTGCTGCAAAGATGGCTGAGCTTGGATTGCAGGGCCCGGGCTCAGTCAAGGATGGTCTTGAGGGGTGAGCTTGAGATGTGGTGGTCAAGGGCTCCATTTGGAGGGAAAGGAAGGAAGAAGAGACTAGGAGTCAAGACATCCCTATAGGCACCAGATAATTAGCTCTGAAAGAGATACTTGGGATCTAACAGGTCATTTCTCCTTGATTCTCAACACTGTGTATTTGAATCATCTGAAGAGCTTTCAAGAATACCAGTGTCTGGGCCCCCCATCCCCAGTGAGTCTGATCTCACTGATAATAGAATGGGGTTTGTTACCAGCTCATTAGGTTATCTTAACATGCAGCTAGACTTGAGAATCACTGATCTATCTCAGCTGTCTCCCTCTATTTGTGAGGAAGCTGCGGCTCAGAGCATTGAAGTGACTTGGTTGAAGGTCTGTTCACTTTACATTTTACTAGACTACATTCCTGGATCCCCAGGCTTTGTGCCTGATTCAAGCCCTCAGAGCCATGGATGTTGCTTTATGGGGCTCAGGACCTAAACTCTGCTCTGGCCAGAGTCTCACCTGGAACTTGACCAACAGAGGCATGCTCTCCATAGTGCACCAACCCTGGGACCAAGAGGGAGGGCTTCAGCTTTATCTTGTCAAGTAGGAGTCTGGGTTGCTAAGCAACCAGACATTCTCAGGCAACACGCTGCTTTGTGGTGGTGCTTTGCATGTTAAGGTTCCTGGGATGGTTTCTGGAGAGCTTCAAGAGTTCTTAGGGGCAAAAGATGGGAGCTGTGTGTGTCTGAGGATGCAGGGGTATTGCCCTCCCACCCCTGCCTTGCCTTACCTGTTCCACATCAGGCAAAGATTCTGGTGCCTCACAACACTTGGCATTAAGAGAACCAGGCTTTGTTTCTTCTGCCTCTTGGTCAGAAGTTTATCTTAAAGGGGGGTTGTAGCCTAAAGGCCCCTTAAAATTTTTTATTTGGAAATAATTTCAAACTTAGAGAAGTTACAAGAATAAGAACAGTAGAAAGATAAAGTACACCCAGACTCCTTCATTTTAAACATTTAATCTCTTTGCTTTATTTGTCATCTGTTTGTGTGTGTGTGTGTGTGTGTGTGTAATATTTTTTATTCACTGTATGAGAATAGGATACATCATAGCCCTTTAGCTCCCCCCGGAATAGGGACTTTTTTGTTTCTCTTTTTCTTACAGAACCACAGGATACTTATCAACTTCAGTAAATTTAATATCAATACAATAGCTTTATCTAATTCAATGCCTGTATTCCAGTTTTTTCACTTAATCTGATGATGACCTTTAGAACATTTTTCTTTTCCCTCCAGTGCAGGATCCAATCTAGGATAATGTATTACATTTTATTGTCTGTTTAGTCTTCTTTAGTCTGGAACATTTCCATAGACTTTGTTTTTTATTTATTTATTTTTTTAAATTTTATTTTATTATGTTAGTCAAACAGTGACAGTTTTGAATGTAGAACCTCCTCCTCCCCCTTTAAAGAATGTTTCTCATGTTGGGTTTATCTTCCTCATGATTAGATTTGGGCTATGCATTCCAGGCCGGTATACTCCTCCAGTGTTGCTGTGTCCTTCTGAGGATGGTCACATCTGGAGTCATACAATATCAGTCTGTCCCTTCCCAATTTTCATCAACTGATCAAAACATTGTTCAATTTCTCTGTTGTATAGTTACTGTTTATCCTTTGCAACTAAGCAATCTGTGGGGAAACATTTTTTGAGTATAATTAACATGTAACACATATTAACTTCAGGTGTTAAACAGTGATTTGATACTTGCATTTGATACTTGCATACTTAGTCTTGAAGTGATAAGTCTAACTACCATTCATCCTCATATAAAGTAAAAAAAATTTTTTTTCTCGTGAGAACTTTCGAGATCACTCTCCTGGCAACTTGCAAATATGCAATACAATATTATTGATCATCGTTATCATGCTATACATTAAATCCCCATGACTTATTTTAAAACTCGAAGTTTGTACCTCTTGATCCCCCTCACTCTTCAGTCCCCCACCCCTGCCCAACCACCAGTCTGTTTCCTGTATCTGAGTTTTGTTTTTGCTTCTTAGATTCCATGTATAGGTGAAATCATGGTATTTATCTTTGACTTATTTCACTTAGCATTATATCCTCAAGGTCCATCCATATTGTTCCATGTGGCAGGATTTCATTAAAAAAATTTTTTGGGGGGGGGGTGGGGGTAGGGTAGAGGCAGAGGGAGAGGAAAAGAGAGAATCTTAGTCAGGCTCCATGCCCAGCATGAGCCTGACATGGGGATTGATCTCACAACCCTGAGATCATGACCTGAGCTGAAATCAAGAGTTGGTCACTTAACTGACTGAGCCACCCAGGTGCCCCAGGATTTCGTTGTTTTTTATGGCTCAATAGTATTCCTCTGTGTGTGTGTGTGTGTGTGTGTGTGTGTGTGTGTAAATATACACATACATCCCACATCTTCTTTTTTTAAGATTTTATTTATTTATTTGACAGAGAGAGAGCGAGAGCAGGAACACAAGCAGGGGGAGTGGGAGAGGGAGAAGCAGGCTTCCCGCCGAGCAGGGAGCCCGATGCGGGGCTTGATCCCAGGACCCTGGGATCATGATCTGAGCCAAAGGCAGATGCTTAACCGACTGAACCACCCAGGTGCCCCATACCATATTTCTGTATCTGTTCTTTCATTGATGGACATTTAGGTTGTTTCCACATCTTGGCTATTATAAATAATGGTGCAGCAAACACAGGGCATCCATATGTCTTTTAGAATTAGTGTTTTTGTTTTCTTCAGATAAATATCTAGAAGTGGAATTGATGGATAATGTGGTGTTTGTATTTCAAATTTTTTTCAGGAACCTCCATACTGTTTTCCATAGTGGCTGTACCAATTTGCATTCCCAGAAACAGTGCGCAAGTGTTCCCTTTTCTCCAGATCCTCACCAACACTTGTTATTTTTTGTCTTTTTGATAATAACTGTTCTGACAGGTGTGAGAGGATATCTCATTGTGGTTTCAATTTGCATTTCCCTGATGATTCGTGATGTTGAACATCTTTTCATGTGCTTGTTGGCCATCTGTGTGTCTTCAGAAAAATGTCTATTCAGATCTTCTGCCCATTTTAAAATCAGATTGTTTTCTTTGTTATTGGGTTGTGTAAGTTCTTTATGTATCTTGGATATTAACCCCCTATCAGATAAATGATTTGCAAATATCTTCTCCCATTCAGTAGGTTGTCTTTTTATTTTGTTGATCGTTTCCTTCACTGTGCAGAAGCTTTTTAGTTTGATATAGTTCCTTTTGTTTATTTTGCTTTTATTGCCCTTGCCTTTGGAGTCTGTCCCAAAAACATATTGCCAAGAGCTGTGTCAAGGAGCTTACCACTTTTATTTCCTTCTAGGAATTTTATGTTTTCTGGTGTTACATTCAGGTCTTTAATCCATTTTGAGTTAATTTGTGTGTATGGTGTAAGATGCAGTGGTCCAGTTTCATTCTTTTCCATGTTGTGGGGAAATATTTTAAGTCCATGCAAGTATCAGAATTTCCCCAGGGATTTAGCATCCTATTGATAATTCTTCCCTGAACCAATCTTTATTCTGATGGTTTGAAAATGATGATTTTTTCCCCCCCAACACACTCTGAGGACTCTTTTTAGAAGATTTGAAAGGGGCTTCCTGGCAAGATTCACTTTTCACCGTGGGAGGCAACTCAAGGCTGCTGAAAATGCTCCCCTGTTTCTATATCTCTAAGAGGAGCTGTACACACTGCCTGTCTCTGAAGTTTTTCTTCCTTCCAGGCGTGCTGCACTTTCCCATTTTGGGTTTTAAACCTCTTGTGTGGGACCTTTGTTCTAAACTCCATTTTATAAAGAGTTATAAGAGTCATTTCATATTGTAATCAGTGGCATTAGCAAAAATGTTTCTGGTTCTGTGGACATTCCTGTATTTATTCATTCAGGCAGTTAACAAGGATTTGAGTGCCTATGATTATCACGCACTGTACTAGGTGCTGGGAGAAGATGTGAAACAAGACAGCACAGAGCCTACCATTAAGAGGCTTAAAGTCTAGTGGGGAAGACTGGCATTGTGCAGATAATTAATAGTATACTAACTTTTACAAAAGAGAAGAGTATAGAGTGCCTTATGAACATGCATCAGCAGAAGCTGACCTAATCTTGGGGGCAGGGGAACTCCTTTCTGAGGAAATGAAATTAAAGATGAGTCCAAATGATCTCAGCAGACAGTGGATGAGGAGGGAGCAGTAGCTGCAAACTCTGAGAAGTGAGAGTGCAGGAGTGGGTGCACTCCCATCTGTATGGCTGGCTTTGGGGGGCAAGTGGCTCAGGATGAGATTGAGAAATGGATTGGATCCAAATGGTGGAAAGCCTTTTGAACCTTGAAAGGATTTTGGTTTTTATCCTAAGAGCCAGGGAAGTCTTGGAAAGATTTTTAGATAGAAGAGTAATAAAACCTTATTTGTAAATTGAAAAGATCACTTTCTCTGCCACGTGGGAAAGGGATCTGAATGGGTGGAGAAAGAAGAAAGCCAGAGTGGAAGTAGGGACGTAAGTTAGGAAGCTAGAGTGGACAATGATGGTGGCCTGACTAGGGTGGCAGCAGAAGGAGTGGAGAGAAGGTTTTTGATTCCTTTGATTTCCTGTATCTCAGTAGGGATCATGGGTGCTGTATGAAGCTTAAATTCCAAAGAACCATTGCCACTCTGCTTAGACACAAGAAAAAAGGTGCCCTTTAAAGGAACCATGCTCTCTACCTAGATGGGAAACCCTATAGTGTTTCTGAGAAAGAAGTTTACTGATACTTATCAGAAGTAGCCAACCATGAGCCAGGATCTTGCTTACAGTTAATGAATTAGGTTTGCTGGGTAATTTCTCATTTGCTCCTTTCTATTTTTACAAAAGGAGATGATCCTATTACTAAGCATTCCACGGTTTAATTTGATTTGTGTAACCATTTGGACTTTAGAAGTGTTATGGACATGGCCAATTCTGGCTCATAGACAGTCCAGAATTCTAGTGGAATCTTCTCCCCCAACCCAGCATTCTTTGCTTTAACTGCAGTTTTTATGGCACATGATACTTCCCCATTAACTTTTACTGGATCCATAATTTTTTTTATTAACATTGAGTAATAACTGTTTTCAATGGCATCACTCTTCCGAGGAGTTCTCAATTTGTAGTCCATGATAACTGTTGCTAAATTGAAGTTTCTTCTGCCAGCATTTCACCCGCAGCAAAATCCAACCATTCAACCTCATCTTGCTTAAAAAGCCATGAAATTCCCGGACATTATCAGAAAGATGACCACAGTCAAAGTACTCTAAATGGAGATGGAAATTGAGCTCTGGCCTATTTGAATCAAGATGTGTCATAGTTATTGGCTGGGAGTGGGAACTTTAGACCCCAAGTTAAACCTCTCTTCTTGGTGGAGTTTCTCCTATTAGGGAGGTTGTTTGTTGACCCACAGTTCCAGACTGGGACTATGTCTGATGGATGCTAAGGGAATCTTTTAACAGCAGTTTTTCTTCTCTCACATGAAGAATAAAATGAGCTTTAGTTGGGAACCTGCCCAGAGCAGAGCAGAAAGGGGTGTGAGATCAGCTGCTTTCAGGGATGTGCTGTCAAGTTCAAATATCTCTTACCTTGAGTTTCCAGTGAAGTTTCTCTTACTTAGAAGGACAGGGGTATAGTGTACCTACTGTCAGTAAGTTTATTTCAATCTAATCCAATTCAGTTCGAAAGAAGATTCTTGATATTTCTCATGTTGTGTCCAGCCGGATATCTATATTCATTAGGATTAGTTAAGCTACAATGACAGAAAACTCAAAATTTTTTTCATGTTTAAGAGCCTGCTTCTCCCTCTGCCTGCCACTCTGCCTATCTGTGCTCTCTCTCTCTCTGTCAAATAAATAAATAAAATCTTAAAAAAAAAAGTCTAAAGAGTCTAATGGAGGTATGGATAGATAGAATGAGAGCACATGGAGAAATCTTGTCTGTCTGGATGAGTCAGAAAATGCTTCCTAGAGGAAGTAACTCTTGAACTGAAACATGAAGAGTATATATCTTTTCCAGTACAGTCTTGAGCCTCCTCCTTCTGCCCATTAGTTAAGCGTGGAGGGAATTAAACTCCTTTCCTTTTATGCTTATATGTAATTCAAGAATTCAGTATATCATGGGTGACTGGAAATTGCCAACAATCTATATTGGAGACTTTTGAATAATTCTCACTGCTACCCAATTTGGTACGTAAAAGTATTTACTTGGTAATATTTCTTGTATGAGTGGGTAATAGGAGATGCTTACAGTTTTCCTTGTTTTTTTTTTTTTTAAAGATTTTATTTATTTATTTGAGAGAGCGAGAATGAGAGAGATTACATGAGAGGGGGGAGGGTCAGAGGGAGAAGCAGGCTTGAGCAGGGAGCCCGATGCGGGACTCGATCCCGGGACTCTAGGATCATGACCTGAGCCGAAGGCAGTTGCTTAACCAACTGAGCCACCCAGGCGCCCCAGTTTTCCTTGGTTTTAAGCAGAGCTGTGATAGCAATATTTAAAACTCGTCTTGGGTTTGGAGGGCCTGACAAATGCATTTTTACCATAGCAAGGAACCGGAAACCAAAAGTGATTGTGTCTCAGATGAAATGAAGAGTCTGACAAAATACATCCTATCAGTGGAATGAAATTAGATATCTGTCAAAATGCATTTGTCCTCCAAATAACCATCCATATGTTTTATGTTTTGGTATAAATAGACATTCATCAGTTTATCACAATTGCACTGTCAGAGACCCAGCAATTCGAAACTGAATTTTAAAGATCCTTTTAGAGCAATAACTGGGAAGACTTTTGGGGGGTTGTTTTTCTTGTTATTTCTTCCCTTGATTTCTTTTGGCTCCCTTCAGAGCCTACAGTTCATTACTAAAGAGAAGTGAAATGTCTATTTAAGATCAATCCAATAATACTATGTTCCAAAGCATTAATTCCTGCCTGCAATCAGCTCCTTGCAGAGCGTTCGCTTCCTTAGCCTGCCTTCTTCAGGTGTGGCCTGTTGGGGTGGGGGGAATGCCAGGTTTGTGACCACTGAGTGAACTGTGGGCTCCCTCTGTTCCTGTAGCCTCTTCACTGCTGAGGAGTGAGGACTTTAGTCAGGCCCAGCGGGGTGAATGGGTGGAGAGGCTCACTGTGAGCTCTCCCACCCTCATCTAGGCCACTGTGCTTCCTAATTTGTATGGGTAATTAGCCACAGGCAGCAAAGGAAGTTCTGAGGAGGAGAACCAGAGGACTGGCAAGTCTGTGAGCCTCAACAGTAGGCATTCTAGTCTGACTGTTTCTGAGTGGGCTGCTAAAATAATTACACTGTCTTGTCAAACATTCTGTCCAATGAAAATTAACATGGTAACTTTGCAGACAAAAGCACATTTTGGCCAAGGCCCCAAACTATGCATTTAAATAAATCCTGGAATTAATGCTGTGATTAGCATTAATATTTGCCAAGGTCATAAATTCATTATAAAAAATTGGTTTAAGAGTCAAGCTAACCCAAGCTGCCCTTGGAGGAAGGAAGAACAATGTGGAATTTAAATTAGGTGTTTGGGGGTGCCTGGGTGGCTTAGTCGTTAAGCGTCTGCCTCAGCTCAGGTCATGATCCCAGGGTCCTGGGATCGAGCCCCACGTCGGGCTCCCTGCTCAGTGGGAAGCCTGCTTCTCCCTCTCCCACTCCCCCTGCTTCTGTTCCCTCTCTCACTGTGTCTCTCTGTCAAATAAATAAAATCTTAAAAAAAATAAATAAATTAGGTGTTCATGTACATTGTAGCCCCGATGCAGGGCAGATCACCAGGCTCCTCTCAGATGGTCCCTGAGCCTCTGTTACTTGGTGTTCTAGAGTTCTGCTCTCAAGCCCTTTTGGGGCATAGGTCATGGAAGGAGACAGTAAGGAAAATCAGGTCTAGAATCTCTTAAGAGCTGGTTCCCAGATCTGGTTTCCCAGGGGGAGAAGAGAGAGAGAAATGGGCCAGAGAGGAAATAGAGGGAAATATGACTTTAATTGTCCACATAGGACTCCCTCCATCATGGCTTTACATTCTTCATTCCACTTCCAACTGCCCCCATCCCCCACACCTGGTGATAATTAGTTAGAGCAAAGTTCCCAGAGGGATGGATCTCTGCTACAAGCTCCATCAACTCACTGTGAAAAATTCATTCTTCAGACCAATCACACAGAATTCCTTTATAATGTTTGCATTAGCATTTACTTATTAGAGTATCTTTATTTTGGGAGTATCTGGGTTTCCCATAAAACAATACCTTTTTTTTTTTTTTTGCAGGAAAGGAGTTGGTCTTTTGATATTTACAACCCAAGCCACTAGCAGAGTGCCTGCTCAGGATATAATGATTCTACTACTTTGACCCCACAGTAAAGGAACATTATCAGGTATCACACGATGTGGTTTGACACCATCAAATTGAGGGCTTTCAGTACCACTGTGTGATGAGCAGTTTGTTCTTGGCTTTTTCAGTGGATTGGAGAAATGGTATACATCTTTCAAAGTGCTCAGAAGGAAACCAAAGAATTGGCTTCAAAATCTAACAGACTGCTCTTGGACCACAGAGTGAGCCTGGAATGGTTTAGGAAGAATGTTTATAATTTTCTCATGCATTAACTATAAAACATTCCAGCCAAATCATAATGAATATCTGCAGTTGAAATGATCGATACAAAATAAAATTGACAGCAACCAAAACTACCCATGGTTTATTGGTAGAGATCCACATGGTATAATTTAGATATACAAAATTGGATTCAAGAAAACTGGCTTGTTCAGAATGGTGGCAAAGGAAACTTCCTGATGGCAGAAATAATAACTAAGCATTATTTGCTATGGACAAAAATTTATCAGTGAATACAATATTTGTTTAAAAAGTTATATGGAAAATAACTCTGATAAAAATTAATTTTGTTAAAAGGGAAATAGATTTTGAAAAATGGGAATGGTTTAATAATGGCAATCTATAAAACTGAGAACTTAAACTCAGTAGAGTTCAAAACTGAAAATACTTGCCCCCCTGGAAGGAAGTACATCAATGTTGGTATAATTCTGAGTGAAACATACATATTAATAACATGGAGAAAGACATCCCTACAATCAGGAGTAAAACTGTAGGTTAGAAGGTAGGGTAAAGGGGCGCCTGGGTGGCTCAGTCGTTAAGCGTCTGCCTTCGGCTCAGGTCAGGATCCCAGGGTCCTGGGATCAAGCCCCGCATCGGGCTCCCTGCTTGGTGGGCAGCCTGCTTCTCCCTCTCCCACTCACCCTGCACCGTTCCCTCTCTCACTGTGTCCCTCTCTGTCAAATATATAAATAAAATCTTTAAAAAAAAAAAAAAAAAGACGGTAGGGTAAAAACAGTCCAGAAATTCTGTATTTTTCCTGGCAAGCACTCTGTACTACAAAAAAAAAAAAGGAATTTACAAACACTTTTTTTTTTTTTTTTTTGCTTTTGGCTTTTATCTCATCTTTCCTTTTCAAAAAATTGAATAGATAATATAAATAGTACAAAGATATGTGGGCAACATCATTCTCCTTTCCACTTCTGATCCCATCATTTGCAATGTCAGTCTCCAAAGGTCATTTACCAATTTGTTGTGTTTCCAGAGATAGTGGGTAGTGGTGTTTTCAAACATTTTTTGTCTGTATCCCAGAGTAAGAAATGCACTTCCCATTACAACCCATTATGCAATTATATAGCTGACAAAGTTACAAAAACACTATTTACCTTTACTATATATGATAAGGAAAAATATAAAGTTGATATCAGTTGATTTCATCAATATTTCAATAAAACATAGAAGAATCCCGAAATAGGCAAGCATTAAAGAATATTGGTTGCAGGGCGCCTGAGTGGCTCAGTCGTTAAGCGTCTGCCTTCGGCTCAGGTCATGATCCCAAGGTCCTGGGATTGAGTCCCACATCGGGCTCCCTGCTCGGCAAGAAGCCTGCTTCTCCCTCTCCCATTCCCCCTGCTTGTGTTCCTGCTCTTGCTATCTTTCTCTCTGTCAAATAAATAAATAAAATCTTAAAAAAAAAAAAAAAAAAGAATATTGGTTGCAATCCACTAAATTGATTTTTGCAACCTACCAATGGTTGCCACCCAATTTGGAAAACACTGATCTCTGATGTATAGATTTACGTACTCCAGTTTTTAAAAAACACATAGAATATTATACAAACTGTTCTGCATTCTTCCTTATGCACTTAACATTTTGGGAGATTATGCTGTATTAGTACTTATAGGTCTTCCTATTCTTAATGACTACATTATATTCGACTGTATGGACATACTAGAATTTACAGTTGCCCATTTGTGTGCATTTAGATTCTTTTTTCTTTTTTTTGCTATAATAGTACTGCAGTGAACATCCTTATGTATGCTATCTAGCAGATGTACTTTTAGAAGTGGAATTTAAAATTTTGATAGATATTGCCAAATTTCCCTCCAAAGAGATTGTAGTTTGGAACTCCCAACAATAATGCAGTAGAGTGCCAATTTACCCAATCAGTGCATTCACACTTAATGCTTTGATGCCAGTCTAATAGGTGAAATATTAAATCTTATGATCTAAATTTGTTTTTTTAAATATGAGTAAAATTGAGTGTCTTTTCACATAATAAAAAGCCAGTTGCATTTTTTTCTGTAGTGTCATTTTTTCACTAATGTTTTTCTATTGCATTTAAGAAATGTCTCCAATTGATTTATTTAGAACTGTTTCTGTATATGATGGAAATTAATTCTTTGTCATATTTTTGCAATATTTCTATTGATTGCTTTCCTTCTTAGTTTATGGTATTTTTGTCATGACATGTAAAAAATTTTTTGGAGCAGACATTTTATTTTGGACTTTATTTTTTATTTTTTTCATCAGAACTGTAGTCTTTAATCCCTATCCCCTATTTCTCCCATCCCCCCACACACCTCTGCTCGAGTAACCATCAGTTCACAATAGTTAAGAGTCTTTCTTTTTTTAATCTTTGCTTGTTTTGTTTCTTAAATTCCACATATAAGTAAGGTCATATGGTAATTTGTCTTTCTCTGACTTATGTCACTCAGCATTATACTCTCCAGCTCTGTCCATGTTGTTGCAATTGGCAAGATTTCATTCTTTTTATGGCCGAATAATATTTCATTGTGTGTGTGTGTGTGTGTGTGTGTACACACTAAATACACCATATCTTTATCCCTCTATTGATGGACACTTGGGCTGCTTCCATAATTTGGCTATTATAAATAATGCTGCACTAAACATAGGGGTTCATGTAGCCCTTTGAATTAGTTGTTTTTGTATATTTTGGTCCTGGATCATAGGGTAGTTCTATTTGTAATTTTTTGAGGATGCTTCATACTGTTTTCCACAGTGGCTACACCAATTTGCATTCTCACCAACAGTGCAAGAGGGTTCCTTTTCTCCACATCCTCACCAGCACTTGTTCCCTCTGTTTTTGATTTTAGCCATTCTGACAGATGTGAGGTGATACCTCATTGTAGTTTTGATTTGCATTTCCCTGACGATGAGTGATGTTGAGCATCTTTTCATGGATCTGTTGGCCATCTGTATGTTGTCTATGGGGCAATATCTGTTCATGTCTTCTGCCCATTTTTAACTGGATTATTTGTTTTTTGGGTATTGAATTTTACCAGTTCTTTATAGATTTTTGATACTAACCCTTTATTGGATATGTCATTTGCAAGTATCTCCTCCCATTCAGTGGCTTGCCTTTTAGTTTTGTTAATTGTTTCCTTTGCTGTGCAGAAGCTTTTTGTTTTGATGTAGTCCCAATATTTTTTTTTGCTTTTATTTCCCTTGCCTCGGGAGACATATATCTAGAAAAATGTTGCTACAGCTGATGTCAGAGAGGTTAATGCCTGTGCTCCCTTTAAGGATTTTTATGATTTCCAATCTCACATTTAGGTCTTTAACCCATTTTGAGTATATTTTTGTGTATGGTGTAAGAAAGTGGTTCAGTTTCATTATTTTCGATGTGGCTACCGAGTTTTCCCAACATTTGTTGAGGAGACTTTTTCCCATTGTATATTCATTTCTCTTTTGTCAAAGATTAATTGACCATATGACTGTGGGTTTATTTCTGGGTTTTCTATTCCATTGATCTCTGTGTCTATGCTAGTACCATACTGTTTAATTTTTTTTTAAGATTTTATTTATTTGAGAGAGAATGAGAGAGAGCATGTGAGCATGCGCAGCGGGGAGGGGCAGGGGCAGAGGGAGAGGGAGAAGCAGACTCCACGCTGAGCAGGGAGCCTGATGTGGGGATCGATCCTGGGACTCCAGGATCATGACCTGAGCTGAAGGCAGACGCTTAACCACCTGAGCCATCAGTAGCCCCTGTACCATACTGTTTCAATTACTACCACTTTGTAATATAACTTGAAATCTGGAATTGTGATACCTACAGTTTTGTTTTTCTTTTTTAAGATTGCTTTGGCTATTTGGGGTCTTTTGTGTTTCCATTCAAATTTTAGGATTATTTGTTCTAGTTCTGTGAAAAATGCTATTGGTGTTTTGATAGGGATTGCATTAAATGTGTAGATTGCTTTGGGTAGTATAGACATTCACTGATATTCTGCCAATCCTTGAGCATGGAATGTCTTTCCATTTCTTTGTGTCATCTTGAATTTCTCTCATCAGTATTTTATAGTTTTTGGAGTATAGGTCTTTCATCTCTTTGGTTAAGTTTACTCCTAGATATTTTATTGTTTTTGGTGTAATTGTATTATGTTGAGGTATGTTCCCTCTAGATCTACTTTGCAGAGGGTTTTTTTTTTTTTTAAATATTTTATTTATTTATTTGAGAG
>NC_138379.1:86901316-86980072 GCF_054177405.1 Leptonychotes weddellii | reverse complement strand
TCTTTTTTCCATTGGACATTCTTTCCTGCTTTGTCAAAGATGAGTTGACCATAGAGTTGAGGGTCCATTTCTGGGCTCTCTATTCTGTTCCATTGATATATGTGTCTGTTTTTGTGCCAGTACCATACTGTCTTGATGATGACAGCTTTGTAATAGAGCTGGAAGTCCGGAATTGTGATGCCGCCAGCTTTGCTTTTCTTTTTTAACATTGCTCTGGCTGCGGCAGTTTCTTAAAATAAGACAGTAATGAAGTTTGCTGCATTAATTGGGTCTTCCTTTTACAAATGATTTCTCTGTAGTATGTGCTGCTGTTTGATAGCATTTTACCTTCTGTCGAACTTCATTCAAAATTAGTCCTCTCAAACCCTGCCACTGCTTTATCAACTAAGTTTACGCAATATTCTAAATTCTTTGTTGTCATTTCAACTATCTTCACTGCATCCTCACCAGGAATAGATTCCATCTCAAGGTACCACTTTCCTTGATCATCCGTAGGAAGCAGTTCCTCATTCGTTCAAGTTTTATCACAAGATTGCAGCAATTCAGTCCCATCTTCAGGCTCCACTTCTGATTCTAGTTCTCCTCCTATTTCCACCACATCTGCAGGTACTTCCTCCACTGAAGTCTTGAACCCCTCAAAGTCATCCCTGAGGGTTGGAATCAGCTTCTTCCAAACTCCTATCAAAGTTGATATTTTGACCTTTCCCCATGGATCACAAATGCTCTTTTTTTTTTTTTAAAGATTTTATTTATTTGCGAGAGAGAGAATGAGAGACAGCATGAGAGGGAGGAGGGTCAGAGGGAGAAGCAGACCCCCCGCTGAGCAGGGAGCCCGATGCGGGACTCGATCCTGGGACTCCAGGATCATGACCTGAGCCGAAGGCAGTCGCTTAACTGACTGAGCCACCCAGGCGCCCGATCACAAATGCTCTTAATGGTATCTTTAATGGTGAATCCTTTCCAGAAGGTTTTCAATTTACTTTTCCCAGATCCATCAGAGAAATCACTGTCTGGCAGCTACAACCTTAAAAAATGTATTTCTTAAATAATAAGGCTTGAAAGTTGAAATTACTCCTTGATTTGTGGGCTGCAGAAAGAATGTTGTTGGGTCAGCAGGTATGAAAAGTGACATTAATCTCATTATCCATCTCTATCAGAGCTCTTGTGTGACAAGGTACATTGTTAATGAGCAGTAATATTTTGAAAGGAATTTTTTTCTGAGCAGTAAGTCTCAACGGTGGGCTTTAAAACATTCAGTAAACCAGATGTGCTGTCATCCAGCCTTTGCTGTTCCATTTATAGAGCACAGGCAGAGTAGATTTAACAAAATTCTGATTCTTAAGGGCCCTGGGATTTTTGGAATGGTAAATGAGAATTGGCTTCAACTTAAAGTCACCAGCTGCATTAGCCCTTAACAAGAGAATCAGCCTGTCCTTTGAAGCTTTGATTTCAGGCACTGACTTATCCTCTCTAGCTATGGAAATCCTAGATAACCTCTTCCAATATAAGGCTATTTCATCTACATCAAAAATCTGTTGTTTAGCATAGGTGCTTGCGTTAAATTATCTTAGCTAGATTTTCTGGATAACTTGCTGTAGCTTTTACATCAGCTCTTGCTACTTCACCTTGCACTTTTATGTTACAGAGATGACTTCTTCCCATAAACCTCATGAACCCACATCTGCCAGCTTCAAACTTTTCTTCTGAAGCTTCTTCACCTCCCTCAGCTTTCATAGAATTGAGGAGTGTTAGGGCCATGTTCTGGATTAGGCTCTCGTTAAGGAAATGTGGTTGGTTCAGTTTTCTATCCAGACCACTGAAACTTCCTTCATATCAGCAATAAGACTGTTTTGTTTTCTTATAATTTGTGTACTCACTGGAACAGCAATATTCAGTTCCTTCAGGAACTTTTCTTTTGCATTCAGAACTTGGCTGACTGGAGTGAGAGACCTAGTTTTCAGCCCATCTCAGCTTTCCACATGCCCTCCACACTAAATTTAATCATTTCTAGCTTTTGATTTAAAGTGAGAGCTTGGTTACTTTAACTTGAAGACTTAGAGGCCATTGTAGCGGTTATTAATTGGTCTAATTTCAGTATTGCATATTAGAGAATATGGAGGCCTGAGGAGAGGGAGACAGGGAAATAACGGATTGGTGGAGTAGTCAGAACATACATAGCATTTATCTATTAAGTGTGAAGCTTTATTTTTAATTTTAATTCCAGTACAGTTAACCTACAGTGTTATATTAGTTTGAGGTGTATAATATAGTGATTCCAAAATTCTGTACATGACTCAGTGCTCATTAAGATGAGTGTACTCTTAATCCCCTTCACCTATTTCACAGCCCCCCCCCCCCCAACTCCCTTCTGGTGACCATCTTTTTGTTCTCTATAGTTAAGAGTCTTTGTTTTGGTTTCTCTCTTTTTTCCCCTTTGTTCATTTTTTTAAAAGATTTTATTTGTTTGAGAGAGAGCATGTGAGAGAGCAGGCATTGGGGGGGGGTAGATTTGGGAGGAAGTGCAGAGGGAGAGAGAGAAGCAGGTTCTCTGCAAGCAGGGAGCCCGATGTGGGGCTCCGTCCCAGGACCCTGGGATCATGACCTGAGATGAAGGCAGACACTTAACCGATTGAGCCACCCAGGCACCCCTCATTTGTTTTGTTTTTTAAATTCCACATATGAATGAAATTATATAGTATTTGTTTTTCTCTGATTTATTTCACTTAGAATAATACTCTCTGGCTCTATCCATGTTGTTGCAAATGGCAAGATTTCATTCTTTTTTATGGCTGAGTAATATTCCATTGTATATATATTCCACTTCTTCCTTGTCTGTTCATCTATTGATGGATACTTGGGAATGAATTTGGATGTTTTATTTTTTGGAATAGTTTGAGAAGAATAAGTATTAACTTTTCTTTAAATGTTAGAATTCACCTGTGAAGCGTTAGGTCCTGGACTTTGGTTTGTTGAGAGTTTTTTGATTACTGATTAAATTCCATTACTGGCAATTGGTCTGTTAAGATTATGTATTATTCAATTTTGGGAGGTTATATGTTTGTAGGACTTTGTCCGTTTCTTCTAGATACTTGTCCAATTTGTTGGCATATAATTTTTTATAATCTCTTATCACTCCTTGTATTTCTGTGACGTAGGTTGTTACTTCTCTTTCCTTTCTGATTTTGTTTGAGTCTTCTGTCTGTCTCTTTTTGTGTGATGAGTCTGGCTAAAGTTTTATCAATTTTGTTGATCTTTTCAAGAAACCAGCTCCTAGTTTCATTGATCTGTTTTTTTTTTTTTTCCTACTTCATTTATTTTTGTCTCATCCTCATTATTTCCTTCCTTCTACTGACTTTGGGTTTTGTTCTTCTTTTTATAGCTCCTTTAGGTGTCAGGTTAGGTCATTTGAGATTTTTCTTTTTCAGGTAGGCCCCTATTGCTGTAAATGTCCCTCTTAGAACAGCTTTTGCTGCATCCCAAAGATTTTGGGCGGTTACATTTTCATAATAATTTGTCTTCGTGTATTTTTACATTTTTCTTTTTGATGTGTTGGCAGACTCATTCATTGTTTAGTAGCATGTTATTTAACCTCCATGTATTTGTGTTCTTTCCAGACTTTTTCTTATGGTGGATTTCTAGTTTCATAGTATTGTAGTCAGAAAAGATGCCTGGTATGACTACAGTCTTTTGGAGTTTGTCGAGACTGGTTTTGTGGCCTAACATGTGACCTGTTCCAGAGAATGTTCCATGTGTACTTGAAAAGCATGTGTATTTTGCTGTTTTAGGATGAAATGTTCTGATTATTTCTGTTAGATCCTTCTTGTTCAATATGTCATTCAAAGCCAATGATTCTTTGTTGAGTTTCTGTCTGGATGATTGATCCATTAATGTAAATGTGTTTAAGTCCCCTACTATTACTGTATTACTGTCAATTACTTTATGTTTGATACTGGCTGATCTATGTATTAGGGTGCTCCCACTGGGCACATAAATATTTATAATTGTTAAATATCCTGTTGGAGTGCTCCTTTCATGATTATATAGTGTCTTTCTTTGTCTCTTGTTATGGTCTTTGTTTGAAAGTCTATTTTTTTTTTTTTTTAAAGATTTTATTTACTTATTTGACAGAGAGAGACATAGAGCAGAAACACAAGCAGGGGGGATAGGAGAGGGAGAAGCAGGCTTCCCGCGGAGCAGGGAGTCCGATGTGGGGCTTGATCCCAGGACCCTGGGATCATGACCTGAGCCGAAGGCAGATGCTTAACGACTGAGCCACCCAGGCGCCCGAAAGTCTATTTTATCAGATATAAATATTGCTACCGTAGTGCTCTTTTCACTACTATATGCATAAGTGCTTTTCCATCCCTTCACTTACAGTTTTCATGTGTCTTTAGGTCTGAAATGAATCCCTGGTAGGCAACATATAGATGGGTCTTTCTTTTTTATCCATTTTGTCACCTGTGTCTTTTGGAGTGTTGAGTCCATTTACATTCACAGTAATTATTGATAGGTATGTAACTTATTGTCCATTTTTTAAACTTGTTTTATGGTTCTTTTGGTAGTTTTTTTCTGTCCCTTTTTCCTCTTGCTCTCTTCCCTCACAGTTTGTTGGCTTTCTTTAGTGATAGACTTGAATTTCTCTGTATTTTTTGCATATCTGTTACTGCTTTTTGATTTGTGGTTACCATTAGGTTTGTGTATAACATCTTATATATATAGCAGTCTATATTAAGTTGATGATTGTTTAAGTTTGAACCCATTCTTTACTCTGTCCCCACCATGTTTAGGTATATGGTGTCATACTTTACATGTTTTATTTTGTGAATCCCTTGACTGATTTTTATAGATAGGCTTAGTTTTACTGCTTTGTGCTTCCTACTTTCCTTACTGCTGAAGTAAGTGAGTGAAAAGTTTTTCCTTTCCACTCAAAGAGCCCCTTTTAATATTTCTTTTAGATCTGTTCGTCTGCTTCCTGTAGTCTTCTGTTTATCCCATCGAGTGTATTTTAATTTTCAGTTATTGAGTTCATCTCTGATTTTTTTTTATTTTTTATTTTATGTTTTCTATCTCTTTGTTCAGGGTCTCACAGATGCCTTTCACTCTTTTCTCAAGTCCAGTGGTATCTTTTGACCATTACTTTAAATTCTTTATCAGGCATATTAGTTACCTCTGTTTCATTTACTTCTCTTGCTGTGATTTTGTCCTGTCATTTCCTTTGGACAATTTCCTCTGTCTCATTTTTTCTAACTCTGTGTCTGTCTGTATGTGTTAGGTAAGTCAGCTCCCTCTCCTGCTCTTGAAAGTAGTGGCCTTCTGAAGAGGTTTTGTAGAGCCCTGCAGGGCATTGTCCCCTGTTCACCAGAATCTGGTACTTGAGGTGTGTGTCCTGTGTGTGTTCACATGTGCCCTACCCTTGTGGCTGAGCCCCTTTTGCCTCTAGTCCAGTCATCTGTAATGGCTCTCTTTGCCTGTTGTGGGGAGGGTTTTATCCCTGTGTTGCTAGTGGGTCAGTCTGGGGCTGCTTTGGGGTTGAGTTGAGTCAGACCAGGCATTTGCCAGAGCTGCAGTAGTACTGCAGGGTGATCATCCTGTATCCTTTCTGAGAAGCTTTTGTTGGTGAGTGTGGCTTGCAGTCAGACCAGATATCTTCCCCAGTCCACTCCTTGGGCCACAGTTGGACTGTTGTGTGTGTTTATTTTCTACTCTTCCCCAGGGCAGGAATCATTTTGGAGTGATGCTAGCCCCTGTCAGGGCTGTTTGCACAATGCCTGTCTTGTGGCACCACTTTGGATGGGCTTTGGCCAATGGCATAATGGAGGCAGCAGGTCCATAGGAGAACATAGGGGCAGGGTGCACAGTGTTAGCAAGGTTTGCACAGGTCTGTTTTGGGAGGGACCCTGGAACCAGTTTTGAAAACTTGCAGCATGGCTAGAGAGGGCAAGTCTTCAGGGGAGCATGGGGGTGAAGTGCATGGTGCTGTTTGTTCAGGTATGCTGTGGGAGGGGACCTGCAACCAAGGCCTGGCTGGAGGGGGTGTGTCCTCAGGAGAATGCAGAGGTGGGGCCTGCTGTTAACATGTTAGGTGGAGAGTGTTGATAATGGAGCTGGTTTCCACAGGTGTCCATTTTTCTAGGCTAGGGGTAGGGGAGGGAGATGGCACCCACCAGCTCTTTTGTTCCTGGAGCAGTCTCCTAAAGATCCTGACCTTCCAGCACATGCTCTTAGGTTAGTAAACAAATCTCCCTTCCTTAAACCCCAGGCTTTTTTCAAACTGCTGCTTCTATCCCGTATCTTGGTGAGGTTGTTTGTTGTAGTGTCTCTTTAAGGGTGGGGACTCAGTTTCCTATAGCCCTCTGGCTCTCCCAGAGCCTTGCCCACTGATTTTTAAAGTTTCAGGTATTAAGCCCAGCTGATGGTAAGAATTCATGATGTTGGGCCCCTTTGGTGTTCAAAGCCAAATGTTATGGGTATTCATCTTCCCAGTGTGTGTCCCCCATGACTGGGGTACCCCGTGTGGAGTCTTCTCCACTCCCCTCTTTGTTCCCATTGTATCCCTTCCTCCTACAGATAGTCCTGCTGGTCCATTTGCCTCCTAGCTGCGACTCCACCCTTCCTGCCCTTCCTGTCCTCTTTGATGTGGCCTCTTCTCCACATTTAGCTGTGGAGAGTTCTGCTAATCTTTGGGTCATTTTGTGGGTTATTTACACTGATGTGGGTGTTATCTAGCTGTACCTTTGGGATGAAGTGAGCCTAGGATCCTCCTGCTTCCCCAACCTTCCCTGCACACCCCAGTTTGCAGCTTTATATGGTTCGTGGTGGTCTCAAAGAATTGTATAGTAACATCAGTGATCTTGATCACAGTTCACCATAACAAATATAATAATAAGTTTGAAATATTATGAGAATTACCAAAATATTGTGAGAATTACCAAAAATATTGGAGCCAGTAGCCTCATGTGGCTGTTGAGACCTTGAAAACAGGGCAAGTCCAAAGTGAGATGTCTTGTGAGTGTATAATACAAACCTGGTTCTGAAGACTTAGTATAAAAGAATGTAAAGTACTTGATTAATATTCTGTATATTGCTTATTTGCTTAGATGATATTTTAGATATTGGATAAAATAAAACACATTAAAATTAGTATCACCTGTTTCTGTGTTTAAAATGTAGTTGCTAGATAACTTAAAATGACATATATGGCTTTCCTGATATTTCTGTTGAACAGCACTGTCTTAGTTCACATGTGTTAGCTCTCTGGATAGCAGTGAGGAAGGAAGTGTGGAGAGCCAGGAGCAGCTCTCCCTAGCAATGTCGATTGCTGGTTTAATCGGTAGTGACCAGGGTCACAGGGTCACATGATCCAAAACATTGCAACCACTTTAATTAAAGGTATTTTCTTTGTTCATCTATTCAACAGACATTTATTGAACTCCTATTATGTGGTTGCACTCTTTTAGGCTCTGGGATTACAGCCTTGGCTAAAAATAGAACCTGATTTTATGGAGTTGGTTCTGGTAAGGGAATAAAGACAATAAAGAAGAAACCCAGTTCACCTATGTCATAAAGGAATGGTGCTATGAAACAAAATAAGGCAAGGCAAAGTTATAGGGAGTGCATAGGAAGGTGATGGGTACTATTTTAGATGGTAGTAAGGGAGGGCCTCACTGATATTTCAGAGACCAGAAGAAGGTGAGGACAGTAGTCCTGAAGATACCTGGGGGAAGAGAAGACCCCAAGGCAAGACCATGTGTGGCATGTTCAAGGAGGAGGCAGGAAGGCACTGTGGCTGGAACATGGTGAAAGAGGGGAGGTGCAGATGATGGGGGCCCTGGGTCATCTCCTCAGATCCATGGGAAGCCACTGGAGGGGATTGGAGTAGATGAATGAAGTGATCTAGGTCTTAGATGTATAAGTCTGGCCCCTTACTGAGAATAAAGTGGGCAGACAAGTCTGGTAGCAGAGCCCAGTTAAGAAGTAGTAATGCAGGAGAGAGACAATGCAACCTTAGACAAGGGGGGCAACGGTGATGGGTATTTCTTGAAGGTGGAGCTAAAAGGATTCGCTGATGGATTGGATGTGGGTTGCAGAAGAGGGCAGTAGTCCAGGATGACTCCAGGGGTCTTGGTCATTCGAGGGATGTAGTTGCTCTCAACTGAGATGGGAAGACTGGGGGGATCAGGCATAGGGAAGATCAGGATTCAGTTTGGGAGCCATTAAGTGTGAGATCTTTCTCATAAACTTCCAAGAAGAGATGGCAAACAGGCAGTTGGATAAATGAGTCTGGGGTTTTGAGGACAGGTCAGGGCTTGAGAAATAAATTTCTCAAGGCTCAAGGAACAAATGAGAGTCACAGCATAGAGATAACATCTAAAGCCCTAGGAGATCACCTGGAGGGTGAGTATAGATGGAAAAGAGAAGGCAGCATCCTGGGGCCCCTTCTGTGCTTCAGAGTGGGGAAGATGAGGAGGAATCAACACAAAATACCAAAAAGGAACAGCCAGTAAGGTAGGAAGGGAGCCCCGGGGGCTGATGTCCTGGAGTGCTAACATTCACACCCCTGTCTGTCTGACCCCGAAGATGACACTCAACTGCTAGGCATCTATTTTAACACTTGGTGTTTTGATGTCTATCTCCCTCCTTGTATCCCCAGGTCAGATATAGATTCTGGCATTTAGTAAACTCAATAAATGTTTGTTGAATAAAATAATAAGCATTTTAAAAAGGAGAAAGAATAGTCTGGCATTTTTGTTATTTAGTTTTTATATGCATTGAAAATGAAATTTTGTTTTTTTAACATTAATATTCTAGGGGTAGGGAACCAGGGAGGCTGAGGGTGACTGGGGATGGAAAGGGGTACCCTTAAATGCAACCTTGGTCTATGTTTTGAGGGTCCAGCTTTGCCTCGTGCACAGGACGAAGGTATGAAAACTCCTGCCATCCTTGCAAGCTGACAAACCACACAAAGGGTGATATCATGAGCAGGCAACATGGACATTTCCATTGCCCCAGAAACGTGTGCCTCCATCAGGGGACTCAGCTGATGTGTCACCAGGCCCAGATCATAGCCCTGAATCGGCACAAAGCAGAGTGCCCTTGGGAGTCGTCCTCCACATTGGTGTCCCTGCCAAAATCAAAATTCATTTTGTGCTCAGCCAAAGTGGCTGGAAAGCTATTTTATTATTGATCAAACAGGGCTCTAGTGAGAGCCACCCCGAGATGAGAAAAATCTTAAAAAGCTCCCTTGACTAACTCAGGCAGCTATGATTCAAGTCAGAGAAACAAGCCCTGTACTTATTTCAGAACCAGAGGCCTGCCTGTGTCAAGACAGAAGCTGAAAAACCTTATATCTGACTGCCCTAGGTCAGGAGCTCTGTAGCTACAACCCCACACTGTAATGCTGCCATTACGGTGATCAGAGCAAACCACACATAGAACACTTCCCAGACCATGTGTCCTTTATCAGCAATATCTGGGTTAACATGGAAAACTTTAGCCATTAGCATAGTTGCCAATATTTAGGTGTTTGGCACTGTGTAGCCAGGGTCCTCATTGAGCCAGTATGGGGCTATTGCTTCCTGATGTATTTTAAGGATGATGTCTTCCAACTTCTGAATATCTGTTCATAAGGAGGATGCAGGTTTCTTTTTAAAAAATCTTATTTAGAGGGCGCCTGGGTGGCTCAGTTGGTTAAGCGACTGCCTTCGGCTCAGGTCATGATCCTGGAGTCCTGGGATCGAGTCCCGCATCGGGCTCCCTGCTCGGCGGGGAGTCTGCTTCGTCCTCTGACCCTATCCCCTCTCATGTGTTCTCTCTCTCTCAAGTAAATAAGTAAAATCTTTAAAAAAAAAAAATAAATAAAAAGTCTTATTTAGAAAAAGAGAGAAATAGGGATAGTACAGTAAGCATTTCCTATTCCTTACTCCATTTATTCTGCACAGTTAGGAATTTGACCCATGTTATAAATGCCCTTAGAACATATGCAAGGTCACACACTTGTAAGAAATAGAGGTTGGAATTAGATCTGGGCAAATAGCAGAGGTGAGCTTCAAACCCACCACTTTATATTGTCGGGGTAGGTGGGGGCGGGGAATTCTGGCAGAACTGGAGATATAGCCGAGGGGTTATTGATGGAGTAACAGTAACTGGAAGAACAGTTTCCTGCCTCCAACTCTCCCCCAGATGGGGGAAAAGAATGGTACCTTGCTTAAGAATTTACTTAATCAAGCCCTTGTAAGTGGTGATTTCAAGTCACCAGCAGGGTCTTTATGTCGCTAGAGGAACAGCCATTAAGGAGTGGGAGGTTCAGTAATGGGCCCATTTTTTATTCTCCGTGGCCCAAAGGGGTACAATTTGAAAGGGGTTTGGGGGAGAGGAATTAAACTAATACTGATTTGCATAGTGATGTAGGCTATTAACTCCATTGTGAGCTAAGATAGACTTGCAAATTATGGAATAGTTAGGTAACGTTTCTTTTCCTCCTTATGCTCTGAATTAATGCTCATCCTTGGAAGGTGTGTGTGTGTGTGTGTGTGAGAGAGAGAGAGAGAGAGATGTCTTTGAGGCTCTTTGTGTCTGATTAAAAAATTGCTTCTAGACCCAAAGTATCTAGTATAGTAGTGATGAGCCACATATTACTATTTAAATTTAAATTAATTAAAGTTAAAATTAAATACAATTAAAAATTCAGTTTCTTAGTTACATTAGTGACTAGTGGCTAAAGTATTGGACAGCACAGATACAGAACATTTTCATCATTACAGAAAGTAGTATGGACAGCATTGCCTATGACCCTTGGAAGAACACACAGCAGCTAACACTTGGAGGTTCACTTCAGAAGGGATACACTGGGAATGCTAAGTCCTATTTGCATTGTCTTGGGGCATGCTTCTGGGCTGATTGATTGAACAAATGAACGAATACCTGTTGTTACTGGAGAAGATGGCTGTCAGGGTTAAAGGTTGAGGATGGGGGACCAGTATTGGGCTTTAAGATTTTTGGTTGAGAAGCATGGAGCTAGGGTGTGAGGGGCTAGTGTGATCTGGAGGTAAAGGTTATAGGGATTAGGAAGTCAAAAAATCCTGGGAAGCAAGAGGTTTGATGAATCACTATGGATGACTTGTGTCTCTTTCCTTCTTTCTTTTGATAGGAAGAAAGGAGGTGAGGGCAGAACCAGCAGACGATGCCATAGTTGACCCTTCATACCCAAGTGTCTTTGAAGGTGGTCTGAACTTGTCTCTACTTTCTCACTGAATTCTTAGTGGGGTTGCCTGTAGACCCTGAGGTCTTCTCCCAAGGGTCCTTTAGTTTACTAGGGCTGCTATAACAAAGGGCCAAAAATTGAGTGTCTTCAAACAACAGAAACATTCTCTTAGAATTTTGGAGTCCAGAAGTCCCAAATCAGGATGTTGATAGGGCCTTGCTTCCTCAGAAGATTATAGGTAAGAATCCTTCCTTGCCTCTTCCAGCTTCTGGTGGCTGGCAATCCTTGGTGTTCCTTGGCTTGTAGGTGCAGTACTCCAATCTCTGCCTTCACCTTCATGTGACCTTTTCACCTGTGTGTCTATGTCCAAATATCCCTCTTTTTATAAGGACACCAGCCATATTGGAGTTAGGGCTCACTCTCATCCAGTTTGGATTCATCTTAACTTCATTACATCTGCAGAGACCCTATTCACAGGTTCTAGTTGGGCATGAATTTTGGGGGGACTTCAGCAGTCTCTGACTTGGTGCCTCTCACCTATTGGTTTAATGCAAGTGGAAGTAGAGATCTTATATTTTGATTTATTTCCTTAACTCATCTTAGAAAGTTTGCGAGTTACCATGCCCAAGCTATAGTTTGCACTGGGCAGGGGTTGGGGGGGGTGGGGAGGGTGGGGCACACAGAAGAATAGACACAGCCCTTGACCTTAATTAAGCTCCTTGCAGTCTCTTGTGTGGCTAGGTATGAATTTCAGTTTTTCTTTGGGAAGGTGAGAGTGAGTCAAGAACCAACTTGTCTTCCTTATTTATGGAGTTCAGACAGGCATGTGAGGGAGGAAATCTGAGAGAGCAGTGGAGCCAAGAAGCTTAGGGAATACGCCTGCTCTGGGCAGAGTCCCACTTGTAGCAAACCATTAGTTGGAAGGGTGTCGTCTTACCTTAGATACTTAAAGGAGCTTTAACATCTGACCCAGACAAGGTGTTCATAACCTCCAGATTATCTCTGTGCAAATCTCGTTTTTAGGTAGTTATACAAATCATATTAATGGAAGTCCCTTTACAAAGGAAAGCTATTTTGATACCATTATAATTTATGGCAATGAAAAATTTTAATATACCCAAGAGTTATCTGGATGTTATAATGAGCCATACACACAATGGGATTTAAAAAAAATTATCTCTTTATTAGAATTTGATATTGACTCATCATACAATAATGAATTTCTCTCACTCCAGCCCAGGGGTGGAGGTAGGCAGAAGGAAAGAGCTGGGAATTAGTTTTTCAAATAGAATTGATGAGGCTCAAACATCCGATTGGATACACTCCCTGCAATCTGCCCCCTGCCTCCCACCAACCCCCAGGGCCCATCAGTCCTGCCCTTGGCACATATATGATGCGCCCTGTTCCTTAGGAAGAAATCACTTGCACATAATTTGTATAGGAGAAAATGGCTCTGGACTTCATGGGGTCTGTTTTGGTGTTCAGTTGAATTTTGCATTAATTATTCCCTGACTCCAGTCAAAATTTTTTCTCTTTGAAGTGCTTTAGGCTGGCCCAATTGCCCCTAGGTGGAAGAATGTTCTGCTGGTACCAGATAAATCTGATAAACAACCTCACTCTTGCCCACATTAGTCCTTTAGAAAGATCTACAGTGGTTTGTGTGTGAAGCTAATGTGAATGTTGAGTGTACCAGGGCTCTCTTTGGGTGACCTCCAATTACTGTGTCATTATTAATAGAAGCTCTTCTTCTGTTTCCTCTCATTATGCAGCTCAATTACAGGGACTCCCTCTCAACTTTTATGTCCTTTCCATTTGTTTACCACTGGTTGGTGAGCATTTTCAGGTGCGGCTGATCCACTGGGTGCTAAGGAGTGTGGCCAGTCCTGTGTCTTCTAATCACAGCGTGTGTCACAGTATTTTTTCAAAACAAGAAAATTGCAGTAGGAACAGAAGAATGCTGATTGTAAGTGAAGTGCTACTAGAAGAAATTAAAGGGTTCAGAAGGTGAATTTCATTAATGCTGTGTTATTGTGAGAGCTCAGCCCCTTGCTAAAAACCATCTGGCAAATCTCGTTTTCTCTCTCCAGTAGTAAAGGTCTGGGAAGGTCTTTGTGAGTCTAATGAGTCCGTGGAGAAGCTGGGTCCAGAGAGGAGACCAGCAGTTGCACACAGTCCCTCTGACTGCAAGCCTTCCACTGAGTAGAAGGATGACCTCCCTTCTGCCAGGACCCTGTGCTTAAGGTACAAAACTGTAACTGTGATGAGATAAAGTGGGAAAATGAGGCAATTAATTGAATTGACTGGTGAGGACCTGCTATGGAGAGAAAAAACATTGTTTTTAGCCCCCAGATTTTCAGGCTTATCTTTTAAAATATATAACTAAATTCCAACCCTTCAAATAGACTCCACACAAAACCCTTTATTTGATGTATTCTTAGCTGTCAAAATGTTTCATTACACAAGAAAACATGTGTACTGCTAATATTTTCAAAACAGAATACTCGCTGCAGCAACCAGGGGACATGCAAGCAGATATCTTGGAGCCATTAGTAAAGTCAAGTGTTCCTGAAAGTTCCCACCTGTGTCATCTTCTGAGGGTGGACAGCCCATTGGTAAAGATACATGATTTTTTTTCCACAACACCTTGCTTGCTGAGGATGGCCCAGTCAATGGGAAAAGTGATAAGACTCTAGGGAAAATGTTTTAAAAAAATAGCGTTTCTGTCTCTTGGTGGCACTTTCTTGGGCATCAGGTGTGTTCTGCCAGCTCCAGCATCTCAGTGCTAGGGGTGCCCTAGGATCAGCACTCAGTGTGCAGTATGATGTTCATGAGTCAATACACAAGACTGTCACTGCAGCTTCAAAACAACTTTCCTGACGAAATTCATTTTTCCAGCCATTAGTATAATAACCATAATCAATCTGCTCATTGCCAAGCCCAGAATATAGCAGTTCTGAGTGATGTGAGCTAACTGATATGCCAATCAGATAAATATTGTTAAATTGCACTAAACAACAGTGACAAATGGCATGTTATACACACATTAAAATCACGTTTCTTCTTAGATCCTTCTTAGAACTCAAGGGCATCAGAGTAAGGTCCGTCCTTAGATGAGCGAGCGACAGGATGGAGGCTGCCAGGTCTTTCAGGGGGTTTCAGTATGTAATGTATGACAAGCCGCTGCAAAATTTCATGGCCTAAACAATAGTGATGTTTTATTTTTCATGATTCTGTACTTGGGGCTGGGTTCAGCTGGGTGGTTCTTTGTGCCAAGAATGGCTGCTGGGGCCAGAACACTCAAGATGGAGTCCCTCATGGCTTCTGCCTCAGCTGGGATGGCTGGGACATTCTCTCTCTTTCCATGTGACCTCTCTGGTATGTTGCTGGGCCTCTTGTCATAGTGGCTCAGGGACATAAGTGAGAGCATTACAAAAGGGAGAGCCTCAGTGCAAGTGCAAGCACTAATCCAGTGTGTTTGAATCAAGCTTGCTAATGTCTCAGTAACCAAAGCAAGTCAATGGCCATGCCCAAAGTCACTGTGGGAGGGGACTACATAAAGAGGGTGTGATTACAGGGAGGCATGGCTTACTGGTGGCCACCAAAATAATTATTTACTAGGAGTGTTCCTGATTGAACCTAGAAAGTGTGTACACACACACACACACAAACGCGCGCATGCGCGCGGAGGCATGCACTATCTGGGGAGCCAGAAAATGTTCCTCTCAGCACCAGACACACACACACACACGCACGCACGCACGCACTATCTGGGGAGCCAGAGCATGTTACTCTTGGCACCAGAAAACTATCCTCTGTGGCTCTAAAATATGCCTCTTCTCCTCCTTTTCCTTCCCCTCATGGTTTTCTTGATACATAATTTACATATCAAAAAGTCAACCTATTTAAAGTATAAAGTTCAATGGTTTTTAGTTTACAGGGTTTTATAACCATTACCATAATCCAATTTTAGAATATTTTATTCCCAAAAGAACACTTGTACCCAGTAGAACCTACCCCATGCCTCACCCCAGTCCCCTTGTCCCCAGCCATAGGCAGTCTATTTTCTTTCTCTATAGATTTGTCTATTCTGGACATTTCACATTAAATGAAATCATACAATATGTGGCCTTTTGTCACCAGCTTCTTTTGCTTAGCATGTTTCCAAGATTTATCAAGGTCATAGGATGCATCAGTATTTCATTCCTTTTATAAATGAATAATATTCCATTGTTTGGATATGTATACCACATTTTGTTTATCCATTCATCAGATGATGGATATTTGGGTTGTTTCCATTTTTGGCTGTTATGAGTAATGTTGCTATGAACATTCATGTTCAAGTTTTTGTGTGAATATATTTCATTTATCCACCCAAGTGGATATCTAGGAGTATAATTGATGGATCAAAACTGTGTCATTATGAGGAACTGCCAAAATGTTTTCCAAAGTGGCTGCGCCATTTTACATTCCCATGTTTGTTTTTATGCTGGCGGAGGACAGACACTCCCTTGTTTAAGATGGTTTGGTAGGGAGGTAGAGGAAAGACAAGATACTATCTCAAAACTACTTTTTCCCCAAATTCTGATTCAGTGGCTGATTCCCAATGTCAGAACAAATAGTGGAGTTAACAGTAATATTTGAGTGTTTCGGTGTTTTAGATTCCAACCTCCAAGACACCAAGGGGTAGCAGTGGTTGTAGGCAGTGGTTGAGGCTCCTTGGGCCATGGGTCTCTGCATTACAGCCAGATTGGTCCACATTCGGCCCTTCTGCCTGCATCACCCATTTGCCTTCTCCATAAGGTTGAAGGCTGAGGGCCCTCAGAACACTGCCAGTGGGACAAACTGAGGGAGGCTTGAACCACTTCATAAGAGTTTAGTAGTCCTGTGTCTAACCAAATTCAGTTTCCAGGCATTTCTCATTTTGCTGACTGCCAGCTCTGCATGCTGGCCAGTCAAGAAGCATGTGTCCCAAAGTCCCGAGGTAGACCTGAGAGAGAACCATTCAAAGCCCAAAGAGTCTTCATAAAAAAAATCTCAGCTGTTATGTTGTACTTCGTGGAGCTTATTGGGATGCTTCTGTGGTAAAGAACCCAAGGCTCTGAGGGGCTGGAGATTTCAGGACATACACTGAACAGATGCCCTCTTCCTTCTTGACTTGACCAGAGGGCCAGGGAGCTCTTTTCCATTACTTCTTTCCAACTCCTTTTTATAGAGTTAATCTCCTGAGGTAATAGGCTAGGTTTCTTTGAAATACAAAGAATTGTTTCTTACTAGCTTTATGTGGGGTGGCTGGATCTGAGTGGCAGAATCTGTCCACCAGCCTGGTGTTTCTCATTCCAATCAGCCAGACACCCTCATTCACATTTATTAAGTCCTGTCTGGATCATGGGATGGGATGGAAAGACTACAGATAGAACCTGAACATGAAAAAATATCTTCATAAAAATACAGCCAATTTCATTTTAATGGGTTCTTAAAATGCCCTAGAAGGATGGGCTCTTCTCTCAGTTTCTAACCTTCCTGAGTGGAAACTGTCCACATACTCTGTATTTCCCATAGAAAATTCTGGGCTGCTGAGGGCAAGGCTAGAGTTTTTGTTTTTTAAGATTTTATCTATTTAGAGAGAGAGCAGGAAGAGGGGCGGGGGGGAGAGAGAGAGAGAATGAATCTCAAGCAGACTCCACGTTGAATGTGGCGCCTGATATGGGGCTCCATCTCATGATCCTGAGATTATGACCTGAGCCGAAATCGAGTTGAACACTTAACCGACTGAGCCACCCAGGTACCCCAAGACTAGCCTGTCTTGCCAAGTCCCAGTTACTGGACATCACAGAGTAAGCTTATGGTTAGCATCTGGAGAGGGAATGAATACGTGAATGAATGAGGACAGTGACATGAAGAAGGTTGTGTCTTCGTGTATCTAATGGGCTCTCATACAGTAAGGAGCCAATCTCATCTGTGGGGCAGGGATGGTTGTTGTAGGCAGATTTGCTCTCAGTATAAGGAAATACTTAGCATTAGAACTGCTGCCTTAGGAAGGGGTGATCTTCCAGACACTTTGTGTTCAAACAGAAGCCAGTCATCTGCCTGGAGAAATAGGGGAGGGGATTCCTGTGGAAGGGCTGGCTGACCACTTTGGGTCCCTTCCAATTCTCACCTTAGTCTGCCAGCTGTAGCTGGGGGCAGCTTCTGTTTTTCTAAACTATCGTTAAGGTAGCCTTAACCCTTGTAAATTTACTCCAAGGTATTTGGGAAATATAGATTGTACTAAAGGTTTTGTAGTAGAAACTGGAGAGAGCAGCAGCTGTCCTGTCTCCCCAGTTCCATGTCTCTTCCTGGTCTCTTTGTTGGCCACCAGCATTGGGCCTTTCGTCTGTCTCTTGTCTCTCTGCCTCTGTGTGTCTGCCCGTGTTCTCATTCTGGGATCCTCTCTTCTTAGGATGTTTCTCCACCCTTCTCCTTTCCTGAGAGGAGCCATGGGACTTTCTGCTTTTTCTAGTGCTGTGCACCTCTGCTCCACACACACCATTAAGCAATGAAGAAGCCTACAGCTACCAGGACCCATGCTGTGGAAGGTAGTCTGTGTGTTGATGACATAAATTTCCTTTGGAATCTTTGTGATAATTCAACAGTTTCAGATTCATAGAGGGGAGAGAGAAAGAAAACGAGTTCATCTTTCTTTTCCATTTAGACATGCCTAACCTTTTGCACCCACAACCCCTTCTGCACCAAGAAGAAATGCACCAGTTTGTGTTGGTGAGGGCATGGAGGGCAGAGCATGAAAGGTTAGTATTTCTCAAGAAATAGTCAGTGTCCTCAGGAAAGCCCTTCCTGAGCCCCAAGATTAGGTGAGCAGCTCCTTTCCCCATAGTTCCATATGCCTTTCCTTATCACACTTACCACAGTTGTGATTTTATATTTGTATGTGAGGTTATTATTTTTTATTCCTCATGATATTTTAAGCTCCATTACACCAGGGACTGTGTCAATTTGGATTCACCATTGAATCCACACAGGGCCTAGTGAAAATTCTGGACATAGAGTAAGTGCTCAGTTATTATTTGTTAAATGAATAAATGGATAGAAATAAGAACATGAATTTTTTATATGCACATATTTTACTTTGAAGATTTCATTTATTTATTTGGCAGCATAAGCAGGGGGACGGCAGGTAGAAGGAGAGGGAGAAGCAGGCTCCTCGCCAAGCAGGAATGCAGGGCTCCATCCCAGGGTCCTGGGATCATGACCTGAGCCAAAGGCAGATGCTTAACCAACTGAGCCACCCAGGTGCCCCTATATGCACATATTTTAAATAAATACCAATTTATAATGGACTGCAGAGCAGTCTTCGGAAGGAAGTTATCCTCATGGTTGCACTTGATTTCAGGTACCTGAGGAAAAACCAGATGAAGCCCACATGAGAGCACCCACCAAACCCAGCCTCATTCCCTTTCCCTTCCAGGGGACCAAAACTCACTGTTTCATTTCTCAGTCAAGCCAGCAGGTGCCAAGACAGGAGCCCAATCCTCCCCTTTAGGGAGCCTGCCAAACAGAATAGAGAAAGCCTTTGATACACTTGTTGACATATCACAGGAAGGGACCCAAGGGCAAGGCTGACTTTATTTTGTAGGGAGGGTATCTAGTCCAAAGGAAAGGGAGAATGATCAGGAAAATTGGTACAAAGTAAGGGCTTATAGGGATAAGACTAAAGGGAAAAAGCGAAGTAGGAGAGTTCATGTGATGTCGTCCTGAAACCTGAGCAATCAAGTGTGTTCTTTGTGCAGTACAAGGGGATGAGGTGGCCATATCAGAGGCCAATGCTAGTGAGGAGGATTTCTCTATTAGTTGAGTAGGCAGAATTGAAAAGGGATAAGGAAGAGGAAAGACGAGCTTACGTCAGGTGCAGAAGGAAAATTGCAAGCATGCCAGGTTCATTCATCAGCTTGTTTTCATCTGAGATGAGCACTGGGTGGATGGAAATGATGCCTGCAATTTCAGGGTGATTACATCCAACTACCACATTCCCTCCTTCCCCTTCCCAGGTGTGATCCCCAGCACCAATCACATGGTTCTACTCCAGACTTTGAGGAATGGTGAAGAGGGAACAGTGGTGCCGGTGGAACCCTAGGAAGGGGAGTTAAGCTGGAAGGAAGGTCTAGGAGATCCCTGAGGAGGGTGAGTCCTTGCCTGCCCTCTGCCAAACTGCTTATTGATATTTGTTTCTTGTTTATTTGACAGGACCACATACATACACATAGCTGCTGGCATACACAATTAATCAGGCGGAGTATTTCTGATTTGTGGTTTAACCCTGCCCTGCACTTAACAGGCCTAGGTCCCAGGGCCCCATGGCTGTCTCACATGGTTCCCTAGCAACCAAATGAGACAGGGAAATGTGCACAGTTTCATCACCACAAGATGTTAGGTCAATTAATATTCATTAGCAGTCCCTGTGTTTGGCTGCTAGGAGACATTATGGAGAAAAAAAATCTTTGTTGCCTGAGTGGGGGATGGAAGGGGTGTAGGGACCAATGAATATGTATATTATGTACTGAAGATGTGTTTTTTTATACTAGCATGTTAGCCTGTCTGCACATGTGCATGCAGATTAAAAAAATTTCATCTGTGTACTTAAAATTATGTGTCTAAGGTTATTATATGGGAATAGGTTTCAGAAACAAAAGGAAGGTTCTACTCCAAAATATTAATCATAGCCTATTTAGGTCACCTGAAATTATATCACTAGTAATTATTCCTGATTTTTTTTTTCAGACTCTATTGTATGCTTAATGCCCCTATAATCTTTTTAAATAACCCTATCAAGATCACACATGAAGTCCCCAATGTTGAATGTCTGAGTTTTATCAGAAACTTCCCTTCACCATACTGAGACTGGAGTTCTGAGTCCCTTTGAGGGAGAGGGTGCAGAAGCCTGGTGATTTTTACCTTAGCTGGGCCTAGTTTTTCTGGGCAACTCATCCTCCACGACCCTGAAATGCAGCCTGAAACCAGTCACACAAAGGTGCTCCCTGCAGTGATGAAACACTCCACTGGCCTTCTGTCCATATTTTGTTTCAGACAGACTGGCCCTGGCCTGGAGGTGGCCCCTACAGCTCACATTTTAGTGTTAAGGCTCTGGTAGCCCTGAGTCCCAGCTCTAGGAAAAGTGGGGCGTGGTAATCACAGAGGGGGCCTGAAGGACTTGCCTCAGGGCAGAAGAAGGCAGGTCTCAGCCCCCTTGGGAGTCCTGGTAAGGGAGACTAAGATCTTATCAGCAAAGGTGGAGCACCTATGGATTCAGAGTCCTTCCAGTACTGCTTGAATGTGGCATGGTTTTATTTTTACTCCTAGCAAACAGAACTCCCCTACTCTCAAGCAAGATGGGACAGGAGGTGGCACAAGCAACGGGAAGAGGAGGCCTGTTTGGCCCCTTTTCCTGGATTCTGTTTAAAAACTGGTCCTGGTCAAGGATGACCAAGTACCACAACGTGAATTTCCAAAGCAAAGGGACCAACACAAACACTTGTGCCCACTGGGCCAGATTGGGCAAAGGAGCTTGCTCTGGGGACAATCAGTGGGCCTTAAATGAGGTCTGATGCTCGGGGCAAGGAAGGTGGCCAGAAATGGGGTAAATTAGAGCAGTGGCTCTCAAAGTATGGTCTGTGGACCAGCAGATTGACATCTGGGGGCAGTTGACATCAGAAGTGCAATTTCTTGGGCTCCACCCAAATCCATTCAATCAGAATCTCTGGGATAGAGACCCAAGAATCTCTGTTTCAACAAATTCTCCAGGGGACCCTTATGCATGCTCAAATTTGAGATATACTAATATAGCATGGGGACATAAGTTTTCAGTCCTGACTTTACCTGCCACCCCCTGGACACCAGCTAAGGGCACTTCATCTCTCTGGACTTTAAGGCTTGATCCTTTTTGCTACAAACCCTCTCATCCTCAGTATGTCCTCTGAATAAGGTGTGTGTGTGTGTGTGTGTGTGCATGCCCGTGTGTATGGGCATGGGTGGGTGGCTAGTTGGGCATGATTCTTCTATCCCCTTCCCTTTCCTCTCCCATGAGATGGAAAAGATAAAGCTTGTTGGAAACAAAAGCCCCTAGTAAAAACCAACCAGTGATGTTTACTGCAAAGTCTGGGGAAGAGGATCCTGAGGTTCCCCAGGGAGCTGCCTGGCAGATCCTAGCAGGATAGCAGGTTCCCATGGAGAAGAGGGAGACAGGCCCTTACATTTAGGAGCATATATGGAATACTGGTTTGAACGGAGAGTGATTTGGATTTACGAATTTTTGTCCGCTTTAGTACTTCAGAAAATGCTCTGTTCCAGTTCGAACTGCCTAGAAGATGCTTTTTCTCTTAAAATTAATTGAGTTCATAGTCCAATAAAACATTGCTGTCTAAGTTTGATGAAAAGGTCAGCAAATTAGTGCAGTCCATTTGGCTCTCCTGGAGTCAGTGTACCTGTGTGTGAACCCAGGCTCTAACACTTATAAATGTGTGACCTTGGAAAGTCATGTAACCTCTTTGTGCCTCAGCTTCTCATCCATAAAATGGGAATAATAATAGTAACTGGCGTGAAATATTTTGAGGATTACATGGGTTAATGTCCACCAGGCACGGAGATTGAAGCTTGACACGTGTTGGTTCTGCTCACTCTTCAGGTCAATTCAATTCAGGTCTCCTCTGTTCAAATTTAGAATCCTGTGGCTTCCATGCAGCTCAGCCTCACTGGGGACAGGGCTGATATTCACTTTTCCTGTCATCTCTAAAGCATGATCCAGCTGCATTTGGAGCTAACTGCATCTCTCTTTCCATCTCTCTCTCCCCTCCAATTTCCATTTCTTTTGTGAAATGGTTAAAGTGCTTGACATAATTAGCTGTTAATTGTTAGCAGCTGTACCCATTATCAGTTTAATGCCTAATTAATTGCAACAATTAATGCTGCCTATCCTGTCTTAGGAACTGTTGATGAGGGAAGTCTGGTGTTGTTTAAGTTATATCTTAATTAATTTACCTCCAGTTTTTAGCATTTAACTAAAAATCCTAAATTGGGGGCTGCTTTCCTTGTATGAGGAGTGAGCAGAGGGTCAGTTTAGTGTGCAGTTCCTGGGCCCATCCTGTGAAAGTTGGGTGTCTCTCTTAGCAGTTGCCAGCCATCCTACCACATTGCAGGGCCCTGCACACAAATGCACTTTTCTCTGTAAATTTTTCTGTGTTGCCCTGTTTTGAGAAAGTGCTGAGCCAAGAGCCTCAAGAGCAAATGGCTTCCTCCCCCGCTACTTTGTTCAAATCTGCAATGGAACATTCATGCCACTGTAGGTGACTTGGATGGGAATCAGATGGGGATGGGGTGGGGGTGGGGGTGTGAGCTCCTGCAGGGCCGTGCTGTCTGGGTCATAGCCACAACTCACTCCAACATTAGTAGGATGTTCACGTAGCCGTTGGAGGGAAAACAGAATAGATGAGGCACAGCCTCCATGTTTTGAGCTTCTCTTGGGAGCTGGGCATGGCGTTACATGTTTCACATACATTTTTGTTCTTATTATTTTAATTCTCACAACATAACCCTGCAAGGTGTGTATTTGCTTTTCTGTCTCCATGTTACAGATGAGGAAACCAAGAGGTTAAGTACCTGGTAAGCCTACATTCTCCAACTTCCAGGCTGCCTTGCCTTTCTTCAAGTAAATGGATAGGTGAATCTTCCAGCACCGTGTTCTGAGGTGACTGGTTTACTTTTTGAGCCTTAGGACTAGATTATGTCCCTTTGGGCAATCCCACTGTCATTCATCCAAAGAAGAGGCCAGCTGGTACAGGAGATGACAGTGGGCCAGTAGGGTATGTAAGCAGGTGGCAGAGGCAAGCGTGGGAAACTGATTCTTCTCTTTGGTTCTGGAGGAATTGGGAACCTACACCCTGGATAGGAGACTGCAGGGTAGTAAGCTTGTCCCTGCTGCATGGCAGCTGGTGGTAAACACCACCACCACTGTGGTCTTAGGCATTAAACGCTGAGAGGAGTTACGCTTAATATCTGGGTGTGGAAGACTAAAATAATGGTCACCAAAAGATATCCATGTCCCAGTCCCTAGCACCTGCGAGTGTTAATTGGTAGGGCAGAAAGCACCTTTGCATAAGTGATTAAGGATCTTGAGATAGATTATCCTGTATTATCTGGGTGAGCCCTATATGCAGTCATATTTCCTTGTAAGAGAGGCAAAGGGAAATTTGACCCAGAAGAGGAGAAAGCAATATGACCACAGAGGCAGAGATTTGAGTGACATGGCCACAGCCAAGGAATGATGGCAGCCATAGAAGCTGAGAAAGGCACAGAGCATATTTTCCCTTCCAGCCCTCTGGAGGGAACAGGGTCCTGTGGACACCTTGATCTCAGTTCAGTGATACTGATTTCACACTTCTGGCCTCCAGAGTTGTGAAAGAACACAATTCTGTTGTTTTAGGAAACTATAATACCAGGTTTAAGGTTTTCCTTATTATAGTCTCTGTTACTCCTGAGTGTTCAGCAGTTTAAGGGTTAAAAAGAGGATTAAAATTAAAAAAAAAAAAAAAAAAAAAAGAGGGCGCCTGGGTGGCTCAGTCGTTAAGCATCTGCCTTCGGCTCAGGTAATGATCCCAGGATCCTGGGATCGAGTCCCACATTGGGCTCTCTGCTCTGTGGGAAGCCTGCTTCTCCCTCTCCCACTCCCCCTGCTTGTGTTCCTGCTTTTGCTATGTCTCTCTCTCTCTCAAAAAAATAAATAAAATCTTTAAAAAAAAAAAAAAAAAAGAATGATGAGAGCTGAAGTTTCCTGTCCTCAGAAATATGTGGTTGAGAGGTCCTTTGGGGTAAATATATAACCCATTATAGTGACTTTAGGGTGATAAAATCACGATTAAGTCTGGACATATATTTAAGAGAACGCTCAAATACTGAACAAGAGAGAAGTATGTTATTAAATAAGAGTTTATTTAGTTATTTATGCTAGAGTTCCAGGCATCATTTCTGAGTTCCAGAAGCCAGTTGGTGAAGAGGGTTAGAAAGAAGAGTCCACCTTTTCCTTCCTTGGGAGGCTTTTAAGGAAGTTTCTCACACATTTCTATTTACATCTCTTGGCTTAGAAATTAGTTTCTAAGAAGAAACTAAGAAATGAAAACAGAATCTCAAAAAGATTTACACTCCCATGTTCACTGAAGCATTAATCACAATAGCCAAGATATGAAAACACCTAAGTGTTCATGAATGGAAGAATGGACAAAGAAGATGTTATACATATAATGGGATATTATTCAGCCATAGAAATGCATCTTCAGTGTATGATTGGAATTGAAATATTTTAGCTGGATTACAATGTCAGCTAAGAAAAAAATTTTTTTTAAGAAAAATAAGGCAGGAAAACATTTGGAGGCAAGTAACCACTTCTGCCTCACCAACTATTCAATTCTAGAGTTCTGCCACTAAGGGGGAAGGAGAGGGATCAATTTTAAATAACGAATGTGCATTTTTTTTTACATTATAACTTTAAAAAGTTTTAGTTCTAGTATAGTTAACATACAGTGTTATATTAGTTTCAGGTGTACAATATAGTGATTCAACAATTCTATACATGACTCAGTGCTCATCAAGATAAGTGTACTCTTAATTCTCTTCACCTATTTCACCCCCCCCCCAAACTCCCTTCTGGTGACCATCTTTTTGTTCTCTATAGTTAAGAGTCTGTGTTTTGGTTTCTCTTTTTCCCCTTTGTTCATTTTTTTTTTTTTTAAAAGATTTTATTTATTAGAGAGCATGTGAGAGAGCGAGCATGAGTGGGGGGTGGGGAGGAATGGCAGAGGGAGAGGGAGAAGCAGGCTCCCTGCTGAGCAGGGAGTACCATGTGGGGCTCAATCCCAGGACCCTGGGATCATGACCAGAGATGAAGGCAGACACTTAATCGATTGAGGCACCCAGGCACCCCCTCTGGTAACCACCAACTTATTCTCTATATTTAAGAGTCTATTCTTTAGTTTGTCTCTTTTTTTCTTTGTTTTGTTTTGTTTCTTAAATTCTACATATGAATGAAATCATATGGTTTTTGTCTATCTCTGACTGGCTTATTTCACTTAACATTGTATTCTCTAGCTCCATCCATGTTGTTGTAAATGGCAAGATTTGGCTGAGTAATAAATATTCCAGTGTGTGTGTGTGTGTGTGTATATATATTTTTTTAATCCATTTATCTATCAATGGACACTTGGGCTGCTTCCGTAATTTGGCTATTGTAAATAATGCTGCTATAAATATAGGGATGTATTTATCTTTTTGAATTAGTGTTTTTGTATTCTTTGGGTAAACACCCAGTAGTGGAATTACTGGATCTTACAGTACTTCTATTTTTAATTTTTTGAGGAACCTCCATATGTTTTTCCACAGTGGCTGCACCAGTTTGCATTTCCACCAGCAGTGTAAGAAGGTTCCTTTTTCTCCACATCTTTGTGAGCATTTGTTGTTTCTTGTGTTTTTGATTTTAGCCATTCTGACAGATGTGAGGTGATATCTCCATGTGGTTTTGATTTGCATTTCCCTGATGATGATGTTGGGCATCTTTTCATGTGTCTGTTATCTATATATCTTCTTTGGAACAATGTCTGTTCATGTCTTCTGCCATTTTTAAATTGGGTTATTTGTTTTTTTGGTGTTGAGTTGTATAAGGTCTTCATATATTTTGGATACTAACCCTTTTTCAGATATGTCATTTGCAAATATCTTTTCCCATTCAGTAGGTTGTCTTGTAGATTTTTTAGTTGTTTCATTTGCTGTGCAGAAAGTTTTTATTTTGATGTAGTCCCAATAGTTTATTTTTGCTTTTGTTTGTCTTGCCTCAGGAGACATATTTAGAAAAAAATGTTGCTATGGCTGATGCCAGAGATTATTGCCTATGCTCTCTTCTAGGATATTTATGGTTTCAGGTCTCATATTTAGGTATTTAATCTATTTTGAAATTATTTTTGTGTATGATAGAAGAAAGTGGTCCAGTTTCATTCTTTTGAAGGCAGCTGTCCAGTTTTCCCAACACCATTTGTTGAAGAGACTTTTTCCCATTGTATACTTTTGCTTCCTTTCTTGAAAATTAATGCATCATATAATCATGGCTTTGTTTCTGGGCTCTCTATTCTGTTCCATCAATCTCTGGGTCTATTTTTGTGGCAGTACCATACTGTTTTGATTACAATAGCTTTGTAATATATTTTGAAACCTGGGATTGTGATACCTCCAGCTTTATTCTTTTTCAAGAGTGCTTTGGCTATTCGGGGTCTTTGGTTGTTCCATACAAATTTTAGGATTGTTTGTTCTAGTTCTGTGAAAAATGCTGTTGGTGTTTTGATAGGGATTGCATTAGATCTGTAGATTGCTTTGGGTAGTGTGGACATTTTAACAATATTTGTTCTTCCAATCCATTAGCATGGAATATCTTTCCATTTGTGTTGTCTTCAGTTTCTTTCATCATTGTTTTATAGTTTTCAGAGTACAGTTCGCTCACCTTCTTTAAGTTTATTCCTATGTATTTTATTAGTTTGGGTGCAATTGTAAATGGGTTGTTTTCTTAATTTCTCTTTCTGTTACTTCATCCTTAGTATATGGAAATGCAATGGATTTCCATATATTGGTGTTTTGTTTTTTTTTTTAATCCTGTGACCTTACTGAATTCATTTATCAGTTTTTGTATTTTTCTGGTGGAGTCTTTTTGGTTTTCTATATATAGGATCATGTCATCTGCAAATAGTGAATGTTTTCCTTCTTACCAGTTTGGATGCCTTTTTTTTTCTTGTCTGATTGCTGTGGCTAGGACTTCCAGTCCTTTGTTGAATAAAAGAGATGAGTGGACATCCTTGTCTTGTTCCTGATTTTAGGGAAAAAGCTCTCAGTTTTTGACCATTCAGTGTGTTAGCTGTAGGTTTTTCATATATGGCCTTTATTATGTTGAGGTATGTTCCCTTTAAACCTACTTTGTTGAGGGTTTTTTTTTTAAATCATGAATGGATATTGTACTTTGCGAAATGTGTCTTCTGTGTCTATTGAAATGATCATTAGGTTTTTTCTTTTCTCTTGTTGATGTGATGTATCATGTTGATTGATTTGTGAATTTTGAGCCACACTTGTATCCCAGTAATAAATCCCAACTGATTATGTTGAGTGAGTTTTTTTTTAATGTATTGTTGGATTCTGCTTCCTAATACTTTATTGAGGATTTTTGCATCTGTCTTAATCAGTAATATTGGCCTGTAGTTCTCTTTTTTTTGTAGTGTCTTTTATGTGGTTTTGATACAAGGGTGATGCTCGCCTCATAGAATAAATTTGGAAGCTTTCCTTTCTCTTCTATTTTTTGAAATAGTTTGAGAAGAGTAAGTTTTAACTCTTTTAAGTGCTTGGTAGAACTCACCTGTGAAGCTGTCTGCTCTTGGAAACTTTTGTTTTTTGGGAGCTTTTGATTACTGATTAAATTTCATTACCAGTAATTTGTCTATTCACATTTTCTATTTCTTCCTGACTCAGTTTTGGGAGGTTACATGTTTCTAGGAATGTAACCATTTCTTCTAGGTTGTCCAATTTGTTGGCATATAATTTTTTCATAATCTCTTATAATCCTTTGTATTTCTATGGTGTCGATTGTTATTTCTCCTCCTTCATTTCTTATTTTGTTTCAGTCCTCTCTCTCTTTCTCTCTTTTCTGATGGGTCTGGTTAAAGTTTATTAATTTTGTTGATATTTTCAAGGAATCAACTCCTGGTTTCATTGATCTATTTTTTTTTAGTTTCTATTTCATTTATTTCTGGTCTCATCTTTGTTTCCTTCCTTCTACTGGCTTTTTTTTTTTTTTTGGTTGGTCTTTATAGTTCGTTTAGGTGTAAGTTTAGGTTGTTTGAGATTTTTCTTCTTGAGGTAGGCATGTATTGCTGTAAACTTCCCTCTTAGAACAGTTTTGGTGCATCCTGAATGTTTTAGACAGTTAGGTTTGTTGTTGTTTTTTTTTTTTTTTTTCAGTTGTCTCCATGTATTTTTTTATTTCCTCTTTGATGTGTTGGCTGGCTCATTGTTTAGTAGCATGCTATTTAGCCTCCATGTATTTGTGTTCTTTCCAGATTTTTTCTTGTGGTTGATTTCTAGTTTCATAGTGTTGTGGTGAGAAAAGATGCATGGTATGACTTTGGTCATTTTGAATTTTTGAGATTTGTTTGGTGTCCTAATATGTGATCTTTTCTGGAGAATGTTCCATGTGCACTTGAAAAGCATGTGTATTCTGCTGTTTTAGGATGGGATGTTCTGAATATATCTATTAGATCCATCTTGTTCAATGTGTCATTCAAAGCCACTCTTTCTGTGTTGACTTTCTGTCTGGATGATCTATCCATTGACATAAGTGGGGTGTTTAAGTCCCCTACTACTGTGTTACTATTGATTACTTCCTTTATGTTTGTTATTAGCTGCTTTATAATTGGGTGCTCCCATGATGGGTGCATAAATATTTACAGTTGTTAAATATTCTTGTTGGATTGTTCCTTTCATGATTATATAGTGTCTTTCTTTGTCTCTTATTACGGTCTTTGAAAGTCTGTTTTGTCTGATATAAGCATTGCTACTCTGGCTTTCTTTTCACTTTCATTTGCATAGTAAATGCTTGTCTGTCCCTTCATTTTCAATGTTTATGTGTCTTTAGGTCTGAAAGGAGTCTCTTGTAGGTAGTATATAGATGGATTTTGCTTTTTTATTCATTCTGTCACCCTGTGTCATTTGATTGGAGCATTTAGTCCTTTTACATTCAAAGTAATTGTTGATAGATACGTACTTACTGCCATTTTGTTATTTGTTTTATGGTTGTTTTTGTAGTTCTTCTCTCTCCTCTTGCCCTCTCCTCTCACAGTTTGCTGGCTTTCTTTAGTGATAGACTTGAATTTCTCTCTATTTTTTGCATATCTGTTACTGCTTTTTGATTTGTGGTTACCATTAGGTTTACATACATAAATACCTACATACATAACATCTTATGTATATAGCAGTCTATATTAAGTTGATGATTGTTTAAGTTTGAACCCATTCCTTACTCCTGTCCCCACCATGTTTAGGTATATGGTGTCATACTTTACATGCTTTTATTTTGTGAATCCCTTGACTGATTTTTATAGATAGGCTTAGTTTTACTGCTTTGTGCTTCCTACTTTCCTTACTGCTGAAGTAAGTGAGTGAAAAGTTTTTCCTTTCCACTCAAAGAACCCCTTTTAATATTTCTTTTAGGGCTGGTTTAGTAGTAATGAATTCCTTTGTTTTGTTTGTCTGGGAAACTCTTTATTTCTCCTTGTATTCTGAATGATAACCTTACTGGATAGCATATTCTTGGCTGCATGTTTTTTTTTCTTTCAGCACTTTGAATATATCCTGCCACTTTCTTCTGGCTGCAGAATTTCTGCTGAAAAATCAGCTCATAGCCTAAGGCATTTCCCTTGTATATAGCTGTTTTCTCTTGCTGCTTTTAAAATTTTCTCTTTATCACTACTTTTTGCCATTTTAATTACCATGTGTCTTGGTGTGGAACTCTGGGTTGATTTTGTGGGGGCTATCTGTGTTTCCTAGATCTGGATTTTTTGTTTCCTTTCTCAGATTTGGGATATTTTGAACTCTTATTTCTTCATATACATTTTATTTCCTCTTTTCTCTCTCTTCTTCTGGTATCCCTATAATGCAGATGTTACTACATTTGATGGTGTCACTGAATTCCCTAAGTCTGTTTTCTTCTTTCTTTTTTTTTTTTAAAGATTTTATTTATTTATTTGACAGAGAGAGACACAGCGAGAGAGGGAACACAAGCAGGGGGAGTGGGAGTGGGAGAGGGAGAAGCAGGCTTCCCGTGAAGCAGGGAGCCCGATGCAGGGCTCAGTCCCAGGACCCTGGGATCATGAACTGAGCCGAAGGCAGATGCTTAATGACTGAGCCACCCAGGCGCCCCTTCCTAAGTCTGTTTTCATTTATTATTATTTTTTCTCATGTTCAGCTTTGTTGCTTTCCATTACTCTGTCCTCCAGGTCACTGATCCATTCTTCCATTTTCTCTAGTCTACTATTTATTCTATCTAGTGTATTTTTTTTAAGATTTATTTATTTATTTATTTGACAGAGAGAGAGAGAGAGAGAGAGAGATAGCGAGAGCAGGAACACAAGCAGGGGGAGTGGGAGAGCGAGAAGCAGGCTTCCTGCTGAGCAGGGAGCCCGATGTGGGACTCGATCCCAGGACCCTGGGATCATGACCTGAGCCGAAGGCAGACGCTTAACGACTGAGCCACCCAGGCGCCCCTATCTAGTGTATTTTTAATCTCATTTATTGAGTTCTTCATCTCCGTTTGGTCCTTTGTTTTCTATCTCTTTGTAAGGGTCTCACTGAGGTCTTGCAGTCTTTTCTCAAGTCCAGTGAGTAATCTTTATGATTATTACTTTAGATTCTTTATCAGCCATATTGTCTCTGTTTCATTTAGCTTTCTTCCTGTGACTTTGTCCTGTTCTTTCATTTAGGACACATTCCTCTGTTTCCTCATTTTGTCTAACTCTTTGTTTCTGTGTTAGGAAGGTCATGTATATACCTTTTGAAAGTAGCGTTCTTATTTAAGAAGAGGTCCTATAGTGCCCTGTAGTGCCCTGCAGTGCAATGTCCCCTGTTCCCCAGAAACTGGCTCTTCAGGGGTGTCTCCTATGCATGTTGTGTGTGCTCTACTGTTGTGGCTGAGCCATTTTTGCCTTTAGTCATCTGTGATGGTTCTCTTTGCTTGTTATGGACAGGGTTTTGTCCCTGTGTTGTTAGTGGGTCATTCTGGGGCTGGGTCTGAGTCAGACCAGGCATTTGCCAGAGATGCAGTAGTAGCAAACTGCAAGGCACTTTGTGTTGTGCCCTGAGAAGCTTTCATTGGTGGGTAGGGCCTATAGTCAGACCAATATCTTCCCCGGCTCACTGCTGGGGCAGCAGTTGGACTGATGTGTGCTTATCTTCTCCTCTCCCCAGGGCAGGAGTCACTTTGGAGAGGTGCTGGCCCCTGTCAGGGCTACTTGCACACTGCCAGGTTTGTGGCACTATTTTGGATGGGCTCTGGCCAACAGTGTATTGGAAGGGGCATATCTGCAGGAGAACAAGGGGATGCATTGTGTTAGCAAGGTCCATGCAGTCTGCTCCAGGGAGGGAATCTGCAGCTGCCCCAGAAAATTCCTGCTAGGCTGGGTTGTAAGGTGTGGATCTGCAGAACTGCAGGGGTGGGGTCTGCATTGTTAGCAAGTTAGGTGGAGAGTGTTGGTGCTATACCAGTTCCTGCAAGTGTCTTGTGTGTCTAGGCTGGGGGATGGGAGAACAAATGGCACCTGCCAGCCCCTTTGTTTCTGGAGAAGCAATTTTTCAAATTGTTGCTTCTGTGCTGTGTCTCTGAGGGGCTGTCGTGCTGTCTCTTTAAGGGTGGGAACTCAGTTTCCTTTCACTCACCTCTCCCAGAGCTGAGCCTGCTGATTTTTAAAGTTCCAGGTGTTAAGCTCCACTAATCTCAAGAACTCATGAAATTACGGACCCTCTAATTTTCAAACCTAAATGATATGGGGATTTGTCTTCCCTGCATGGGTTCCCTGTGCCTGGGGTTCCTGGTGTGTGGGTCTCTTTCTCCCCCCTCTCTTTGCCCACATTGTCCCTCTCTCCCCCAACAGTCTTGTGGGTCCCTTTGGCTCCTGAATATATCTCCACCCTTCATACCTTCTTCAGTGTGGCCTCTTTCTCTACATTTAGCTGTGGAAAGTCTGTTCTGCCAGTCTTTGGGTCACTTTCTGTGTTCTTTACACAGATGTGAGTGTTACGTAGTTGTATCCATGGGATGAGGTGAGTTTAGGATCCTTGTACTCTGCCATCTTCCCTGAAAATCTGATGTGCATTTTTTTTTTTTTAATGTCTCATCTGGAGTAGGCCTTCATTCTGATGCTACAATATAAGTCCATTGCTTATATAATGGAAAATATCAAGCAAGAGTGGATAGAATGGCTATGAATCTGAAAACCATAAGAATTAGGAGAGGAGATGGATTGTTTAGTTGAAGGATAATTTTTTTAAGGACAAAATAATCTGTTTTCAAATAAATTCAGGGCTATTCTGTAGATATAAGAATGAATTACATCTATGATAAGATAGAGAAGGAATGGGGTGGAAGGGAGGTCAATTTTAGCTCATGATGAGAACTTTCTAACAACTGAAATGCCTGCAATGGGATGGCTGCCTCTGGGGAAGTCACTCCCTCACTAGGCTGGGAGCTGTTGGGGTTGTGGAGGGCGGGTCCTGGGCAGGAGGTTGGACTGAAGGATCCCTCTTCTGACCCTATGAGTCTAGGGAGACAGAGGGGACACTCCAGGGGCTTGTCAAAGACCACAGTAGAGGACACAGCACTGTGGGGGTCAAATGAATTAGGCTGTCAGGGAGAAAATTTTCCATGCCCCAGGGTAACAAAGCCATGGTTGTTGCTGGGCTGAAGCCTAGAGCTCTGTGCCAGCATCCCAAGGAAAGAATGCAGGGAGTGTGGCTCCAGTTTGGAGCTGAGCCCTGAATATGGCCAGTGCAAGGCAAGAAGGGGCCAGGGAAGTGCAATGGTGGGGGCCTTGTTTTATTTGACTCCTGCAGCGCTGGATTTGTGGGGGCAGTTAGGCAGTTCCCTGTATCTTCTGAGACTAGTCTGGCAATCTGAGGTTCCCAGAAGCAAGGGCAAGGGCCAGAGGAGAAGAGGAGGCCTGGATCTTTTCTCTGATTAATTCTATACAGAATTAAAGACTAATGTTTTATGCAGACTTATGCTGAAATTTCTCCAATAGGCTATTACTTAGTCATGACTTTAGGCTCATGTTTTTGTATGTGTTTGGATTTATGTTGGTTCTATTTTGAGGTGCTCATAGGTAAAGCATGAATAAGAGATGCTTCTCTAGCCAGAAGAAGCACAGTGGTTCACCTTCCATTAAATGATGGCTCATCCCCACTGAAATCAATGGTAAGCATATAGAGGACATGACACATGCATAAGACTCTGTCTTAGGAACTTGTGATGGTCTGGTCTCTTCTGGTTGCAAGTGACAGAAGCCACTTCAAACTAGCTTGAGCAGAAGAGGACCCATTTGGCTCCTGAAAACAGAAGAAGATCTGGCACAGAGGTGCGCAGCCTTGCACTTTGCCATCAGGGCTGTCATCCCTCTCTGTGTCTCAGCTTGGCTTTGATTCTTTTTGCACAGTAGCCAGGCAATTGCCCGGGAGAGATGGGTCAGGAGGGATCTACACCTACAGCTCACATTCCAGCTGTCCTGTGTCTTTATCTCTTCTCTGTTGTTGAGCCTAAAGGCCAGCTCTCTCCTAGACAATTGTCCTGATCAGAGGTCTTTAGGAAATAGGAAGACCCTTAGCAGGGAGCTTTTTGACATGTCCCAGTATGGTTCTCAGGGTCTGCCCTGTCCTTCTTCTTCAGCTACCCAGGAGTCTGAGAAGGTTAATTTGTTTATGCTCAACCAGGCAGCTGGCCAGCATTTTTGTTAGCAATGCCAGGGCTCTTTAAGGGCTTAAAAGTGGTGGCTGCTCCCCAGTTCTGGATGGGAGTAGTTGCAGCCAAGGAATTGGAAACACATCTTGCTGAGCTGGCCTGAACTTCTCAGTCTTTCCCATCACTCTTCTTGCCTTCCCTTGGCCTGATGTCTCAGATACCTCAAACTCTGGACTCAGCTGCAAGCTTAGTCCTTTTGTTTGCTGTGTGTCAGCTGCCTGAAGGAGGTCTTTGGTCTCAGCGTGTAGCTCTGGCCCCTGGAGCCTGCTTTTGGAATTATCTCAACAAAGATGGTGTGGACCGCTTCTCTGGAGGAAACTGTTTTGACACATGCTCAGACGCTGTTCATCCATTCTCCACCTATTCTCCTTGCCTAAAATTCATTTGAATTTGAGTTTTCCCTTCAGGGCAGGGCCAGAGGCACAAGGAATTTAAAGAAACTGAGCAGATCTATTGAGCAAGAGAGATATCAGACTCAATTTCTAAATCGTCACCATGTGTCCCTGTAATTCTCACCTGTAAGAATCAGGATTCTTAGCTGTAAGCAATAGAAGCCAATTCTGGCTGATTAAGCAAGAAAGGTTTGGTAAAAGGATGTTGAGTGTCTTACAAAATCAGTGGAGCCTGGAGAACCAGGCTTGAGGCCACACATCCAGGATAACGTTCCAATACATGTTGCAGAACTGGCCTAATGAGAAAACTGCTGTTAACCACCACTGCTGCCAACTGGATGCTACAATTTGCATCACTGCCAGGAAGCTGATTATCACCACTCTTGCCCTCAGGATCAGTGCTACATCTGGCCCAGGAATGTGACCTAGCCCATCCCTGCTGCCTCGCTGTCCCCTGCTTGTGTCTCAGCTGCAAAGGAGCCTGGGGAAGTGACTGCTCCCGTTTGTACCTTGGGAGGACATGATCCACAGGGTAGGGTATTCCTCAAACGTGAGAAGGGCATTAACAGGGTGCTGGGCAGACAGAAAACTTGACAGGTGCCCACTACACCATTTAGGTGAGGTGTGCTCCCCTACCTCTCTGAGAAAGCAGTTTTCATTTCACTCCAGGGTGTTGCCTGAGGGGCTTAAGGTAGTGACCACATCTTTGGAGTGGCAGGTAGGGGGTGGTGGAGGAGGTGAGGCCTCTGGGGCCAAGTCATGAGCAGGAAACACATAAGCAGGAAATCACTCCTGGTGGTAGTGATGGGAAGATGGGGGCCTGCAGGGGTGTTGCAGTGACGTCAGCAATGTCTCCAGACACAGATGATGGGGTTCCCTGTTGTTCATTCCAGTGGGTCCTTGCCTTTCAGCTTTGGATTGCTAAGCTAGAGTAGCCAACTTTCCAGAGTGTATCCTCCCTAGAGCTGTTTGATATAAAATGCGAGGTGGCCATCTAAGATTCACCTAGAAAAACTTAAAGGAGGAAGGCAACACAGGGAGCCCAAAAGTAGGACTTAATCCATCAACGTCATCTCTTTTAAAAATACCTTCTTTTTAGCTTTCCCAGCAAGATGTGGCTCTTACAGAGTCTTGCTTGGGGACTGTGCTACCCAATACCTGAAACAGGTTTCCAAAAATAAAGCTGACATTTATTGAATGCCATGTGTCAGGCACTGTATGGAGGGCTTTACATAAATTATCTGAGTTAATCCTCATAGAAACACCATGAAGTATGAGCTGTTATAACCCCTGTTTTACAGTTGAGGAAACTCAGGCTTACAGAGGATAAATAGCTCAGATGATGGTTAGCCAGACAGTAGCAGAGCTGGGATTTGAACCTTAGCAGCCTGATCTTAAAGCCCACGCTACTAAATTCCCTCTCCAGGATCTTACCCAAGAAGGTACTTTGACTCCCCATAATATGAGCCTTGGAGTCTCCATTCCTCTTCTAGGGTTCAGTCTCAGTCAAGATTAGAAAAAGGTCTGTGTTAAATCTTGCGTACACATAGAAAATCCAAAGTGGCAGAGTTGCCTCCCCTTCCTGGATCACACAGCCCATCATCCTCGGATACTTAAATCTGGAGCTTGACTAAGTCACTCACTTGTGAGCAAAGGATGACCAGGGTATAGAAGAGTTGAGGCTAGAAGGCAGAACCTCCCAGGAGGACATTCATGTATTTGAGGCTCTTCCTATTTAGACAGGAACCAGGAAACTGCCTAGATGAGCAGGAAGGTGCAAAAGGAAAAGACTCACTGAAAAAGAGATAGATGGGGAGAACAGACTTGATTGGGAAAGAATAAAATAATCAACCAGGAAAGTCTTAGGGAGCTGAAGTCCCATGCTCTATTAGGCTTTTCCTCTGAACCCTTTATTTTCCACATTTTCTTTCTTTTTTTTTTTTTTTCTTTTCCACATTTTCTGATTATGTCTTTAGGTGGTTGCCTCCCCTACTGACTGCAAATTTCTCAAGACAAAGGGCCTGCCATGCAGTAAGTGCTCAATACATATTTGTTTTTTTGAGATGAGTAAGTCTTATCCTAAGGATAGCAAGGATTTGGAGGAACTGGAGAAAGATCCAGCCTGAGAAAGGAAATCCTAAAAAAAAAAAAAAAAAAAAATCCTCTTTGAAGCTATGTTCAACATCTAGTCTGGCAGAGGCAGTCCTGGAGAGGGGAACACATGGCTGGTGAGTGACGTGCTTGTTGGAGGATGCTGCACCATGCAGCCCTCTCTCATTCCACTAAGGCTACTTGTGCTGATGGATCCCCCTGGGTGACAGCCAGGAGAACAGGATGTTTCCATTCTTGCTGTTCCAGCAGAAGGAGGTGGGTGAGTTCTATGCTTTAGAGGCTGAAATCTGTCAGGAAAAGAGACAAGTGGCAGTGGGGGTGGGGGATTGTAGTATGTCAGAAGTTAGCATGGTATCTTGTGATATCCGAGTTAGAGTCGTTCATTCAGGATATGTTTACTGAACATTTATTATTATGTATCAGACACTGCTAATCACAGAGGACTGAGTGGTGAGGGAGACTGACAGTCCCTGCCTTCCTGGTGTTTATAACCAGGTGGAGAAGACAGTTAATCCACAGTTCTGATGTATCTGAGAACACCATGTGGGAGTGGTATAGGATGCTAAGGGAGATGGAGCCCAGACTTGGGGAGTTGGAAGTGGTATGTAAGCTAAAACCTTGAGTAGGAATTGGCCAGGGGAAGATGGTTGTAGAAACAAGGAGAAAAAAGCTAGCTTGTTAATGGATCTGAAGTAAGTTCCATCTGGCTGGATATGAACTATGACTGGAACAATGTGATAGATGACCAGGAGAGTCCAGGCAGTGTAAGACCTGGCTAGCCATGTTAAGGAGTTTAGACTCTGTCTTGATATTGTCAGAAAACCATGATCCCATGTAGCTTAGTGTCTGTAAAGGGTTGCATTTTGAGAAGGGCACTCCAATCACCAAATGACAATTTAAATTTTTACTTAGATCTCTTAAATAATGTTAAGAGGGATCCATTTCCCAACCACAGTAACAATTATCAGAAGACCCCTGTTCTCCCTAATTGTCTTACCCCTACAGCTGCCTCTGATGCCCCAAATCCCAAAATGTTCCTTCAGTCCAACTCACTTGTTTTCCCTTCTGCCTCTCTTCTTCCCCTCTCCCCTAACCTGTGCTGTGTGGATCTAATGAACAGTGCACTGAGTCCACTTAGAACAGCACTGTACCTCTGAAACAAATAATACATTATATGTTAAAAAAAAAGAAGATAGTAGGAAGGGAAAAATGAAGGGGGGGAAATCGGAGGGGGAGACGAACCATGAGAGACGATGGACTCTGAGAAACAAACTGAGGGTTCTAGAGGGGAGGGGGGTGGGGGGATGGGTTAGCCTGGTGATGGGTATTAAAGAGGGCATGTATTGAATGGAGCCCTGGGTGTTATACGCAAACAATGAATCATGGAACACTACATCAAAAACTAGTGATGTATGGTGATTAACATAACATAATAAAAAAAAATGTGTTGATTAAAAAAACAAAAAGAACAGCACTAATGCAGAGTCTGGTAAACCTTCCTCTCCATCCCCAATCCATGGTCTTATATAAGTGTGTGCAACCAGTCTCACAGGGTTTGCGTATTCAGGGCACCTTTGCATTTGGGCTTTCCTGTGGCATACCTTCTTGATGCCTGCACTGTGACACAGCTTTGGATCCAGGTGGGGTAGAGATGAGGAAAAGTGACCCAAGAAGACCCAGCTAGAAAGAAACAAATTAAAGCCAAATTCACTCAGCTGAGACATGAAGCAAAAGGAGCTGGGAGGGCAAATACAGGTGCAAGGCACTTGGGCAGAAAATAGTAAATTACATGAAAACAAGAAAGCTTTAAGGTAAAAGGTGGTAAGTAGAACCAGGAGAATTTCCCTGAATGAAGAGGATGGCATCAGGATTTTTAGAAGGCACCTGTGGCCACCTCATCTACAGTTGAGGGAGATAAGATGGTCATGGTAGCCAGCTGGACACCCCAGTTTTATATTTTCATTCCTTTGGGCAGGGAGGGAAAGGGAGGGAGGAGAGAGAGAGATACAAGGAACAAGGAGGGGGAAGCAGGAAGACAGAAGCAGGAAAAGAGGGAAGACAGCTTGTCATTCCCTACTCTGCCCTCAGGTCCATCACAGATTGAGTGTGCTGGACTTTCTTAGGGCCAGGGTCCTGATTTCTGATTTTACCACTATTAGGTTTTAGTAGGAATGGTTGTGGAGAGTTTTTATCCCTTTAAAAAAAAATCTAAGCAGATTCATGCTTTTAATGAGCTTTCCAGTTCCTGGAACTCTGTGTGGAAAAGCCATTATCCCAGAAGCCAGCTCTGATCCAAGTGCTTCTTGGTGCAGGGCTGCCCTGCAGAGAGCCTGGGCTAGAATGGCCTCAGGGACATGAGGAGAAGACAATTCCAGGCCAGCCAAACAGCTCTTTCAGGATCCAAGTCCTGGGCCCCAGTCCTGGGATTCTAATTAGTTGGTAAGCTGCTGAAGGATCTTCTAGATAATGATTGTCCGGAGTGGGAAGAATACAGTTACTGATACAGTCCCACCCTAAAACACCCTCATCTGGAGTTGGCATCTGGCACCCAGCCAGACAATGCAATATGTATGGATGAATCTAGATATTGATGTGGACTGGGCTTTTTGAGCAAGGAGTCCAGCCTGTCTGCTCAGCTCTGTGGGCCCCACTGACAGATTCAGAAAGATTTTAGGTCAGCTGTGCCATTTCTTGGACCACAGTCTCTAAAGAGTATGAAAATATCACCAAAAATGTGGTAGATGGAGAACACTGCCCTCAAGAAGAGTATTCCATGAACTCATGAGGAATGCTTTGATAAGCCACTTGGTGAAGGGTGAGATCCCAAGGGACAAGCTTGATCAAAAGGTTTCTAAATTGCCTTTTAAGGAGGGTGGGTCCAATTAACATGGGGCTCTTGTTTTAATGGTAGTGGTACGTGTGTTTGGTGCTAGGACAAATTGCTCAGGGAGGTTGAGAGATGGCAATATTTTTTCCCCTCTGCCTCTCCCCATCTTAAGTTTGGCTCTCCCCTAGAGCCTTGGGTTACTTTGTCATAGCAATCCTTCTCTGATGGCATTTATAGGAACACATTGCTTTTATTGAAAACGCTAACTCCTGTTCTCCCCCACCCTTCAAGAGGCTTCCTCTCTGCCAGCCCTGTTCTCTGCCCTTTCCCCAGCCCCTTGTCACTTGTAGGCTACTTCCCAGCACTTTTCCTCGTTTACACGGGCTCAGTCCTGGCTCTGGGCCCTGCTCATTGAGAGCTGGGCTTATTCCTCCAGGATTTTTTATTTTGGTGATCCGTACACTTCCTGAGGTTTATTTATTTATTTATTTATTTATTATTATTTTTTTTAAAGATTTTATTTATTCATTTGAGAGAATGGGAGAGAGAGCACGAGAGGGGGGAGGGTCAGAGGGAGAAGCAGACTCCCTGCTGAGCAGGGAGCCCGATGCGGGACTCGATCCTGGGACTCCAGGATCATGACCTGAGCCGAAGGCAGCCGCTTAACCAACTGAGCCACCCAGGCGCCCCCTTCCTGAGGTTTTAAATTTTAGATTCTGCACAGTGTGATGTTCTAACGACTCTGGGTTTTTGGAGAGTCTCATGTAACCTCAGATGAGAGGGCTCTGCCCTAGCTATCAATCATGGAACCCCTTCTCCATCAGTCTCTTGGACACCCTTGTGCATACAAGGAGGGGGTTGTGTGGCCAAAGCCTTCAAGACATAACCCACTGTGGATCCCTTTGGGCCTTACACTGTATACTAGGTTATGCAGATGTGAGCATGGGAAAAATGTGGGCTGAGAAGCAAGGCGTTTTTACAGGTGGGAAGATCTTTTAAACCCCCTGGCTAGAGATTACCTTTTATTGAAGACAGTACCTCCATGTTTGAGCCCAGAGACAACCCTGTGAAGTTATAATTACTGATTGAATACCTACTGCAGTCGATTCTGTTCTTTGTAGGAGTTCTATAAAGTCTCCTCGAATGCTGGATTATTGAATAATGAACTGTTGCTCCTAAGGGAAATACAGGGTTAGGTTTTTCTGAGCCTCTGGTCACAGCACTGTTGTCAACCATTCAGTATATACTCTTGTTTTATATGTGTTTTTGTCTAAAGACACCTTATTTAATATATATTGTTGATTCACTAATATCGAATTCACGGCCTGAAGTGCTGTAAATCGTGCCTGAATGAAGTTCATCTAACACATGGGTTTTCTCCATACGTTTTGTCGTCTTGCTTGAGGGAACGCCAGACAGCACTGAAGCACCAGGCTTGGAGCCCCTTTAAACAGATAATAAACAGAGAAATCACACACACACACACGAAGATGCACAGAAATATGAAAAACGTGGCACAGAATAGACTTTGAAAAGGTTGCTTATTTACAGTATGCAAGCTGATATAAGAAGGCAGAGCGTGGCTTGTTCAATCTCAGAGACATGTGCGTCAGGTCACAGATTTTTCACTGCTCTGTGCATGTCCGTAAATGACGGGAAAGAACATTGATTTGGGGCTTACAAATAAATGCAGCAAGTAGATGAATTTGAAAATACTGAAACTGTGAACAGTGAGGATTGGTTGGATGTGCCAGGCATTGTCCTGGGAGGTGAGGATGGGTATGACCCGTATTTTGCAGATGTTCTTGGAAGGTCTGCATTTGACCATCCTTCTTGGCTCACTAGGATCTTGGGGAGTTTTCTGGTTGCACAGAGTCTGTGTTCCAAATGAAACATTTCCTGGGGTTCAGCTCCTAAGCGGGTAGAGGAGTGACCTTCAGTTGGGGCTCACCTTAATATTTAAGGTGCAGAACATCTGTGGCAGGTCTGTTTGTACTGTACAAAGAACAGCCCCTTGTAATTTGGTTCTTTTTGAACAGTTGCTAATAATTTTGCACTCAATTTCCATTTAAATGGGAACATTAACCTCTGGAGCCTGGAGAGGAGCCTAGAAGGGGCTCATAAGTATGGCTCTTATCTCTCAGGCTCAGAGCGTCCCAGGAGTAATTCCAAACATACTTCTAAATCACTTTCCTCAGCAGATGAGGGTCTCACTCCTGCTTCAAAGGATCCCCTTCTCCTCTCTCCCAGAAAGAAAGTCCACTTTCTTATTTACTTACCTGCTGCAATGTAAGAAAGTCCTTCCTTAAGTCTCACCTGCAGTGTTCCTGCTGGAACACAAGACTTCTCTTTCCTCTACCATCTCTGGGGCAGACACTGGAAACCCACTTCCTAAGCTGACAGTGAAGTGCCTAAAAAACTGAGCAAAAGACCCAGGTGGAGACTGGAAGAAAGCCTGGGGGTCATCAGAAATAGCATTTTATCATCAACAAAAAGGAGCCTCATGTTATGTGAGTTACAAAATACTTTCACGTACATTCTTTCACTTTATTCTTATAATTCTCTGTGGAAAAGGTACTCCATTTACGTGATTCTACAGATGAGGAGACTGAGGAGTAGAGTTACCCCAAATCAATTAGTAAATGGCAGGGTGGGACCCCAGAGCTCCTGGTCTTCACCCTGCATTGATTAAGAAGTGGAAAACTAGATGAAGAAACTGATGATGATGATGTAAACTGGAATTCGGTCACTGGATATCCCTAAATTCAGCATCTCCCTCCTTTCAGATTTCCATGAATGTGACCTTCACTGCGCTCTGTCATATGGCAGAGAACCCCATGCTCCTCTGAGTCTTTGTCGGGGCAGGCTGTCCTACCCTGACAGTAGGCCCTGAATTATTCTGAGTCCTTGGTTTCTTACCTTGTGTTTGGTTTCTTACACTGGGTTTCCCTTTTTGGTAGATATTATCCCTACTTACGGAGACAACAAGCCAAGGTGTGCAGATGTGAAGTGACACCTGACTGCCACATATAGTTGGGCTGATGGGACACTGCACAAAAGTACCCTGAGGTGTTGTATCCATCCAGAAGGAGTTTTTTTTGTTTGTTTTTTAATTTATCATTTCAAAGGGAAATGCCATTTCACGATTTGCACAAAGACACCCTAATCTGGAGCTGGTCCTCAGGAACACATTCAAGGTCACATATCTAGGAAGTCATATGGCCAGAGTGGAAAGCCAGGTCAATTTTCACATTCTGATCTGCTGTGCTTTCCTCCCTGCTAATCTTAGTTCCAGAGGTGGGCGAGGGAGAAGGAGGGGAAGGGCTGCCTCCCTGGTCCCAATTTCTTGTCATCCTCCTCAGCTTCTTTTCTTTCTGTTTCTAGTAACAGAAGAACCTCTTTGGTCAGCTTTCCTGTTCTGAGGAGGCACGTTCTCTTATCTGCCACTTACTGTCCGGTTTCTAAAAATAGTAACAATTACAGAAGTTTGCCCATCATTCTGCTTTTTTTTTTCTTTCTTGCCTTAATTTAAATTCTCTTGGTTTCATCTCCTGGTAATTTTTGACTGAGCTGGAGGAGCCTCTGTAGACTGTGAATAAGCATGGAACATGCATGTGTGTTTGTGTGCACATGTGTGTATATGTGTGTGCATGTGGCATGCTTACATGTGTATACAGGGGAGGAGGCAGAAAGGAATATAGACCAGTTATCTGTTGTTAGACACTCGTTGCCCCTTTCAGGATCCCTAACTCACAGGGATCTCTCCTGGATGTTGGTGACTGGGTCAGATACTTGCTGTTTGCTCTGCTAGATTCACTCTCCAGCTCTTTCTGCCCTGCTCTCACTAGGGACTGACCTGATGGACTGCATAATGTGCGGCTTGTCCTCTAGCTTTCTGTTGAGTTGGCCAATAGGGAGACCCAGTGGCTGATGGGAGGGAAAGAGGAGTATAAGATCAGGGCGTTTATCCTCTGGCCTCTTTTCTGCAGGGTTGCCTTGGGCTGGCCATGCTCCTTGACCACTGCCTCTCTCAAGGCAGCCCTCTGCTGGTTCATTCTTTCTGGGTTCTGGTCACTGCGCCTTCCCTATCCCTTTGGGTTACAGTGATCTCCCTTTTCCCTGGGCCTTGCCTGCATTTTGTAAATAGCTTTTGTTAAACCCTCCTTGAGTCATCCTGATTTGAATGTGCTTTGTGACTGCTAAAGAGACTCTCTTGGTGGTGATTGTCACTGGCTAGCTTCATTTGTAATTCATATGCTGATCTCTAGTCATCTCTGTCCCTCCTGTGTTTGGCCCCCACCTCTGCAGAAGGATAATGGAATGATGAGCTTTACATTTTCTCCAGCTGAGTTGTTTGCCACAGGTTGGTGCTTCTCTCTGCCCAGGGGAGCTGCTGCTCTGCCAGTAAGGAGGGTGCCATCTTTCTTTTGCCTGTTGCAAATATTCCCTCCTCTGTTGTTCCAAAAGGGTATCACTGCTGGGCCAGAAGGATTATTTAAGCCTATTTTTACCCAGGAATTGAGTGTTATAACCCTTGTCTAGTTGCCCAGCTCCCTCCTTCCCCATTTGGGGTGAAGCTTTGCTGCTGAGCTCTCTGACACTTCCGTGTGGGTGGGCTGTGGGTGGAATTCCAGTTTGAACCACAGTATTCCTCCCTCCTTCTCATTTTCTTTTAATCCTTTCTTCATCTGGTGTCCCAGCTCCCCCTCTTTTCCCCTAGACATTTCCCCTTCCTTCAGAAAAGCAAAGCCCATGTGAATCTAGCACTTTCTTTCTCTGGCTGGGTTCCAGTCTTAGGTGTCCATGTGGCTTGATAGCTATTCTCCTCACCTTACTTTCTCATGGCTCTCTGTGGGGAGGGGTGGACTGTCACCTTAGTAGCTGCTGCCTCTATGACGGTTGGGGGATGAAAAGGCAAATTCTGGTTCATGAATGGGGAAAAATATGGTGGCAAGGATTGGGAGCAAGGCCCATTTGGAGTAATGGCTTGTTTCCCTCCTAATGTCTTTAAACATGTCTCCCCACAATAGAGATTGATTTCCTTTCAACAACGCTCGTTTCTTTTTAGCAGTTTAATTTCATCTCTATTTCTTGTGAAAAAATTTCCCTTTCTATGTGAGACTAAATTGCAAAGCTCTTTTGTATTTAATGATAATTAAAGGTGTTGTTCCCAAATACCATCTTCTAAATCTTGGGGTGGAGAAGCCCATTTTACCCCACTACAAGAGCCAAAGGGCAGAGGATCTTTGAGGTGGAAACCCCTCTGTGATTAATTTCATATGTTGAGGGGAGCAAAATACATGACCCTAGAATATGGCACTTTTAACTGTGGATTATTTTGAGCTGAAGGCAATTAAGATCCAGCAGACTTAAGAAAAACTTTTGCCTCTCCCTTAACTACCTAAAAGAACTTAGATAGGGGACCTACCTTAAGAGAGAGACCTTATACCAGGGATAACTTACCTGAAAGACCTATCTGTATGGCAGGGCAAACATCTAATTGCCAAACATCTATTCTTATTGTCCTGTGAATTACCCTCTTCCCTTTTGAAGCCCAAAGCCCTTATCCCTTTTTTTTTTTTTTTTAAGAGAAAGAGAGCATGCAAGCAGAGTGGGGAGGGGTTAGAGGGTGAGAAAGAATCTTAAGCTCCATGCCCAGTGCGGAGCACAATGCAGGGCTTGATCTCACGACCCTGAGATCGTGACCTGAGCCAAAATCAAGTCAGATGTTTAACCAACTGAGCCACCCAGGCCCCCGCTCCCATCTCATTCTTAGCTCAGGATGGCGCAGTAATCTTCAACTGACTGACTTCTCCTTGGGTCTCATATTTTTTTATGGGGCTTCTGTAGGTACGTAATTAAATTTGTATTTTTTCGGTTAATCTGTCTTATGTCAATTAATAGACCAGCTGAAGAACCTAGAATGGTGGAATAAAAATTTTGCCTCCCCTCGTGTCAAGTTGGTTAGGCTGTGGTGCTCAGTTGTCTAGTCAATACCAGTCTAGATGTTGCTGTGAGGGTAGTTTCTTGAGTGATTAATCTTTGAATCAGTAAACTCTGAGTAAAGCAGATTATCCCTCTCTAAGGTGGGTGGACCTCATTTCATCAGCTGAAATGAGCAAAGACTGAGGTTTCTGGAAATTGAAGTAATTGGGCTTCTGACTACAACATAGAAACCCTGCCTGAGTTTCCATCCTGCTGCCCTAAAGTTTTGGACTTGAGCTACAATAACAACTCTTACCTGAATCTCTAGGTGGGACCCACCAGGTCTATAAATTTTGGACTTTGCAACTCTCCACTCCCAGTCCATCCAACCAGTCATGTTGCTTGAGCCACTTCCTTAAAATCTTTGCCTCTCTTTCCCCCTAACCTTTGTCCCCAACACTCCATCAGGAGAGAAGGTCAGTGCTACCTGGGGAAGCTTCCTTCATCTAGAGGGAATCATCATGAGTGGGATAGATGTGTTCCAACCACTACAATAATGGATAGAAAGTGCCAGCCACAGTGTCTGACACAGTGAAAACTCAGAGTAGGTCAGGTCTTTCTCCCACTTTCCCCTTGCCTCCAGCATTCTGTCCTGCTCTGTTTTCTCTCCTCTTCACTGATAGAATCGGTGCCAGATGGAGCCATATTGGAGCCTGAGGCAGAAGGAAAGAACAGTAACACTGGTCTTGTCTTTATTCTGTTCTTCATGGATTTCTTGCATTGATTTTGACTTTTAAAATACTACATTAGCATATTCTTTATCTTGATTACTGAGTATTTGGTACTCTTAAATTTTGTGCCTGAAGCAAGTGCCATGTCTTGCTCTTCACCCTGGTACCAGCCCTGCTCGCCAGAGGTAGTTGAAGAGTAACCTGACATTTCCTTCCTCAACAGCCAGCCCTTCCTGACTCCTTGGGTTTAGATTTCATTTGGTGTGGTTTTGAAAAATATTTTTTTTCCCTGCATATGCTTGTATGTACACAGAGTATTGTTGAAAAGTGATCCAAGAAACTAGTGAACATAGGTTGCTTCTGGAGAGGGAGAGAGGAAGGGAGATTTACCTTAGAAAATGTTTTTAAACTCTTAAGGAAAACCATTAAGATATTTTTTTTCTTATAAAAGCTCACTGTAGAAAAATCAGAAAATACAGATAAAGCAGGAAACAAACTATAAATTTTTTAATCTCACTATCCAGCAATAATTCTGTTAATATCTTAGTGTTTATATTTTCTATTCATCTATGTAAAGATTACCAAAATGGTACTTTTTGTAAATAACATTTTGTGATCTGCTTCTTCCACTTAACATACATAGTAAATAAAATTCTAAATTAGTAAATATTTCCATTTCTTATTGTTTTCAATGGTTGCCTAACATTCCATTTTTTGAATGCAAACAATTTATTTAACTAATCCCTATTGCTGGATATTTAGTCTATTAACAGGCTTTCACAATTATAAATGGAGCAGTTGTGAACAACCTTGCTATGAAATTTTTTTTTTTTTTGCACATCCCTAAACTTAACCGAGTAAGTTTAAAGATAAAGTTGGCTTTTTTCAGCAACTCATGAATCTGGCAGCAATTGAGCAATAGATTGAGCAGTAGAAAGGGAGCTCTGCTGAAATGTAGAGAAGGAAAGGTTTTAAAGGTGGAAAGGGGGCTGAAAGAGGAAGTTATTAGCAGAGAATGCATTGTTTCAGGCAAAGTCGCCCTCCTAAGGGGAATGGAAAGGGTCTGTCAGACAGTTTACCCTACTGGCGCAGACCTGGTAATTCCAGATTGAATTCCTGGTTAAAGGTTACATTCCTGGGAGACAGTGAAGCTTGCAGGTATGTTAGGTATAAAAGTCTTGGTTTGCTGATACGGTGCATAGCCCAAGCGACTCCAATTGGAGCTTGTTGTCTGGTTTCTTAACAGGATGAATTCCTAGAACAAGACTTGCTAGGTCCAAGTTACCCTCTAAAAAACCTGTACTGGCTTATACTCCTACAATATGTGTGAATCTCAATGTTAACTTAAAACCTGAAGCAGTGGTAGCCGGAACAGAACATGACGTGAATATGTCTAAACCCATATAACCTGAACACGACTATACTATTCTCATCTTGCAGTAAAATCAGCCACACCATTACTGTCCAGCCTGTACTGGCACACCAGAAGCAGCCTGTGGGGGGAGCTGAGACAGAGTTTGAGGCAAGAAGCCCGGAATTCAGAGGGAGAACTACAAAGGAGAGAAGTTGATCCCATTTGTCTCCCTCTATCAGGGCACTAGTGAGCTCTGATTGACTTGGGGGTGGACAAATGGCCCCTTCTCTATTTATCCCAACTTTCATCACCTTCTGAGCTTTTTCTCAATTTCTACCCTTTTCTTGAGGTTTTACACACTCAGTTCCATTGATTCCCCCAAGGAGCATTTTAGACAATGAAAATCATCAAGTGATAATAATACCCTCTTTTTATGGGGGATTGAGAAAGGCATTTCTTTTCAGATTTGCTACCTGCTATTTCCCCAAGTCTCAGATTTATTCTTTCCACAAATTATCATCCTATTGTCAGGATAACTTCAAGAAGCCTCCTGCTGGTGAAGGTGTTTCAGACTGGCTTCCTTCCCTTTCTTCTGGAAGACTCTAGGATTTGCTAGTTTTCTGTCCCTTTTCATAGCTGCCACAGCCTTTTCTACCAAGAAAGGGTTTCCTTTCTTGAGTAGATGATATCTTTTAGGATTCTCTTGGGGGTTAAGAGGAAGAAGGTGAATAAGTTTCATTTTGTGCACTCTGTGCATGGGATCTTCTTGGTAGATGTTTTTTTTCCCCTTGGGAAAAGACAGAAGTCAAGGCCATTCAGCTGTCCAAGTTTCTCTTAGTCGCTCCAAAGGTATCATGAGCTCAAAACAATTTTCTGTGGTCCACATGATTCAGCAGAAGAATGTTTTGGTTCATTGAACATCCCCAGAAGTCAAATGATAGTTGGGGTTTGGGGAAGGGACATAGAGAAAGTTTGGGCTCTGGTCATGTCCTTGGGTGCTGTAGGTGGCGCTAGACCCATCTTGTCAGGATGGGGGCTTGAGAGTCAGTACTTCTCTCTGGCTCTCTCATCAGCCTCTAACATCAGGTCTGTTGTAAGCCTAGATCTGTGGGTGTGTTTTATTTACCCAGGGGCTCAGAATAGACAAGGGGGCTGGGAGGCTGGTACCTTTTCTGTCTTTTCCTTTTGTTCACACATGCAATAAATAGACTTCTTTTCTATTTTTAATTGTCTCATGTTACAGAGTGTTTGACTCAGATAAGCCATTTGAGTGGACCAAGGAGAATAGAAATAGGCTATAAATGATTGAAGTTAGCCCACTGAAGTCATCCTCCAGCACCCTCAAGATTACTGCTCTATTTCCTCACTGTTGTGAAGCATATACACACTGTCTCTCACTTTAAGGGACTTTAAACCAGTAGTTAATAGAAAAAAAGAAGTTGGGGGATAAAACCAACAAGCGCATGCCAGGTATAAAGATTCAGCCAGTTTTCTGAAGACATGTGTTATTCTTTGATCCATATAGAAATATAAATGGGGCTGTCTGTTGTTTTTCAGAGTGCCTCCTCAGGTTCCCTCCTTCAAGGATCAAATTCTATCTCACTTTATTACTAAGTCTTTGGGTGGAGCTTCTCAGCTCTCCTTTCTACTGGGCCAGGACTCCCTTTCCTCTCCAAGCCCTAGAGACCAATTTGGGCAGAGCATCAGGTGTATGCCATTCTCAAGTTAAAAACGAGCAATGGGGGATGGGTGTTTTTTCCCAGTATTTGGGAAACATTAAGTTAATGGATGGAATTTTCTCTACATTAAATTTCATTCTCTTCAGCCTTTGACAACAGCTACTCCACTTATCTAAACTAGAATCTAGTATTAGATGGTGCCTGATACTGCAAAAATTTTGTTGAGCTATTTTAAGTTTCATATGTCCATATTTCATGATGTTCCATAAAGAGCACTGCAACTGATAGTTGTATAGCCATAAAGGACAAGCCTAATTAACACTGGAATAGATCATACATGTGCTTCTTACCTCAAGTGGGGTATTTACATCTTGGAAAGATGGTGGGTCCATTTCAAGGTTTGTATTTCTAAACATCTTCTATTTGCCTCTACACAAAGCATAACAAACTTCAGCAGATGGATGAGCCGTTCAACACCCTGGTGTCTGCTCCTTGAGCTTCTCACATCCAGCTATGTTTTCTTCTATTCTTCCTTGGCCCCCTCACTCCTATGATCATACTCTGCACCTTGCAATAAATAGAAACCATGTCACTTCCCAGATCTCGATTTCAAACCTGTTTTCCAACTCACCTCCTCTTGCTCTACCTTTCTTGCACAGGTACCTCCTCTATCACAAATCTTTGACTTCGTGGAGACCCTTAATCCCTTGACCCCATTTGTTTCCCATTTTCTGTCAGCACCTGCCTAACTTGGCTTCCTTCCCTGCCCAGCCTAGAATCTATGGTCTGTCATCACAATTCCTTCACAAATAGCTCCAGCTCCTTTGCTTCTCTCTCCCTCTATTGAACTTGGCTTGCAAAGCTCCTCTGTTGGACTTCTAAATACTGCTTTCCTTCTCTGCACCTGCTCCTGAGCAGCAGCTGAACACTAATGGAGAAAGTCACAAACAAACTTTTAAAAATAAAATCCATGATGATGCATTTCAGTTGGGTACTCCTATCTGTCTGGAGACCCTATGCTGTCCTTCTGGTGAACTTACTGTCCATTTCCCATGATAATTTCATGCCTTTTCTCTTCAAACTCCCCACTCCTATACTCCACAGTCCTTCTCTGTTGATGACCTCAGTCTTTATTGAGGAAATAGAAACTATTAAATGCTAACTCCCTACTGAACCTTCAAATCCACCTGCATCAGAAACAAATTCTTCTTTTCCTCCTACTACAATGGAGAAAGTATCTCTTCCGTATGAAAGGTCAATTCTTCCTCAGATTCTCTGGTTCTGTCTTCTTTCAGTTTTTCGAAGATTGTATTTCTTTCGTTACCCGATCTCTATTCCATCATTAATTTCTCCTGCTCTACCAAGTCATTCATATCACCAAACATACTCTAGCATCTCCTACCTTACAAAACATCAAAAACAATAACCTTCCCTTGATCCTGCCAATCTATTGATTTTGTTTATATTTTGGTTTGTTTTGTTTTGCTGGGGGAAGTTGTTTTAGTCTCATACCTCATAATTACTACTCAGCCCTTCCCATTTTCCTTTTGCTTATACACTACTAAAACTGCTCTGCTCAAGGTCACCATTGGCTTTCAGGTGGCCAAACCAATCCTCACCTTCACCTCTCAGCAGACTTTGACACCGTGGATTACAACTCCTTCTTGAAACATGCAGCCCTTTGTGGATTCTGTGATTTCTTGGCTCCTAGTTTTCTTATTACCCCACTATCCACTCTTAGTTTTCTTTGCTGGATTTGTCCTTTTTGCTGGACTTCTAAATGCTGGACTTCCTTGAGGCTGGATCATGAACCCCTCTTTACATTCTCTTTCTAGTATATGTGCTGCCGAAGCGAGCACTACATTCTCTTTCTAGATGTCCTCATTCCCATGACATTAAAATACCATGTGTCTTCTGACAATTACCAACTTTCTGTCTCCAGCCCAGCCCTATCATCTGAATGCCAGACTTTGTACCCAAATACTCACTTCATGTCTTCTCCCAAATGTCCCACTGATACCTCCTAATTATCATGTCTAAAAGAACTCTTCACTTCCACCTCTTCAAACCTGCCCTCAACCTGACTGATCCATCTCAATAAACGTCACTGCCACCCATCCAGTTACCTAAAGTAGAATTCTAGAAATTGTTCATGATTCTTTCCTTTCTCTATCTCCCCCTTATCCAATCCAGTGACAAATTCTGTCACTATTGCCTCCAAGATACATTCTACGTTCATTTACCTCTTTTCTACTACTTTCCCCAATCCAGACTACAGTTATTTCCCCATAGGACTATTGAATTACCCTTCTAACGAGGCTTCCTATTTCAACTTTACCTTCTTTAATCTCCAAACAGCAACAAGGATGACCTTTATAAGATACATATTAGGTCATGCCATCTACCTGTGTAACACCCTTTAGTGTGCTGAGCTGAAACTAAGTCCAAACTCTTCCTTGGCAAACACAACCCTGTGTAGTCTGCTCTCTCTCTCCCTTCACAGGTACCACACTCCCATTCTGTTTATTCCAGCAAGTCTGGCTTCATTTAAACATGCCGCAGTGTCTCCCTCCTCTGGTGTGGATAGTTGCCCCAGGCTGTGAGCCTGAAATGATCTTCCTGGTTTCTTCACATAGCTGGTTTCTTTTCCTCTTTCCAGTGAGACCTCACCACAGAGGTTTTTTCTAACCCTTGTATCTAAAGAACATACCCACATTCCCCCTTATTGTCTAGTCCTTTATTTCTTTGTTTCACTGCACTTAACATAATGCAGAGGGGCTTTTTGCTTATTTTCTATCTCTACTAGAATTTAAATTCTGAGAGCAGGAACTATGTCCCCTATGTTTCTCATCATGTCCCCTATGCCTGGTACAGTGCTTGACTTTCAGAAACATTTCTAGGTTGAATGGATGCATAAATAATGGATGTTAAATAAAGATACACACTGCATCCAGCCCATTCAGTACAGTTCATGGATCTCCGCTTCCCTTTCTATCCGAGTCTCTTCCTTTCTCGGATATAAGTGGGTTACCCTGAAACTGCTTAAACTGTTTCTCATGGAAGATTAGTGGGAGACCAAAAGCAACCAGTTAGAGTTCTTATTTTTTAGGATTTGTCTTGCTGCCTCCAATCCAACAGTCACTGCAGAGTAGGGAACGTGGTTTAATAGAGAAACCAGGGCGATGAAGGGAGGGAGGAGGTGTTGATTGAATCCCAGTACTGCCACTCATGAGTGTGTAACTTTGAGCAAGACAGCCCTCTCCAACTCTCCCATTTTCTCATTGTAAAATGCAGAGTAATATCTATTTAATGTTCTTCAAAGGGTTGTGGTGCTAATTAAGTGGGATAATATAAGTGAAAGACCTTTGTAAATTGTAAAGCATTGAATAAATGATTTCCAGGAGTTTCATGGAGCTCTTGTCAGGAAGTAAACAGTCACTTTCAGATCCCTCCAAGTAATGATCTACAGAATGCCTTTACACAGTGCTTGACTTCTGCTGGGCTGGGGCTTCGCTGAAGTCCTGTGGTCTCTTACCACTCCCACCTCCCAGGCCCTAATTTCCCTTTTTTGTGGTGAACAAACTTGTTAGTGTCTGCTCCATAAGGCACAGTTCCTATCTGGCAGGACAGATAGCACGTGGGACTCACTGGCCATTGGGACAGAACTATGCTCCAGAACCAGTGGGTGGTATTTTCTGTTTGAGTCTGCCAAGGCTGATGGTCTGGAGTAGCCCTGCACCTGCTGCTCAGCATGCCCCTGCCACCCTTAGCCCTGCTGGAAAGGAACTGGAGCCAGCCTTGCCTTCCACAGTGTCTGCACAGACGCTTCTGTTGGCTTGGTTATTACGATCTTAGATCCCACAGATGGAGAGCCTTAGCTCTTATAGAACACCTGCCCAATGCGCACAGCTTAGGAATGAGCTGGGCATGTTGCTTTACAAAACAGTTTCCTTAACGCCCCCAGCTTGGGAGCATTTGGTTCCCGTGGTGCTTCTGGTGATCTCACCTGGCCATGTCCCCAGCCTTCCCAGAGCTTAGAGCTTGGCTTGCACCATGCCATTCTGCCTTCTGTCTCATCCACCCTGGCTCTGTGTCCTCTATTCTAACCTGTCACCCAGAAAGGTAATTTTAATGGATCTCCTTATTTATGGAGGCTCCACATCCTATCTCACAGACTACTGCAGTAGGTGTTCAGGCAAGTGTTGAGTGTCCAGGAATCTGTGTCATCCTGGTGGGGCCGGAGCTCTCTGCTCCACACACCATCATGCAGTCCTGCCTCCAGTCTTTCTCCTGCTGGAAAGCTCTTCCCCCACATTGCCCATGAGATCAATTTTTACTTCTCTTACCCCAACATTCAAATCCTTCACAATGTGGATCTAAACATCCTCTCTACGCCTTTTGCCCCCTGCACTGTAAGTCCCTCAGTTTTGGTCTTACCGTTCACTAATTACCTCTCCTTTCCCTACCTCACTCTCTCCATCCTTAGGCTTGCTCCAAGAAGCCATCCTACTTTCATTTGGCCCATCCTGCTCTCTCTCCTCCCTCCTGGCATTTATCGTTTCCATGGCATAGAGTTACCTCTTCTTTGATGTGTTGCATCATTATCCTAGTACTTCTTTTTAGTTATTTACTCCACTACCCTGAATACCTGACTTTGCCCTTAGGTTAGTTCCTTGAAGGGCGAAGACTGAATGTTACAATATTACTAATACAATGGCTGGACCATAGAGATGCTCAAAAACATGTGTTGAGTAAATGAATAGGTGAATGGGTAGTAAAAGCATATTTTCTTTAGTGTGCTTTTTTTTTTTTTTGCACAGGATTTCCCCATTTCAGTTCTTTTTAATCCCCTGGAAATAGTACCCTGCACTTTTCTCATCCTGTGTTTTCTTGGGGATGCTTCTGCCTTCCTCTGCCTGAAGAGTCATTCATTCAACAAATACATATTTGCTACTGTTTTTAGCACAGCACTTTTATTAGACTGAAGTTTAGACTCCAGTTCTACTTTCCCCTTTCATTACCTTTTATTGTCTTTAGTGTTTTTTTATCTAAAAAATTTTAAATTGAAGCTTAATTGATGTGTAACATACTAGTTTCAGGTGTACAACATAATGATTTGATACTTCTGTATATCCTAGTGTTTCTTGTGTTTTAGTTTTTTCTTCCCTACTAGATTTTAGGTTTCCTGAGGCTGGGATGGTATCTTTGCATAGAAGTTAAGAGCATACAAACAAACTTGAGCTCAAATTGCACCTCTACTACTTGTCAGTTATATTTAGCTAGTTACTTAACTTCTCTGGGACTCTATGTCTTCATCTATGGTGGGAATAATAATAGACCTTATCAGTTAAGGTGGAAACATGAGAAACAAAGCAATAATGTATGCACTGCATTTAGCAAGATGCCTCGCATATAATAAATTTTCAGAAAATTATAGTAATAATGGTTATTAGTTTTTAAAGTCCTTTATTCTACAACACATATGTTAAAAGTGTATAATAGGTGCTCATCCAGCAATTATGACTTATCCACAGATGAATTTATAGCAAGAGCTAAGAGGTGTAAAGGACAGACCCATGAACAGACTTGCCAGACTACACATAGTTTAGCTGGGGTCAGTGCCTGGGTTTCCTGAATGCTAGTCTAGGGCTCTTTCCCTCCCCATGCTGTGAAGTAGACCAAGGAGGTCCTCCTGGGAGAAGAAAGGGAGGAGGCTCTCCTATGATCCCCAAGCAAAGCACATCAAAATAAAATAATAATTACTTTATTAGGCATCGTTTGGCTCTTGGTATAGGTAAGAAAGTGTGGAAGCTGTAGGGAGAGAGATTTTTTCTTTAATAGGAGGAAAAATGTTTGAAAATTAAAGCAACCTGAAGATGGCATGGGTTGTTACCCCGTAAAGTCTCTAGTTCCCTAGTACAGAAGACACTCAAGTGAGGCCAGATGGCCACTTGCTAGGGACGTTGTGGATAGAATTTGCAAGCCAGGCAGGTGGTTGGCCAGGGTGACTGAGAGGTTTCTTCTACCACTTGAGCCAGGCTAGTACTGGACACGTGGGTTGGAGAGCAGCAGCTGTTCCAGAGCCTGCCACTGTCCTCCATTCAACACCACACAACCCCCCTTGTGAAACCATCCATTCCCATATTCAAAGGCTCCAGCTGCAGGAGTCCAGGAAGATGGGAGGTACCATAAGATCTTCCAAGTTTTCAAGAATGCTCATGAACTATGACATATATCAGTTATTCTGGCTGGGCCTGGAGGAGGCTCTGGCATCTGCTCCAGCCCTCTGCTGTCCTCGTTCTCTCTACCAGGAGGACTCGACTCTCCTAGAATCCATTCACTATAACAGTGTTACACCCACACAGTGAACCCCTAAGACACCAAATCATTCTGTCCCTTTGTCTTAAAAACTGTGACAGATTGCCGTCCCTGGACAGTGGAGAGCTGTCCCTTTCTTCACCGCAGAGTGCAGTTTATCTCTGGATGGCCTCAAAGCTCCTAGGTTCCTGAGCCCTGCTAGTAGCAGCCCCAGACCCTCTGGGCCCAGCTGCAGAGGTACACTGGGGTCAGGGCACTGCGGGGAGAGCATAGCTAATGGAGGGAGGGAGGGGGCGGGCAGCCACTCAGAGCAAGTCGGAGCCTGACAAATGGAGAGACTTTGTGTGAGATCTGCAAAAGAGAAGACACAGACACTTGACCTGGTTTGGAATTACTGCCAATCCATCAGGCTCTGTGCAAATTGAGACCATAATTCAGATTGTTCATATCGTCACCAGCATCCCCATTTCCATTAAGCCCTACTGTCCATCTCCCCTGGGCCTGGCTCTGTCCAGCAGCTAATTGAGGGGGTCAAGCTAGCACTAAATTAACAAGCCACTTTGAAGGGGTCGCCCCCACCCCAGCCTTCCAACCTACAGTCTGTGTTAACCTTGGATATATTCCTATCTCCTCCTCAGCCTCAGGTACAGCTTCAGCTGAAAGGGTGTGGGACAAGGGGGCCATTCAGTGGGTTTGAACCCCAACTGTTTTTGTAAACTACAAAAAAGACATACCTGCTCTATCTTCTTAACGTTATATCTGGTGTTAAGCTAATGTTGATGATGTAGGCAAAGGCGCTTTGAGGTTTATAATATGCTATGCAAATATGGGTGGCTATGGGTTCTTTCCTGGGTGACTTCCAGGGGCTCTGTGCTGAGTGAGAACCCAGCAGATGTCCAGCATCTGTTCAGACTGTCCTTGTCTCAGGGTTTGGTGCTTTGTCCTGTCCCCCTGTGGATCATGCCCCCTCAAGTGGGAGGTTCAGCCAAAGTGCATCAGGTGCCATTAGGGCTGGCAGCAGATGCTGCGAGGTCAGGGTCCCCACCCTCTCTCTGGGCCCCTGCTCAGAGGAAAGGGAAAGTGGAGAAGGACATTTATCATGCATCTATGTGGCAGGCCATCCACTGGCTGTTCTCTGTGTACTCATAAACTCTGCTGGCCGTCACAAAATCCCCTTGGGGTAGATAACATTATCCTCACTTTTTGAGGAATGAAGGGATACATAAAGGAATTAAGCAATTTGCCCACAGCTACTCAGCCAGTGAGTGGGGGCCTGCCTGGATTTGATTCTCTCTGCTCCAAAGCCCACCTCTTCTGATCCCACTTGCTGTCTTTGAATTAACCTTTCTGCACTTTGTCCTGGGGAGGAGCCAGGGACAGGGACCAAATGGTCATCCCTCTGGAGGTGGGATTCTTTGTTGAGGGGGATGAAGGTAGGTAGGGGTCCATAGGCAATAGCCTAAGAATTTGCTCCTTCTCTAGAGAAGCAAGGCAGAAAGACATCTTTGGGATCACTCTGAGCCTCATGCTTGGAGCCCTCTGCTCCAAGTGTTTGGGCAAAGCTTGGGGCTCAGTCCTGCCTTGGGTTAGCTTCAGGCCCCCCTCCAGTTCAACCCCCTCCAGTTCACCCACCTTGCCAACCACCGCCCCCCAGCCCCACCATGCCTGGCTCTGTGCCCACCACACTGGCCACCGGTCCCCCAGCCCCATTCCACCTGCCATTGTCATCCCCGGCCTTCCTTCCTTCTCACCTTGGCCTTAGCCCTGTGACCCTGCTGGGGCTGAGGCTTCTCTATCTGGGGGCTCCCTTACCTGGCCTGCAGGGGGTGCAGGTCGCTGAACTCTAGTCCAGCGAGGGCTTCTTTCCTGGATCATGAAAATAATTTTCAATTCAGTATTGCAAAGCCTTCTTTTGTAAATTAAGCTGAATGGGAGAGCAGCCTAGAGGGACAAAAGATCTCCCCTTAACATTGAAATAGAAAATTAACCAGGAGGGGTGAAATAATGTCAGAAGAGGTCCTCAGGGGGCTATTCTAATCCTATTTCCCATTTGGAGCCATTTGAAGTCTGGCTAGGCCTGTCCACCTGCTTCAAGAACATGCAGATCTAAGGGAAAAATTAAGTTAGCTGCCACAGAGGCCTTTACTACCAACTCTTAGGAAACCTTTGGAAGTCTGATTTAGTTTACCATGTTTTATCGAAGATGTGTTTTCATATGCGCAGAGTGGCCAGGCTCTGGGATACACAGCTAAACTCACCCATGTAATTCCAAGGCCCCCTTGTGATATGTACCCCCATTGCTGAGGAGGGCCCTCTGACTTCTCCAGAGGAAAAGGCTCCAGGTGCACACCATGGGGCTCTGTCCCTTCAGCTGGAAGGGGATTGCTAATTAGCACCTTGACCTCCTGTGTTTCAATGCTGATTCGGTCACAGAGTAGCTGTTGTCTTCTTATGCAAGCCACTTAACCTCTCTGAACTTCAGGTCCTTCATCTGGAGTTGAGAAGACCTACCTCATGGAGAACTTGAGATGATTACATTTGCATAATGCTTATAAGGCTTATAAGGCTTTTTGTTCCAGTGTTAGCAAATATTAAACATTCAATAACTGGTTTTGCTTTCTTTGTATCTATTTCTATGTAAAATGAGCATGATTTTGTGAGGGCAAGTGAGAAAATGTAGGTTAGAGTGCTTTGGAGATGTTCAGGGAGAGGTGTGATGTGTTTTTGTTATGATTTTATAGAGGGAACAGACAGCCCTTTCCCCTCCGTGTGAGTCCATGAACCTCACGCCCCCGCCGCCCCCCAGCAGAGCAACTCTCCCACCTTCTGGGTCTGGCTCCAAACTCGGGAGCCAGGCAAGTCCTTCCACAGTGCAATCCCTTGTAATTCCCTGCTGGAATAATGAAATCGTCGCCCGGGTGGGCCTCTGACTCCTGACATGGTGTCTTATCAGATACGCCAAGCTGATGAGCCACATCTGAAAGTTATTTATTACCAAAGGTCTGAGATAGCCCGTGTGAGAGGAAAGGAATGAGAATGGATGGTGTGGGGGTGAAGGCAGGTCTCACTCTCTTCCTATTTCTCAGGAGCCAGACTGGGCCTGCTTTGGAGAACACTGCTCACTGTCACTTTTCCTTTCTGTCCTCTCAAAGCTTTCCTGCACCTTCCCTCCAAGCATTCATGATAATACCCTATTCTGCTGTCCTTCTTTTCTCACTTCATGTAGTTAGTTTGGTAGCTGATTTTTGCAAGCCCTACCCAGGTGCCTGGCATATAAAGGAAAGAGCTTAGGATTTAGCATCAGAAAACCCAGTTATGACACTAGCTGGGAGCTGGGAAAATCACTTAATTCCTTGTTGCCTCTGTTTTCCTCATTTGGTAAAATGGGAGTAATAGTCAAATGAGGTAATAGGCATGAAACTGCCTTGTAAACATTAAGTGCCATACAAAACTAGTTACAAGGCGACAACCTTGGAGCCCTCTTCCTTCTTGGTCCAGGTCCTCGTCTTTCTAGCTACTCAGTAAAAGGAAGGAAGAGAAAAGCTGGCACTTACTTAGAAAGCAGAAAGTGCCAGGTGCATTTACTTTACTAAGTTTTATCATCTGTGTTATGGAGGTGAGAAAACCTAAGCTTAGTTGTTATTTGTTCAACTTCACACAGTTAACTGTTAATCAGAAGATTAGAGTTTGGATCTGTCTGACCCTAGAAGTGGGATTTTTCTGCTGTGGTAGGCTGGATAATGGCTCCCAAATATGTCCACATCCTCATCGCCAGAACCTGTGAATATCACCTTATGTGCCAAAAAGGGACTTTGCAGATATGATTAAGTTATGGATCTTAATGTGGGGAAATTATTCTGGAGTATCCAGGTGGGACAGACGTAATCAAAAGGATCCTTACAGAGAGAAGGTGATATGAAGACAGTAGCACAGGGAGATTTGAAGATGCTGCCCCCCGGCTTTAAAAATAGAAGAAGCAGCCATGAGCCAAGGAATGCAAGAAATACAACTCTAGAAGTTTGCAAAATTAGGAAATGGATTCTCCCCTAGAGCCTCCAGGAGAAACCAGCCCTGATGACACCTTGACTTTAAGCCAATGAAACTGATTTTTGTCTTCTGACTTTCAGAATTAGAAGAAAATAAATTTGCGTTGTTTTAAAACCACTAAGTTTGCAGTAATTTTTATGGCAGCCATTGGAAACTAATAAACCACTATATCATGCCATGACTTTTGTTCACCATTTTATATTTTCTTTTTTGCCCTAAAGGTCCAAATTATAGCCTTCCTTAAACTTTCCCATCCCCTTGTCAGGAGAAGACCAGTCCTTCTTGGTCAAAACAGTTGGGTGACAAATACTAAACCTACACATCCTAGGAGACCAGCCCTGAGTAAGGCATTGTGAAAGGTGCCACAGAGTAGCCCTCAAGGAATTTAGTAGTTATTTATGGTGCAACCCTAAAACTCAATGGCTCAAAACAGTAGACATTTTATTATCTCACACTTTGTGTTGGTAGGAATCCAGTTGCTGTTTAGCCAGTAAGTGGTTGTGGTTCAGGGTCTCTAAGTCTGCAGTGAAGATGTCAGCTTATCTGCAGTTATCTGAAGGCTTAACCGGGGCTGGAGGATCCATGTTTAAGATGGAGAAAAAGTTTGCCATTTAGCATCAGAAAACCCAGTTCTGAAATTTCATTTTCTAGTATGTTGCTCACGGAGTTGCTGGCAGGCCTCAGTTTCTTGCCAGTTATTGGCATGAGGTCTCAGGTCCCTCTCTACATGGGCCTCTCCATAAGGCTGCTTGGGTGTCTTCATAACATGGCCCCCAGCTTCCCCCAGAGTAATAAATGAGAGAGAGCGGGGTTGGCGGTGAGAAAGAGAACAAGAGAAAAAGATGAGCGTATGAATCAAAGTTTATAAGAACATTTTATTTGGACCTACGGTGTAAAAACAGGAATGGCCACAGAGAGGTCAGCAGTGCAGTATTACTTGTGGCACCTGATAGGTGCTAAGTACATATAAGGTGGATGAAAAATAAATTCCTGGAAGCAATGAAGCAGTGCTCTCGAAGTCAGCAGAATCCATTGAGTTAAATGAGTTGGGAGAGAGGGATGTTCTTCATTTATGGTTAATTCCCTGAGATTTTCCCACTCTAGTGGAATAATACATGTTACAGGTGGACAGAATGCCAGAGCTAGAGGTGACTTAGGAAGGTTCTACTATAGCCACTCCTTTTAAAGATGAGGGAAGCAGGATGTAGCTGACTTTGTATGCTGGCGCTATGCTCCCTGGGCGGTACAAGTGAGGTGGAGGAGCAGGAAGAGTGTATTAATTTGCTGGGGCCGCCATAACAAAGTACCACAGACTGGGGGGCTTAAACAACAGAAATTTATGTCTCACAGTTCTGGAGGCTAGAAATCCAAGATCAGAGTGCCAGCAGGGTTGGTTTCTGGTGAGACCCTCTCCTTGGCTTGCAGATGGCTGCCTTCTCATTGTGTCTTCCTACACTTTTTTCTGTGTGTGTGTGAGTCCCTTTTGTCTTGTATTTTCTTTCTCCCTCTCTCCCTCCCTTTCTTAAGTAGGCTCCATGCTCAGTATGGAGCCCAGCACAGGCTTGAACTCATGACCCTGAGATCACGACCAGAGCTGAGATCAAGAGTTGGACACTTAACCAACTGAGCCACCCAGGCATTAGGGCCCACACTTATGACCTCACTTGATCTTAATTGCCACCTTAAAGACCATGTCTTCATTATAGTCATATTGTGTGAGGTATTGGGGTTTAGAACTTCAACATAAGAATTTTGGGAAGACACAGTTCAGTTCATAACAGGGAGGGAAACAAGAAAGTGGCCAAACTGAGGATCCTAAAGGAGTGGTGTTTTGAGGTGAACACTCCCCAATCTTTAAGTCTTGGCAGTGGAAAGTTAAGGAGAGGAGCTATGATACATTTGGAGAGACCCTTCCAAGTGGAGGCTTCCCAGTAGCAGAGCAGAGAAGCCAACATATGTGTAGGGTTGCCTTTAGCACAGGCTTCTGGAATTCTCACCTACTCACAGCATCAGCGTTCTCGTCTCTCCTCCCCTAATATGTCCTCACCTTCTTCAGTCACTCCTCAGACAATGGGTGTCCCTTCATTTTATGGTTCATCTGGGAGACAGGATATAGTTGAAAAGCAATGAACTTGGGTATATGACCCACCTACTTTGAACTTCCTCTTCACTACTTGACCTCATATCATAAACATATTCATGTTGAAAGATAACCATTTAAAAAACTGCATGTAACACATTTCGTTGTAGTGGTTGGGTCATTCTCAGCTAATATTTCTCTTTGTCTTTATTAAAGAATCTATTGGAGATTTGGGGTGGAGGGATTGGTATTGTTTCAAATTCTGGTATCTGAAGTGAGTCTACTTGTAAACAGTTTGCCTGACAACATAGTGACCAAGGGGACAGCTTTGGCGAAGTTTAATTCTTACCTCTGTATCTACAAGGGAAATCACTGATATTTCCATATCTAGTAAACCCACCTTGAATAACTCTCTCTCTTTAGAAGACAATTTTGCTTCGTTCTGAACCCAGAGTCCAAGTTTTGATCTGCACATTTTATCCTAATGGACAGATCTGGTTATAAAGCACCTCCTCTAATCCTCTAAGCCTTAATTACTTTTAAGACTATAATTAACATTTAACTCTAGTGCAATCTTTCCATTGCATCCACACCAAACTTCAGGAATGTGGCTGCATGGTCATTTTCTTGAGCTTGGGCTACAGAAATGTCTGCATTTTCTACTTCAGAGAAGTGAATGGAAATTTAGACCTAGAGGTGGTTGCAGCTGGGCGTGAGGTCTGCATGGCTGTGCAGGGTGAGGTCTTGTGGGGAGACCTTACTGAAGGGAATATGGGCTGTAGATACGCAGAGGAGGCATTCTGCACCCCAGCGCACACACCCAGACTTGACCCTGTATGTCTGGAGTCATGAGTCACTGGCAGTGCTTCTGTTTAGAGGACCCTCTGGCAGACCTGGTTTCGTGACATTCTCTTCATCCATAGTTTTGGAATAAGGAGAGGTGAAAAAGCCCCCAGAGCCTTTTCTCTCTCTCTCTCTCTTTCTCCCCCCTCCCCTTTTCAGAGAGGAACTTTATCTAGAGTCCTTCTATCCTGCAAGTTTCATGATGCTACTTTAAAGAGGTTCTGGGTATCTATTGTTTGTTTCTTATAATGTCTCTGTCCTTAGCTTAGACATATGGAAGTAGTCATCTATTAGGCATTCCAGAATGTTACGCTTTTCAAAGGCACTTACTGGGTTTTGTAGCAGATGCTGTCAATGCCCCACCCATGCCTCCTGACCCTCACCTGCATCCTGGCCAGACTTCTACTGCCAGTACTTATGACATTTTACCTGTAGGCTTTCTCTGGCCACCAGAGCCTACTCTGCCTGCCATCACAGCTGGCTGGAAGTGTCTGGGAATGAGCACAGACCCCAGCTTCCTCATCCCTCTTGACAGCTCTGAGGCACATGCTCTACACTGATTGCAGAGCTCCCCAGCAGGGCTGAGCCCCAAGTGCTATAGTTGTAGCCTGTACATCACTTTACCCTTCTTTTTGTTTGCTTTCTGACCTCCCCATCTCACTTCTCTACTTCCCTACTAATGGTTCATGGGATCACTTCTAAAGGAAAACTATTTCTATACTCTCCACACTTCAGACACCAAATATGTGAGAGATTTCTTCCCTCACCAACCAATTTTCCAACTCTCTGGAAATCCAACTAGGTGTCCTATGATTTAATTTAATTCTGGAGTGAGCATCAGACTTCACACGTTTAAGGGCTCAATCCCACGAGACTGCCCTCACTTCAGATGCTAGTTGCAAATAATGGGTCCCCAGGGTGTGTGCACTTCTGACTGGGCCATGAAGTCAGGTGCCCTATCCCCAGTTTAATAATGTGCTGGAATGGCTCACAAAACTCATGGAAACATTTACTTACATTTACCCATTTATTATAAAGTGTATGATAAAGGATACAAGTGAACAGCCAAATGAAGAGGTACATGGGACAAAGTCCAGAAGGGTTTTGAGCACAGGAGTATCTGTCCCCATGGAGTTGGGGGTATGCCCACCTCCTGGCACATGAATGTATTCATCAATTTGGGAGCTCTCTCAACCCCATAGCTGAGGGATTTTTATGGAGACTTCATGTAGGCAAGATGGATTAACTCAATCTCCAGCCCCTCTCTTCTCCCCAGAGGATGGAGCATGGAGCTGAAAGTTCTCAGCTTCTAATCATGACTTGGTCTATCTGATACCAGCCCTCATTGTGAAGCTACCCAGGAGCCCACCAAGAGTCCGCTCATGAGAGCAAAAGATGCTCCTATCAACCAGGAAATTCCAAGGGATTTAGGAGCTCTGTCTGTAAGATGCTTCTATCACCCCCATTACTCAGGAAATTATAAGGTCGGCTCTCTGTCCAGAACTGAGAGCAGAGACCAAATATATATTTCTTATGTCACAGCCTCCTGAATAAATACTTGCCAAGGCAGACTCCCATGACTCAGTGCCTGACACTGTGGGAGGCACCTGTGGTACCACCTGTGTCCTGGGGGCCACACAGAGCAGTGGTCAGTGTCATAGCCTCTGGAGCCTTGACTGCCCAGCGTTCAAAGTCTCAAGGTCACCATGTAGTACTTGTGTGACATTAGGCAAGTTATGTAATACTCTCTGTCTTGCTTTCCTTATTTATAAAATAAAGTAATAGTCCCATCTCATAGGGTTGTTGTGAATGTTAAATGAAATCTCTCATGAAAAACACAATAATGTCTGGCACTTAGTAAGCTGTTAATATAATTACCATTGTTATCTTAACCAACAACACTAACCTGTCCATAGCTCTCCAATTCAGAAATCTTGAAGTTGATCTTAATGCCTCTCTCTCCTCCTGAAAGCCTCATAACCAAGTCTGGTCAAGCTTGTCCTCTCAGTATCTCTCAAGTTTGTCCAGTGCTCTCCATATTCTGCCACTAGCTGAGCTCCCTGCTGGATCACTATGACAGCCACCTAACTGGCCTTTTCACCTCCAGGAGTGTCCTCTAATTATCTGTTTCCTACATTGCAGCCTAGATGAGCTTTCTGAAAAGTAGATGTCTTTATGCCACATGCCTACCTAAACCTGCTCGGAGACCCCTTGTTTTTCTCAGGAGAAAATACAGGCTTCTGCCCTTGGCATGAAGGACCCTACAAAACCCCTCCATGACCTGACTGACCCCTCCCAGTCCCTCAGCCTGACCTCTATTTGTTCTGCCTTGCCCAATACATCCAGTCTTGTTAAACTACCTTTAGCTTCTGGCACACACCACATAGTTTCACACATTTGTGCCTTTGCTCATTTTGGTTGTGCTACCTGAAATACCTCTTCCATCTTTCTTCATCTGGATACAATTTATTTTATTTTCTGAATTCAGTTCAGATGTCTCCTCCTCCAGGAAGCCTTCCTGGATGCCCAGGCTCAGCCTAGTGATCCTCTTCTTTATTCCTGTGGCACCTTGTATACTCCAAAATCACCATATTCTACTCTATAGAAATATTAACTATTTGTTTCTTCAGTTAGATGGCAAGCTCTCTTAAGACAGAATCTGAATCTAATTCATGTTTGTATCTCCAGAATCCAGCATGGTACTTGACACATAATCTGTGTTTAATATATTTTTGTTGAATGAACTGATATGCAAGGAGACACAAAAGCTTGCAGAGAAGGCAGTATACAGACAGGGGTTTAAAAATGGCTGCTAAAATGGGACAGACCAGGCCTCCCTGTCTAGTGCAGTGAGCAAAGACAAGTATTCATTCTCTCCTGCAGCAGCCTTCCCCCCCACCATCTCTGTAAGGTTCCAGTTTGGCCTAAAGCAGTCTCTGGCTCACAGTGTCCTTCTGTTGTTCTCTGTGCTGCAGAGATATTTACTGTCACCTTGTTGTCCGGCCCAGGAAGCTCTGCCTGGCCCTCAGAGGTCAGTGACAGCTAAGGGGCCTGCAGTAGACAAACAGACTGTCTGTGGGCTGGGGCTTGCAGGAGAGTATTTGGAGAGGAACATGAGAAACCCAGATTAGGCTTGTCTCTGCCTGCTGAGCTCAGTGTTTATTGTTCTAGACTCAGTGTTTGGAAATGTCAGGCTCAGGCCGACTTTTCACTCCTCTGGCTCCTCCACAGGGTTCAGAAAGGCACTGTGCCCACAGAGGAGGTTTTGGAAGAGCTTCCTTTCTCTGGCTGCCTCTGCAGTTTTGGGATACCACAAGTCATTTGTGTTTCTGGTTTCTGAACATTTCTGCGGGGCCATCCCGAAGGGAAGTTCAGTGTCTGATTGACAAGGCTGTTGGGGCAGAAGGAGGGTCATGGGTCCCCTGCATGCCCTGACAGCATCTAGGCTGGCTGGCCAGCTAGTCCACTAGAGGGAACAGGCTTGCCCTATGTCAAGGGTGGTTGTGGCCTTTTGTCTTGGTGTTTCCCACAACTAGTGGGAATTTCCTCATTTGGGGCTTTAGTTCAGAACCTTGAATTTTGGTACTATGGTTTCTTACTCATTTTTTCCCCTAAGACTGTTTATTGGGAGTCCGTATGTGGGGAGGTGATGGGGAGATAAAGTACGGTCCTTTCCCTCAGGAGTTCATAGTTCAGTTGAGAAGAGAAATAGAAAAATAGTGAGGAGAGGTCACTGCTCTAACAGAGCTAGTACAGATTTCCTTGAGAGCACAGAGGAGAGAGTGATGGACTCTGCTTGTCAAGAGACATGGGTGACCTTGACCATATCCTCAGGTAGGAGCAGGAATTCAGTAGGTGACCACACCCTCTTTGGTGCTGAGCACCCAGCTCATTACTGACGCTCAGTAAGAAACAGCTCTCCACTCCCATTGCTTCTAGACTCCAGTAACACTCAGCAGTACTCAAGAGGTGGAATTTCTCCATCCTCAGTAAAGACTGGGATAGTAGCCAGAGCTGCCAGGACCGATAGACTCTGATATAAAAGCTATGTTTGTGCCTCTTGACCCCCAAAGGTGTAGGAAGCCAGCAAGGCGGGAGCTAAAGGGAGCCTGACATCCTTAAACCCCTTGCAGCACAGTGGAGTTGCTCTGTAAGTGGTGAGATGCACACGCGCAGAGTTGAAGCTGTGGCTGCACAGAGGCTCTGTCAGAAGGAGCTGGAGAAGCCAGCCGGGGCTGTAATTAACAGGACCTGTAATTGTGGCATAAATAAGCACCCAGGCACTGACAACTATTGTTATTGAAATGTCATGTTTTGAATGCAAAAATACAGTTAAAATGTAGAGAAGCTGGGTGATATTAACGTATGCAAATATGCTTTAATTAAAGCCCAGCAACCACTGGCTTAAAGTAAAGGACTTGATTTAAATACTTAGGCAGATATCATAATGGCTTCTATGACAGGTGACAAAAATGGTAAATGACACTGCAAACACCACCAGGAAATATACACGCCCAGACCTCCCTGTGTGTGTGACAATGATTGAAGAAAACCCGTTCCCAGAGTGGGGATTCTCTAAGTTGATCTCTGGGACATCCAGGGTTTGAGGGATGAGTATCCAGGCCTTCAGAAGGCAGGTCCAAGGGGGTATGAATGAGGCACTGACAACGTTTGACTGAAATAATCTGTTGACCTGCCGACTCCCCCAGCAGATCTTCAGCCATCTGAGGGTAGCAGTCATGCTGATTGACCTCACTGATTCATCTCTATTCTTGTCCCCTAGTCCTGTGCCCCGCACAGGGTAGCATTCAATATGTAGTTGTTGAGAGGAAATTCTCTGTATTTTTACCCCTGGAAATTTGACAGCCACTGGTGGATCTCAAGGTCCGTGACCTCTTTGGCACCTTGGCAAAGTCTGGCTTCTTAAATGTACAGCCAGTCTCAAATATCCCTATCTCTTCTCTGGCTGGAATCCCAGGAATCTGCCTTCTCAGTAAGGAGAATGCATCAGTGCTATGCCTTCCTGTGGAGTATGTGTGCTCATTTGTGGATGCCTTAATGATCTAGATCAGTAAAAGAAGATCTTGAGGGGCCTGGGTCCTTACTATGACATTCAGTGTTGTAAAATTAAAGTATACTTACGGGAATAAAAATTATGACTTTTTAGTGAGCAGGAATTATTTCAATGAGGGCAGAAGGGGTTAGTTCCAATAAATAAATGTTTAGAGTTGATAGAAGATGTGTAAATAGGGCCTCAATCTATAAAATCTGCCAATTCATAATGCTAAAGACATTAGAAGTATATAGTGATATTATAAGAAAAAATATATAGTAATTTTGTGTCAGATTCAGAGTGGAATAAAAGAAACCCATCTTTTATTGGGGAAGATACATCCTTAATCTTTTGTGGTCACACCTTTCTGTTGGTACTTTTCTCAAAGACAAAAGATACAGGGTTAAATGAATAGTGGCCTTGAACCATTGTTAATGAATTTAGATAGTTGTTAGTGGTCACTGTTAATGATCATTAGCAGACAGTTGATATTATTTGTTGGTTATTATTTACTAGGCATTTAGCTGATACCACTTCATTTTATCTGCATAATAGTCCCTACATGGTAGATATTATTCTCCTGCAACTGATAAAGAAATTATGGATCATAAAATTAAGTGATTTTCCAAATTGTATAGTTAGTAGTGGATAGGTTAAAAAAAATCCAACCCGACAATCTGTCTTTTAACTGGTGTGGTTAGATTACTCATACTTAATACAGTTGTTGATGTGCTTGGATTTAGGTCTACCATTATTCATTTTCTGTCTGTCCCTTCTATTTTTGATTCCCTTGTTACCTGTTTAGTTATTTTTAAATTATTTGATTTTTTTTTTTTTTTTAGTATTTCATTTCAACTTATCAGTTTTTTGGCTATTTTCTTTGTGTTATTTTTTTAGTAGTTACTCTAAGGATTACAATATATGTACTTAACTATCCACAGTCTAGTTGAAGTTAATATTTTACCACTTCAAGTAGAATGGAGAAACACTAGAAACACTTAGGTCTCTATCCTCCCCCTTTATGTTATAGTTGTGTATGTATCACCTCTGCATATATTGAAAACCCCATCAAACAATGTTACAATTTTTACTTTCAACTGACACACCTACTTTAAAGTCCTCAGGAGGAAAAAAAAAATCTTTTATATTCAGATATTTACCATTTCAGTTGCTTTTCCTTATTTCCTGAAGATCCAAGTTTTTCTCTGTTAACATTTCCTTTTATAACTTCCTTTGACATTTCTTTTATAGCAGGACTGCTGGTTATGAATTTTCTTAGTTCTCTTTCATCTGAGAATGTTTTTATTTTACCTTCATTTATAAAGAAAGTTTTTGCTAGATATAGACTTGCTGAGCTTCTTGCACCTGTAAATTTATATCTTTCACCAAATTTGGAAAGTTTTTAGTCATTATTTCTTCAAAGACTCTTTCTCTTCTCCTCAGGGGACATATAGTAGGAGGGGAAGAATGAAGGGGGGGAAATCGGAGGGGGAGACGAACCATGAGAGACGATGGACTCTGAAAAACAAACTGAGGGTTCTAGAGGGGAGGAGGGTGGGAGGATGGGTTAGCCCGGTGATGGGTATTAAAGAGGGCACGTTCTGCATGGAGCACTGGGTGTTATGCACACACAATGAATCATGGAGCACTACATCAAAAACTAATGATGTAATGTATGGTGATTAACATAACAATAAAAAGTAAAAAAAAAAAAGGAGCTAAGTTTTGCTAACAACTATATAACTCTACCTGCTTGCCTTTGGAATCTCTTATTGTCACCTTGGTTAAATAAATAATTAAGTTAAAAAAAAAAAAGACCTTTTCATGTCATCCCAAGTCCCCAGGGCTCTGTTTGCTAGTTTTTCATTTTTCTTTTTCTCAGATTGTAAAATTTCTATTGATTTACCTTCAAGCTCTATTGAGGCCACCCAGTAAACATTTTTAAAAATTTCAGATGTTTGATTTTTCAGATCTAAAATATCCAGTTGGTCCTTTTTTATTATTTCTGTTGCTCTGCTGAGAACTTTCTTTCCACTCTTTTTGGGTGTGTTTACCTTTACCTCTACCTCATGCAAGAGAGTTCTGTTAGCTCCTTTAAAGTCTTTTAAAGTGCCTGTCTGATAATTCCAACACCTGGATCAGTTCTTTGTTAGCACCTGATGATTGTCTTTTGTCTTGAGATTTGGTCACATTTTCTTGCTTTGTCTGTCAAGTGATTTTAGATTGCATCCTGGATTGTATAAATGCTATGTTGTGCCTCGCCTGCATCCTGTTAAAATCCTCTAGGGAATGTTGATTTTTTTAAATTTTGTTTTCCTCTGGTTTAGTCAGGATCAGACTGTAAATTTTGTCTTCCTTTCTGTGGGTAGTGGTTCACAGCTCATTTCTCAGCCCTTGCTATACTGTCCCATGCATCCACAGCTTAGAGTTGACCCTGGGATTTGTGTGGGTTCCTACACAGAATTAAGAGATTTTCTTCTCCAACTCTCTCCTGTGTATTATTTCCCTCACCCTGTCCACCTCCGAGATCCCCTTTTCCCAATTTCACTGGCCAGAAAAAGTGTTTCAATCAGAGTTTTAGCTGCACGTGCCAGCAATGGGTCATGGCTCCATGTGTGAGCCTTGCCCCATTGTGTGACCCATCCTAGGGCATTGCTGTGTGAGGAAAGAGAAAGAAAGCCCCAGGAAGTCATCCTATATTGTTTGCATCTCCAGGTGTCAATTCCTCTTCACAGTCTGCTTGCTTTGGTTTCCTTTCCCAGTTCTCAGAGTTGCTTTTTATATTTTGCCCAGAGTCATTTAGCTGTAATCAGTGTGTGAAAGAGAGGGGCTTGTTGCATCTTGGAATGTCCTTATGGTAGAGGTAGGGTTTGAATGCAAAACTGACCACAAAACTTCCATTTTTCTAGTACTACACCATCTCTGATTCTTATGCTTTTATAAATATATGACTACCAAATTGTCCAAAAGGTTATCCACCTTTGCACACTGTGTTTCTGATTCAGTTAAGGAGGCAGAACCAGCAGAGACCGCAGTTAGTTTATCTTTACAGTAGAAACAAATTAATTACATGATTTGCTCACCCAACAATTGGCTTCTCCTATGGATGACAACCCCTTCTCCTCCCAGCACCCCCACCAAGCTGCGCAAAATTGTCCTGAGAATTGTTGAATTGCTTATGTTTTATGGCTATGGCCAGAGGCCTGAAGAACTTGAGCGTGGTGGGGTTGAGGTGGGGGGCGGGGGTGGGGGGTGGGAGGAGTGGAGCAATTGCAGAACCAAGTGCAAACAAAACTTTGTTTTTACATTTTATTCTGTGAAAGGAACACAAGAAATGCAAACAAGCCAAGTAAATCCCCCCCAAGGGAAATGGATTTAATTATAGAAACAATCCTGCCAAAAAAAATCTGAAAAATAATTAATACCAGCACACTGAGTTTCAAACACACACACACACACACACACACACACACACACAGAGTAGGGGGTGGCAGAAGACAGATGACGGAGCAAGAAAGAGGAGAGAGGGTCCTGCTTATTTACGTTTCATAGTTTCAGGGGCAATGCTCCATTGTGTGAGTGTATGTATGTGGTGGGGGTAAGAGTTTTTCCTCTTAAAATTCTACACAGAATAGTTCTGAACTGCACATATTTTACTGTTTCAATTAACAAAGATTACTATTTGTTTTTCTTTCTTTCTAAGCACTGAGGCAGTAATTATGCCTGCAATGAGAGAGTTTTTGTAGGTTGCTTTCTCATTTTGTGGGCACTCCCTGAATAAAATACAATAATAAACTATAATGAAATAAAGTTGGTTCATTGGAGAAGACTGGCCTCTCCTAACAGACCATTAAAGGTGGATTGGGGAAGAGGATCAGCAAGCAACCATTATAAATGTGTCATCAGGCAAATTAGCAAAGCATTTACTACTCAATGGTGGGAGAAAGTCCTTTCCAATAACTTTATCTAATGCCACCATAATTGGGGAAATATTTGATGCTGGACAGCTGTGCAGCTCATTATCTGAATGGGCATTCAGCTCTGCTGTCTAAGACCGGGTGCTTTCTGTAGACAGGATTTCCAAAAAGTTCAGAGGCCCTGATTAGGTGTGAGCATCCCATGGCTCTCTGGAAACTACTGGAATTTATAGTAGCAACTTGGAAAAGGGTAGTGGTTAAGAGTATCTCCCCCAGGGCTACGTTTACAGAGCTTTCAGAAGCCAGCCTATTTGGTTTTGAGTTCTGGATAATATGGGGGAACATTACCACCACTACAGCTTATCATTTGGGAGTGAGGTTTGGGGGCACAATTTTTTTTAAGTTGTAGATAATAATCCTCACCTCCCTTTACAGTTTGTAAAAGGTTTCCACAGGCATTAATTCATTTGATCTTCTCAACAGTGTTGGGGGTAGATGATTATTATACTCATTTTACAGCTTGATGAACTGAAGTTCCCAGAGGAATAAGAAACTCAGCCAAGATCTAACAGTGACTTAAATGGAAGAGTCTGGGATTTTACCTCTGCATTTTCCATAATTGAAAACACACCTCTTAGCAGTGTCCCATCCATTGCTCAGCTTGTCTTGCAAAATGAAGACTTGTGTAGGTCATGTGTCCTCCACAGACTACAAGCTCTAGCTAGTCAGGGACTGAATCAAGCCTTCCTTCTGGTACCACACTTCAGCACCTGCCCTGGTCCTGTGTTCCATGTAGGGGATCCTTCATGAATCTGGGTTGATGGAAGACTGGTATGTACAATGGAAATCAGGGGCCTCCAACATCTAGTATAGTGCCCAGTATATGGTAGATGCTCAGTATTTGAATAATGAGTGAACAAACATTAAGAAGCAGCCATGTGGGGCAAGTGTTAAGTGTGGAGGAGATAGGGAGGGAAAGTCAGAATAAAGGTCATCACTAGCAAGGAGTCATACAACATGAACAGCAAGAACCTTTGAGAAGAAGGCATAGAAGCATTGGAGGAATTCATGCTTCAGGCTTTCCAAACAGCTGGACAGGAAAAACTGGGCAATGACTAATTCCTTTGGTCAAAAGAAGGATGTTTGGGGACAGTCCCTCCATGGCCTGGCATGACCGGCTGGAGCTCCTTGGGTTTTGAAACTAGAGATCTTAGAATTGATCTCAGATCAACTACCTTTTATATCCACTTTCTCTGTCTCCTGTATCTTGATATCCTGAGTGCCCACATTGTGTATTGGAATAGCAACAGATTCGAAAATAAAGACCCTGAGAAATAGGGGCCATGGGGACTCCCACTAGGAGGCACCAAGGATTCATTTCATCCTTTCCTGTTTCTGTGGGGAGAAGTCAAAGGCAGTTCCCCCAAATATGGCAACCTTCTCCATTTACATAGCCAAAGCCTTAAATCTCCAAGCTACCTTGGGCTTTGGTTATTCTACTGGGAGTAGGACATTCAGAAGCCAAGAAATCCTTTCTGCAGGGGCTTATGCAGAGTTCTCATTAAAAAAAAATCAGGAACTTCTTAGCCACATATTATCAAACTAATGGACACTCTAGTTTAGTCAGGCTTCTTGAACTACTTGGGACGTCAGCCTGTGCAGAGCAGTCAGTCCAACCATGACCCCTACTCCTTGTTCCTCTGCCCTCATGATCATCTCATTTACTGTCTCATGCTTCTTTTCAAGCTCTATGTTCTGTCTTCCACTCCTGATCTCTTGCCTACTCTTTCCATTGTTCTCTCTGGAGCTGTTTTTCAGCCTGAACTCCCTACATTTCTGGACTCCTCCCTGTAAACTCAGGCCTTAACCAAAACTCCATTTTCCCCTAAGGATACTGCTTCCTTTCTGCTCATGGGCCCAGAGGAGGTGTTGGCACTCTCTTAGCTTCATTGCAGCCATTTTCAGACTCTTACCTCAAGGCCAAGTCTCTGTCCTTGTGGCTTGAGTTGTAGGATGAAATCATCTTTTATTCCTCCCAGTTGTTTTCACTACAGAGTTCACCATCACACGCTATATTGTCTATATTTCCTTATTTTCTGTATTCTTGAGACTCTGGCATTTGGGAACTTGATTCTGGGAAGCTTACTCATCCAATTATTATTCTAATTTCACAAATGAGGAGACTTAAGAGATAACGTAGCTTGTCCTTAACTTATGGTAAGTAGTAGAACCGGGACTTAGGTGTAGGTCTGTTTAATCACAGTCTGTATGCTATATCATGTGCAATCATGGAAAATGAGAAATATTGTAGGTTCTTGAGTGGGTGGTAGGGATCCATCAGGATAGGCTATGTTATGTTGCAGTAATAAAGAATCCCCAATTATCAGGGCCTCAAAAAACAAATGTTACTTTTTTGCCCCACATCCATGGTTGGTTAGCAGAGGTGTCTGCTCATCCTGCTCATTCAGAACGGAGCCTAATCTCAAATGATGATGGTTGCTGTGCCATACTGACAGAGACCTGGAGGCTGTCACAACATCAGTGAGATGATCAGGCCCAAAAGCAACATCCATCACTTCTTCCAATTCACTGAACAGAACTAATCACCCACTTATGCCTATAAAAGGAAAGTCAGAAATACTGATAAGCAGTCCTAATGACAATCACATGGGAGTAAGATAGAAGCGGTATTTCAGAAGGTTGGCCTGGAAGTGGTATGCATGGCTAATATGGGGAGACAGGAGGCATCAGACTGGGTAGGTGATCATTGACATCACCAGGGGAGAGGCGGTGAGGTTGTGCACCGTGGTATCAATAGTGAGAACAGAGAGGAAAAGTGTCACTCCACCAGAGCTGACATAAGATTTGGTAGAAACTGATGTTGGATTGGAGGAGGCCAGGGAGTCAAACATGACTTCCAGGCAAGAGGCCATACTTCAGGCTTTACTCACTACCTCCTTGTTTCTCACCTCCTGAATTAGGTCCTCCTCACCTGTATGCTTTCCTGTTAAGCATCATTCTGGAAAGTACCTATGTTCCATAATGTCATGGCAGAGGCTCCTGTCCTCAAAATTTATTAGCTGAGAATTATTATTAAGACTTAAAGTGCTATTCTAGGGATGTTTGCATTTTAATAACTTTGAAGCCTTTGAAAAATAAGTTAATAGGGGCACCTGGGTGGCTGAGTCGGTTGAGCGGCTGCCTTCGGCTCAGGTCATGATCCCAGGGTCCTGGGATTGAGCCCTGCATCGGGCTCCTTTCTCAGCAGAGAGCCTGCTTCTCCCTCTCCCTCTGCCTGCCTCTCTGCCTACTTGTGCTCTCTATCTCTCTGTCAAATAAATAAATAAAATCTTTAAAAAAAAAAAAAAAGAAAAATAAGTTAATAAATCTCCAAGAATAGGGCTTTGGGCCACAAGTGAAGAAATAGTTGTTTAATGAGAACTAGCTATGTGCCTGTCGCTGTTTTATGGACTGGGGCTGCAGCAATGAACAACAAAGTCCTTGCCCTCATGGATTTTGAAACTAGAGTTCTTAGAATTAGCTGATATTCCCTGGTGGGGGGAGACAGAAAATATACAAATAAATGACTCCAAAAAAATTTGTACTGTGGGAAAAATAAAGCAAGATAAGAGGATTAGGAAGTGCTGGTGTGTGTGTGTGTGCGCGCGCATTTGCGTGAGGTGTAGTTGTGTATAGGTGTGGGTCATCTTCCAATGGTCCTGTCATTGCCAAAAATATCAAATTCCTTTTTGGGAATTCCTTTGAAAGCCCAATCCTTCATGGATGAAAGTCTAGAGATTTTCCTGACTTTTCTCTCTGGTGTTTCTAGAAGCTGATCATGTAAGTCACCTGACTGATCAAGTTGGAGAATTCCAATCCAGGCCTGGGAGTGGCTCAGGAGGTGCCCAGAGGGCCACTGGTCAGGGACACACTGAGGCTATGGTGCCATGTCCTTCCCAGACACCCACATCCTTCACCTATCTTCCCACTGTCTGACTCCTGCCCATGAGAACACAGCATGCTACTCAATCTGATGGGATGGTGTCAAAACAAGGTTCTCACACTGTCTCTCAAAAGCCTGCTCAGGCTATCGGAGTGACTCACTCGGAGAAATAAAAGATGACGACAGTACTCCAGCAGCCTATGGTCCAACATTTGCAGAAGTCCTGGCCTCAGGACCTGCCTACTGGTTTCTACTTCAACCTCAAATGGAAGCCAAATAAATAAGCCAAAGCTCACATTTATTGGTCTCTCAGAGAAGGCCATTTCCCCGTAGAGCCAATGATCTTATCACAGCCCTCTGAATCCCTATATTTTATTTTTAAAAAAGCAGCATCAACACTGGAATTAGGTCATGCATCTTCCCTTAGAGCTGAACAAAGGCGCTTTCCCTCTCTGCCTGTGCTTATCATTCTCCTGGGCTGGTGGCAAGGTCCACTGCTCAAACAGTTAATATTTTTCTGACACAGCAATGACTGTGTTTGGAATTCCAAATGTAAAGGATGTCGGGTTCTACGTTTCAGAGGGAGACTTGGGAGATCAGTCAGGTCATTCATCTGCCAGATTCTGTGCTTGCAATAACAGAGTAGGGAGGAAGGGACAGGGCAGAAGAAAAGAGAAACTTTCTGGGACAAAATCCACCAAAGGAGAAAGCTAAACGCATTATGGTCTCTTGGCAAGAACAGTAAATGAGACTCAGGAGGCCTGAGTTCTCCCCAGCCCTGCTGTGAATGAGCTGGGTAACTTTAGGCCAGTCTCCTATGCTGTTTCTGTTGCTTCATTTCCTTATCTATTTAGACATGGTCTTAGGTGTAGATTAGGTGTGAGTTTCAGATGTTATAATGTAAAACTTCTTCCAGCAGATTAGAGGGGAAAGGGTGTTATTGATATAAGGCATCATTGTTACTGTTTTTGTGGAGTCTTACCATTTGAGCATTAGGGGCCTGGGTCTCCAAGGTTTAAATCTGAGGGAAGTCTGTGGATTAGATGAGTAAATTCTTTGCAGACAGAGATTCTGTCTTACAGAGAATCACAGAATAATAGGAGCCAAGAGACTTTAGAGGTCATCCCATTCCACCTCCCACCCAAGTGTGATGTGAAATCCCTCCTGCTAAACCCTCTGTGCTCCTACAGCAGCTGATAGCATCATGCACAGAATTGTTTGCTTTTGTTGAGCACCTTAGGTCCAGAGGCTGTCTTTTTTCTTTTTTTTTCCCCTTTTTAATCCAAAGATTCCTAGCATAAGATGACAGCACATAGTAGGCACTCAAGAAATATTCTGTTGAATAAATAAGTGACTGTATGAAAAGCCCTGGCAGATGTTCCTCCAGGCTCTGCTTTAAAGGTACCAGCAATGAGATGCTCCTTGCTTGATGAGGCAGCTCATTGTATTCTTGGCAGCTGTAGTTGTCAGAACATTTTCCATACCCAGAATCCAGCTCTCTAATTCCTCCTGTTTTGGTGCTGCCTTCTGGGGCTCTGCGGGATAAGGCAGCTTCCTTTCACTGAGGAAAGCTCTTAAATCATCTTCATCTCTTTGGCCCCTCAGTCTCTCCTGCTTCCTGACCCTCTCTTCATTTTGGTCTCTGCTCTGAACAGACTGATCTGCAAATGCCTTTCTTAGAACGTGACACCCAGAATAATCCAAATACAGTCCTGCTGGCACATGAGTCAGAGGCACGATGGAGACTACAGCTTATTCTTACTAGGTTCCATGTACCTTTGTGGACTTTATGTCTGTTAACCCAATCTATTTCATTAAATCTGCCAAACAACCCTGGGAGATGAGGATCATCATCCTATTTAACTTATGGGACACTAAGGTTCAGTGAGTTGATTCATCTTGCTCATGGTCTCCCTGCTGGGAAGCTGCAGAGTTGGGCCTTGCCTTTAGATCTGCCAGCCAGTCTTCTTTCCCATCCCTCCATCAATCACTTACTTATTAAATACTATGTGCCAGGCTCCGAGGTTGGCCCTGGGGTGAAATGACCTCAACACTGACTCCCTTAAAACAACAAACTCTCTGCTGTAGCCCAACAATATACTTGTTGCCTGGGGGAAACCAGTGTTAATACAGCACTTGGCAAATACCATCATTTTAGCATTTTGCACACTGTAATGTGTATGTTTGTGCATTTTCCCCATTGCTGTGTTTATCTTGTTTATCATCCCACCCCTAGCACTAGAAGAAGGATTCAGTATAGTGAATACATATGACAGGTTCTAAATAAATATTTGTTGAATGCATGAAATGCTTATTGGCTAAATCAAAAGTTAAGCTCTCTATGCCTAACGGTAGAGCTTCAGGAAGGAAAATCAGACAAAAATGAGAGGATGAGAAGAGGATGTCTTTCTAGCTGGCCAGAAAATCAAATTATCCTTGGTCGTTTCTGGGGTGACAAAAGTGCCTGAATCAACTTTGTGTGCAGTGGGACTATGACTTTTTCTGATCTGGAACAAAATTGCTATGAAAGTGGACTTTCAAATTTTATCAGATCTCTGGGCAGTTCTGTCACCCTTCTGATTCACACTGAGCTTGAAGTCTCCTCTGAAATCCCCAGATGTTTTCTATTTAAACTGTTATCAAGGCAGATGACTTTCACAGCCTACACTGCTTCAGGGCCTAAATTTGGGTTTTGTGATTATCCTTGTTCAATGTACTCTATTACTCTAGTCTATTACTCTGAGTGTGGGTTTGCACTTGTTCACCGTCCCAGCATTGTGTCACCCACAAACTTGATTAGCATGCTTTCTGATTTTTTTTCATTCAAGTAATTGATAAAACTGTCAGGGGATGACCAAGGCCAGAGTCCTGAGGCACCCTGCCAGAGGCAGGCCTTCAGGGTGACCGTAATGAACATTTTCTAAGTAGCACTCTAAATAACTAAGATTTGACTGAACTGTATTATTATATTGCCCATACTTCTAGCTACAAGAATATTGTAGGAGTCTTTGTCAAATTTCTACTGAAATCTACAGGCTTCCCAAAAGGAAACAAGTAAATTTGGCTTGGGTATGTTGAATGGAACTATGGGGAATGGGATCACCACTTTAAAGGATTCAGGAACCATCTCCTTAGTGATCAGTCTGGACTTAGGGATTCAACCTTGAGCTTTTGTTTTTGGAGTTCCCTTTTACCCTTTTTCTGGAAGGCCAGAATGATGTTCCCTGTTCTAGTTTTGGTTTTTTTAGTAATTTTTTTTTATTATGTTATATTAGTCACCATACAGTACATCATTAGTTTTTGGGGTAATGTTCCATGCTTCATTGTTTGCATATAATACCCAGGGCTCCATGCAATATGTGCCCTCCTTAATACCCATCACCAGGCTCACCCATCCCCCACCCTCCTCTCCTCTAAAACCCTCAGTTTGTTTCCTGGAGTCTCTCATGGTTCATCTTCCCCTCTGATTTCCACCCCTCCTTCATTTTTCCCTTCCTTCTCCTAATGTCCTCCATGCTATTCCTTATGTTCCACAAATAAGTGAAACCATATGATAACTGACTTTCTCTGTTTGACATATTTCACTTAGCATAATCTCTTCCAGTCCCATCCATGTTGATGCAAAAGTTGGGTATTCATCCTTTCTGATGGCTGAGTAATATTCCATTGTATATATGGACCGCATCTTCTTTATCCATTCATCTGTTGAAGGGCATCTCAGCTCTTTCCACAGTTTGGCTATTGCGGACATTACTGCTATGAACACTG